>NC_089912.1:670000-977500 GCF_040182565.1 Anser cygnoides | reverse complement strand
AGGGGTAAGAACGTACCAATGAACCTTGCAAAGTTGAGTTAATAACCAGACCTACTAATGTCTGTTATTTTCACCTTTCGAGGAGCCAAGACGCTAAGTAGCCCACAGTACAGTAAGCTGTGTTTTCTCCAAACTTGTTTTCTCCTTTGACGTTCAAGTTAGCCAGAACAGAATAATTAATGGCTAAAACAATTAAGGTAGTTGTTTGGCTAGGAACAACTGTGCTGAATCACAACTTTCTGTTTGCTACCCTCATTACTTTTCCTGTGGTAAATCAACTGGAAGTATGAGTCATTTATAGCCTTCTCTGCCACAGCAAGTTCTTTGAAAAGTAACTTCTAAGTGGGTCATTTTTCCTCTCTAATATTAAATATGCAGCACATACATCTAATTTAGAATCCTTGCTTACTACCCCATAAAAACAGAGATCTAAACCCCAGCATTTTGTGCTTCTCAGTGCATAATTACATTAGTTGATCACAGGTTTTTCATTTATTTGTTTCCAAAAGGATGTCAGACAGCATATGAGGATTAGGTACAGAAGTATGTTATAAGAATAACATTTATTTCACTTTTTGCTTTCTTTTCTGACTGCTGCAGATCAGGAAGGTTTTGAGGTTTCCAGTTTTGTTGTCTAGAATCCATTACATTTTTTTTTGGTGATTTGTGAAGACACCCTGAACAAAAGTTAAAAACTGTTGACACTAAATCAGATAATAGGTTATTTGCTACAAGGCAAGGATAACATTTTGGAAGAAACTGTCTAACACACATATATTCAATTAAAAATATATATAATCAATGTGCATTGGAAACAAGAGTAAGCATCATGTTTTCTGTTTCTCCTGTGTGTAAACTAGAGGCAAAAGGAGTGAAAAATCATAGAAAGGTGGAAAGAGGAACAGCGTCTTCTGGAGAACATGGCACTGCTTTTTTCACACACACACACACACAAAAAAAAAAAAAACTTTTTTTCTGAACTGTGTGTTTATGTATTTGTCCAAAGTAGAGACCTTAGATATTTTGTGCTTCCTACTGAAAGCAGGCAAACAAGAAAATACACACACAGCTTCAAAGAAATGTTAAATTCTCAAAGATAACTATTTTTATGTTGACAAATAATCTGTAGAAATTTTTGCGGAAATATTTTATCCCATGTGTTTTGCAATTTACTTTTTCTAACTAAAAGGAAAGAGAAGCAAAAGCATTGTACAAACAGCCTACAGTTTGGTCTGCTTTCTGTAAGCTGAACTGAAGAAAATGAAGTATCTCTAGCCACTAGGATCATGTTTGTACTTGACCATTTTTCTTGTTATACCATTTTTAATCCCACTCCTCTTCTGAGGGAAATCCATGACATCTAGACTGAAGGTAAACCTAGGTGCACAGTGGAAATACAGCTGAAACGTAGGTGATGAACTGTATTTCTGACTTGTCATACTCAGACAAAAACTAGAGAGGCCAATTTCTTTTCCTTGAGGTTTTCAACATGTGAGCTGTAAAGAATCTCTTCTACTTGCACCCTAGACCAAGACACCAAAGGCGACTGCCATCTGTGTGCATATGCTTTTGTGTTCTTCTGGAGTATGCACTCCACACTACCAATTTTAATGAAGAAACACACGGCCAGCTTCAGACATGTTAAAGGAATTCTTACATGTTGACAGCAAATATTTCAAAGTTATAACACAGGTAGGTATTATCTATTGTACCATGTTCTAATATCACCCCCCAGCCTGAGCAGCAGCCTAGATCGGCTTTTGGAATCTCTGCATGAACTACACATCACAAAAGACAGACGGTTGCCTGGAAATATTATGCACAGAGATTTTTATAAGCTATGCTAATGAGAGGGACTCTTCATTTTTTCCCTCCAGTGCAGTCGCTGTGATACTAGTAGAATAGTACAGCTGGTACTACAAGCGAAATTCATCTTCCCTGGTCCCACAATGAGACAAATTCTTACCAGATACCACTGCTGATTCCACATAGGATCGTTGAAAAGATTCTCTGCTGAGTCTGTCATGGTGGCACGCTTAGTTCGCTTTTTCTCGTATTGCTGCTCTGCCCATGACACCTAAAATTATTTGTAAAAACATGATACGTAAGCCAGTACACATTGGGACTCTATTAGCCTAGAGGACAAGGGTTTTCCTCACCCAGCTAGACTTTCATGCCTAGGCTAGACGAGCAACATTTGATGCAGAGAGGAGGATTATTTATTCCATACTACGGTGTACTTTAGGAAAGAGGACTCAGTGAAATCACTATGCCACACAATTAATTCATGTAAAGTACAAGTTAACAGTGAAATCCTGTGAATGCCACACAACGCAGACTTCTGTATCAAATGCGTAGTATGGTTAGAAGGTTAAGTAGTGGAGTTTACTGAAACAAACAAAACTACACTTTGCTTCTTTTTCATACTTTCATTTTAATGCCTATTGATTTATACTTGGAGTTGCAAGAAAAGAAGAAAGATTATCTCTGGCTTTATCTCTGACTAGCAGTCATAACGACGATGTTACTCATAGCCCAGATGGACCTTCAAGTCTCCTTCCCACCAGTGTTTTGAAGTGTGATCTGTTAGTAAACCTGGAATATTGGATTAAATTCCTCACTGGCATAATTCCACTTGAGGCTGCTGAGAGCCACAATGCTTCAGTGTGTTTTGCTAATGCATCTGTACACTGAATTGCCTGGCATTTGTGCACAAACACAGCATTCCCTAAGTCACAGGGTTATGTTTTAACAATATTTCCCACCCTTGGTCCTTTGAATGCTTTATTAATCCACTTCAAATCCAATCCTGACTCTGCTGTGTGACACCCATCTGTGCCGTGTGCTCCTTTTGGAAATGGGAAAAAAAATGGTCCTGCAGGCACCTGGGCAGTCACTCTGACACAGACCAAGGTGCTGCTTTTCATCCCCATTTCCAAACAGGCAAAGAAAGCTCAGATTCAGGAGGTTGCCAAGGTCCTGCTTTAAAGACATTTTAAGAATCCATTTAAGAATGCCTGGGATTTAAACCTTTTGCTTTATGCATCTGAACAGACTTTAGCACTTTTCCCTGCTGTCGTTTGATGACCTTATGGTCCTTATACATATCACCATATATGAAAAAATCATAAGAGTGAGTTAGAAATTATTATAATAAAGAAATGTACTGATTTGATTAAAATACATCTTTTCTAAGGAGAACTTAATGAAAATTCACTGCAAGAACATTAACCCTTAAAGATGGAAGCTACAGCAAGCACATGTAATGAAAGCTAATGCAGCTCACTTTGCTTCGTATTTAGTACTGAAACCCCTACAAAGCACAATTAGTCTCAGGAGATGAATATACCCATGAAGTACGAGTGTTTTAAACTGCACTACTGATAGCCAAGGTCATATATACTTCTGCACAGGTTAGAGCAATTACCGTGATTCTCTTCCCTGCCCACAGCAAAGCTTGGCCTCTGCATCACCCAATGGTAATTAAGAATTGACAGTTTCCATGCTTGTTGTTTTCTGATGCGGACAACTGCTCTGAGGGAAATGAGCTGAAACTACTAAGCACATATGTCAGACAAACAAGCCAAATATTTGTCACTCAGCAGCTGGGTAAGGTTCATGCTATCCATCTACAGCAAAAGCTGAAGGCCCTATGCCAGATCTACAAAGCACTGGAAATGATTTTGATTCAGGTCCCTTGCATGAAAGTGGACTTGGAAGCTAGTGCAAATACTGGAAGATGTTGGGGAGCCAAATATTTGTATCCTTTCAAAACATTCACAGGCGTTACCCATTTTACTACAAACACTTGGACAGCCACAGGAAGGAGATAAATATTCAGAGTACAGCCAAGTTTTGCCCCAACTTCCATGTCTAACATATTGTAAAATTCATCAAGGCAATACAAAAACCAAGGAAGGATTCTCTTCTCTTTCCTTTTTTATAAGAATGAATTTAAACCCTTTTAAATAGGCTGTTGCTTAACAGAATTAGCTCTTCGGAGTAAAAGTCCATGCATAACCACAAAGCATTACGTGATTGCCTCCTGTTTATATACTTACCTAATGACATAATTGCACCTCGTTCATTCACATAGTTAATTTGCATACTAGAGGGTAAATAAAAGGGAAATTGGAGCAGATTTAGCAAATCACCTGCAGCACTTTGAAGCTGGTTTGGGGGTCTAAGTACATGAGTATGCAGTAATGTTTAGTGGTAATGTATGTAATGCAATGACTTCCACTCTGCTCATGACACAAGAATTTGGTATATTAAACATGCTCGTGTTTTCCCGTGTAACAGACATTTGATGTATTAAGTACAAAAAAGAGTCACAGAATGTCCCAGGTTGGAAGAGACCCACAAGGACCAGAGTCCAACTCCTGGGTCTGCACAGGACCACTCAAAAACCAGACCACGTGTCTGAGAGCGTTGTCCAAACTCTTCTTAAACTCCATCAGGCTCGATGCCATGACCACATCCCTGGGCAGCCTGTCCCAGTGCCCGACCACCTCTGGGTGCAGAACCTTTCCCTAACACCCAGCCTGACCCTCCCCTGTCCCAGCTCCACGCTGTTCCCTTGGGTCCTGTCGCTCTCCCCAGAGAGGGAGGGAGAGAAAAGCAAGGAACTGCAGCCAGATCTCTGTTCCTGAACGCTGTACTACGACAGCATCAGAACGTAGGTATAGGCATAAAATACAGCATGTAACCTTTATTTGTGGTGGTTTTTACACTAACGCTGTGGCTTTGAGCATCCCCAGTTTAGAAAGATTTCACCCAGAAGACTTCAACTGCTAATCTGATGCTTGCAAGGAGACAGACAGGAATGGACAGTTTTGAAACAGAACATGTAAAACAAATACACTGTCTCACCCCCTCCTTTAATTGTTCATAAAATGTTTCCTCCTAACTGACATTTGCATCCAAAAACTTCACTCAGATAACCAATTACTTCTTCTCAAGTGATTCATCGTTACATGACAAAACGCTGCTTTTCACAATGAAGTTACTTGACGTTTTGGACTGCTGCTGCAATAGTGCTGATTTGAAATTCAAATGTCATCATTCTGATGTGTGTCAGATGCTGTTTTTAAGAGGGGCTGACAGCATTCTGCTCTGTTCCTTAAATTTGCCGCCCACCACATTTCCTCAGTATGTTTACAAATAGGGATGCTTCTCTCCTAAGTAAAGTCAAATAAATGGAAGCGTCTGCCTCGCTACAGGATTGTGCATTAGACTGTATAATCCATGGCTCTGAACGGTGCCCGTCCCTGATTTCTGGGGGATCCCAGCGTACCAAAAGACTGCAAGTGTAGGTCATGTGATGAATCCCTTAAGCGGGGGTCTTCGCTTGCCATAGAAAAAACAAATCTAGCAAAACCTCAGTCTTTTTTTTTTTTTTTTGGTAATATTGAATCACTTTAAATGGAACCTAATTTCCATGGCAATCGCATACACATGGCCTGATTAAACTTATTGCATCTATGGATTTTTGCTTTGAATCGAGCTCTGTTGTTCGTCATTCATGTTTTCACCAGCAACACATAGACATCTGAAATTCCAAACCTCTGCAATGCTGCATATTTTAAATCTTAATTTGGAAAGCACTTGCAAGAAATATGGTAAGAGAGGGTCAGAGTCTGCCTGTTAATGATGGAATAATAAAGTATTATTCAACACAAGTATGGATGGCTGAATACATTAGACTTGCAAAACGAGCAAAGTCTGCCTGTGACCTCGCTAGGAGGCTGGCAATCAATAAGCAGTCAGAATAAACAGAGGGCATAAAAAAAAAAATGTAACACTCACCCGCTCATCATCAGAAAGTCTTTTAGTGATATGAATGGCACTTCTTCGAGATCGTCTTGGATGGCTTTTATGTCTGAATAGGTAGTGATTTTTGAGTGATCCAATCTATAAGACAGAGGCGTGCTGTGAGTATGGAGAGGTATCTCCCTACCGCAAACAAAGATCAACAGTCACAACCTGATGGAATGTCTTCTGCTTGAAAGCAAAGAGCAAGAAACTACGTTTAAATATGTTAATCTGAACTGGAACACCCTTCAAGTAAGAAGCGCTTGTCACAGCCTGCACGCTGCTGGAAGGGTTGGGGGGAATCATTTCATTTAACCTCCTTAAATCGCACTCATTACTACGACAGTGCTCAGCAAAGTAGCGCTACTCCTGTAGCAGCAACCGGAGCAAACAGAGGTGTCCTGGCAGAGCCGCGTCCCGGCCGGAGGTCAGGTTATGCATTTAGCCGCATTCCCCGAATTGCGGCCCCTTTGCCGTGCCCGGGGGCTTTGTGCCTCGGGGGTCTCACGAGGGGTCGCGGCGCTTGGAGCCGGCACCCCGCGGGCATTTTGGCTGGCAGCGCGCAGGGGCCGGGCCAGCCCCGGTGCCCTTCACTCCGCGGGGACTTCGTGGGGTCGGCACCGGGGAACCGAGGGCTTGGGGAGCCCGGACCGGGGGTCTCGCCCGGAGCCGCCCGTGCGGAGGGCGCGACCGCCAGAGGGGTGAGCACGGCGAGTGGGCGAGGAGGGGGCGAGGACGGGGAAGAGGAGGGGAGTTGGGGAGGGGGTCGCCGGCGCCCCCCCGCCCCGCTCGCAGCCGGCCCCGGGATGCCGCGGTGGGAACAGGCGCTGCCTGCGGACCCCCGCCCGGCGCCGGGACGGAGCCGCCACCTCTACGCGGTTACTCATCCCTGACAACGCTGACGTCACGGCATCCCAAAAAAAAAAAAAAAAAAAAAAACCAAAAAAAAAAAAACACAAGCGACGGGGGGTGGGGGCAAGGAGCCCCTCGTGCTGGGGTGGGGCGGGGGAGCCGTCCGCAGCCCCGCTCCGTGCGCGGCTGGGGGGGTCCTCGGCGGGGCAACTCCCCGAAATGGGGTAGAGGCGGTGTGTGTATGGGGTAAAGGGGCATGGGGGGTGTGTGCAGGGTAAAAGGGTGCGTGTGCGTGTGTATGGGGTTAAGGGGTGTGTACGGGGTAAAGGGGTGCGCGTGCACGCAAAGGGATGTGTGCGCATGGGATGCGCGCCCCGCGCCCGCTCCGCCGCCCGTACCTGCCCCACGAGGTCGTAGCCCAGCTCCTCGGCGATGTCCCTGGCGGCGTCGGGGCCCGCCGGGACCTCGGCCGCCCACTCGTTGAGGAATTGCCGCCCGGCGCCGCCGCCGCGGGGCAGGCAGCAGGCGGCCAGCAGCGCCAGGGCCGCGCAGCGCCCGCACCAGCGGAGCCCGTCCATGGCCGCAGCGGGCCGGCGTTGCTAGGCGAGAGCCTCGGAGGGGCGGCGGGGCTCGGATCGGCTCGGATCGGCGCGGCACGGCACGGCTCGGCACGGCTCGGCGCGGCGCGGCGCGGCACGGATGGGTGCTGCGCGGCTGCCCGGCTCCGCGCGGCCGCCCAGACCCCCTCGGTCTCCGGAATGGAAATGAGCGTTTTGCACGTCAAAACGACGACAGACATCCTGACGTCAAAGTCTACCTGGCCCCCGGGCCGGGAGGGTGCTTCCCCGAGGGAGGGGGGGGGGCGGGGGGCGGGCGGCTCCGTCGGGGCTCCCGCCCCCTCCACGCGGAGGGAGGCGAGGGGCGCGCGGCCGTGCCCGCGGCTCGCCCCCGGGGCGGTGGGAGCGAAGGTGGCGCCGTCCCCCGTCGGCGACACCCCTCCGCCGGGCCCTCGGGTGTCGCTGGGAGGAGCCGCGGCGTCGGTGCGAGCTGGGAGGGTGGAACATTTCTCGTCCTTTTTTTACTTCTTTCGGGTAACCAACTAGCCGGACCCGCCGCGCGGTAACGCCTGATGAACGCGCACCTCCAGCCGGGCGCTGCCGCCCGCTGCCCTGACGTAGCAGGTGCCCTCACCCCAAAATGCTGTCGCTCGAAAATAATCATTAACCAAACTTTTTGTCGCACCCGGAGGAGGTCTTCGGGTTGCTGTTTCTCAGCAAATTCCGGGCTTTGCTAAATACTCATTTAATTCTGTAATTTCATTTTCCGTGGGTGACTACCCAGCTCCTTCTGTTTTATTTAGCTTTCCTACTGCCCTCTCGTTGTCTTTTCTCTCCTCACGTCAGAAAAGTTCTCTAAAGATTTCCTAGTATTCCCTGAACGTTCTTGCTTCTACCTCTGAAACTGAACCTTTTAGCAGTTTCAGTTTATAGTTAACTCTATTTAAATGCTTCCTTATTCCAGCTGTTGAACTGGACATTTTAAATGTCGGTGTTGTGCTCTCTCTTTGTTATAGTGTGGCCAACATGCCTGCCTACTCTTCACTAGCTTTTAACATAGGAAGATGATGGAAAACATAAATGCAAAACAATGAGGAGTGGAAAATATGGCAATTGTACAAAGCCAGCCTTTGAGGAAATAGATGAAAACTCAGCCTTGGAAATCGTTGTACCAGGACAGGTACAGATCCGAGAGCCTCGTGAGGACTCCTGTGTTCCCATAGGGATCAGGGGGTTGTTACCATTGCAGCTCAACTATTGGGCATTACATTTACAGGGGCTCAAAAGAACAAGAGTTTGAATGGATCGAGGGAGGGGGGGAGAAGGATGAGTGTCTTAGGTATACCAGAAGCACCTGTAATATTTTGATAAATATCAGTATACAACCTAGCTACCAATAAAATGACACTACAACACTATCCTGATATTCACCAATGCTAACTTTCAGAGACATGGTGAGGACATTCCAGGGTTTGTCAAAGTCAAGCCAGGGGCTAGGGTGTGTTTTCTGTTCAATTTAATTTATTGCATTCGATACATGATTTCCTCAGTGTTTACTGCCAAAAATGTATTTTCTTCACTTTCCTGGACGGATGCCTTGAATATCCCTCTGTTCCATTTTTAGCACTGTTTCTGAGGCTTCCTTTCAATGTGGTTGTTTTGGCAAACAGTTTCTGGGGCCATGCAGATTTTTCCTCTGTTGGTTTTATCAGTACTGTTCTGCTCAGAACACAAAGGGCTTTTTACCTTTCAATTCATGTCATGGAGATTGTACTTTGGTTTACATTTTACATTCGGTATTGAGCAACTCTGCAGAAATATCTCCATGCAGAAATGAAACAAAAGACATGTATATGTATAGTGACAGTTTATATTCCCAAGTCTTAAGAGGTGTGTAGAACATTTACATCCCTAAGACTGTCTTGTAGATCTCCATTCTCTTTTCTAAAGTCTTAGTTTATTCCAATGTGTTTATTTATGGGGATAACATTTTGTTCAGGACTTAGGTTAGATGGCCTGTGTACAAGGTCCTGAGCTCTGATAGAAAATGATCTATGCGCTATACAAACTTGGTTATCCTATCCATTAATGAAGGATGCTGTGCAACCCACTGCATTCCCGTCTAATAATAGCACAATGGAAAAGAACAGCTTGCTCAGCAGCATCAGGTGGAGTCAATGATAATTGTTTCATGGTCCATAAGCACTTCACATTTGTTGTTTATCAGTGAAGGATTTATTTAGTGCACCTAATGGTATTCTGCCTAAGTGTAAGCTCAGAAACAAACACAAGACCAACTATAAAAAGACGATTTCTACTGTATAACTTCAGTTTAGCGTGGTATTCAACACAGACTTCCTCCTATGTAGGGGAAATAGGTTCTGAGAAGGATTTATTTTCTTCTTGTGGAGAAAGGTTGGTAAAGAAATGTTTGGGTTTGTTTTTAGTGTGTGATATTTGATTGGGAATCATTAAATTTCCCAACTGGAAGCGTCTTGTTATGGCCCAAGTGCAAAACGTTCACCTGAGCAAAGATACAATGTCTGTATTATGCTAGCCCATGAAGAGTTGTACCTATTGAAGGACAAGCAATAAATCCCCCCAGTCCTGATTTTCATATAACATGAGTGTAAATCAGCAGTTATTCTATTTTTATTTTTATTTTTAATTATATGACAGCAGTGTAAATTAACTCAAAATCAGGACCCAAGGCCAAGTGTTCTGAAGTCTTGAATTGCTTCAGCAATTATAAATACAAATCTTCATCTGTTTATGTTCCAGATTCCTCCCCTTCAGCACACTTACCTCACAGGGATATTTTGAAGAACTTCTGTTGAGGTTTTGTAGCTTCCTCCAGGATATTTGGAGAAGGTGTTATTGGAAGTGTCCTCGTACACCCCACATGAGACGTTAGCCCCATTATAACCACAGACACTATTTCAACTCTCTTGTGCCTAGGAACTTAACTGTTTTTTTTTGTTTGTTTTTCTTCCTCCTTGTCAAGATGCTTCTATAAGTTCTAAGTTATAGCTGTATTTTTTGTACTCTGATTTCTGATCCTTCAAATATACATGCACAAAAAAGGGAGACAGACTGGTTTTGAAAAGCCAAGCGCTTACACACAACATCCTATTCCCTTGCTCGTTAGTAGGGCTGAAATATTGAAAACTGGTAGTTCATATTCAAGCTTCAAGACTATGTTTTTGAGCCCAGCTTGCTGCAGTTTTGAGCCCAGCTGGGCTTTCTGCAGAAAAAAATAATAATCATGAAGCTTCAGGGGAACTGCATCATTTTATCATCTTAATATTTCAAAAGAATATTGTTGATGAAGAATGGTGTTATGCAATCACTTTTCATTTTGAATCAGTTACATGATAAAGCCAGAAAGCAAAGTCATTTCTGATGTCACTTCACAAAGCTGACCCATTTGATTTTGCAGGATGAAGCTAAGAACCACGACATGCTGGGAGCCACCCAGCTGGAGAGCAGCCTGGCAGAAAATGACCTGGGTTCCTGGTGGACACCAAGCTGAACACAAGCCAGCAATGTGCAGCACAGAAGGCTGATGGTGCGCTGGGCTGCAGTAGGTAATGAAATTGCCAGCAGATCAAGGGAGGCTATCCTGTTCCTCTGCTCAGTGCAGGAGAGGCTGCACCTCAAGTGGTGGGACCTGTTCTGGTCTCCCCAGTACATAAGAGACATGGACATACTGGAGAGAGTCCGATGTAGGGCAACCAAGATGCTCGGTGGGCTGGAGCACCTCTTCTGTGAGGAAAGGCTGAGAGAGCTGGGGCTGTTCAGCCTGAAGAAGAGAAGGCTCTGGGGCGATCATATTCATGTGTACAAACACCTGAATGGAGGGTGCAAAGAGGACGGAGCCAGGGTCTTCTGAGTGGTGCCCAGTGCCAGGACGAGAGGCAGAGGGCACAAACTGGAGCACAGGAGGTTCCCCCTGAACACCAGGCAGCGCTTCTGTGCTGTGCGGGTGATGGAGCAGTGGCACAGGCTGCCCGGAGAGGTTGTGGAGTCTCCTTGGAGATCTTCAAAAGCCTCCTGGACGTGGTGCTGGGCACCATGCTGTGGGTGGCCCTGCTGGAGCAGGGGTGGGACCAGATAGACCCAGAGGGCATTGCCAACCTCAGCCATTCTAGTATTCTTGGAGATTTTGGCTCCTTATATAATTTTCTTTCAACATGTGAACTTAACTAGGTTAAAATATGGGTAGTTCTCCATGGGTAAACTGTAAGCCTTCAATGCAGTAAGTTAGAAAAGTCATGTATAAGAAACAGGTGGAACACGTCCTGAAGGTGTTGCTGCTTCTCTGCATTCTGCTGCTGAGTTGAGGATGAAATACAGGACCACAGCTCACTACTAGAGAGGCCTACAGTGACCAACAGCCCAAACAGTGGCCTGTCCACAGCAAGCCTTGTTCTGAAGGAAATCGTGATGCCAATGCAGAGACGCTTGTTTGGAGGGAAGAGGTTAATGCATAAGGATCAAAGATCATCCCAATTTGAGTTAAAGTGTTTTGACTGCTTCATGTATTACAAGCTTTCGTCATCTAAGAGTGGCTTTTCAGGCTGCCATTGAGCGGCTCCAGGGCCAGGCTTGCTGCCAAATTTGCAGAATTCCTCTGACTTTCACCCTGACCGCTGAGGAACTGCTCTGTGATATCATCCGTTAGGAACAATGCCTTCTACCTCCTTCTGTCTCTCATTCAAGTGCATTAACCTAGAAGAACAATCCCTTGTAAATTGCGTTCTATAGAAAGTGGCTGCTGGTATTTCTACCTGCATCTCATTACAAAATCCTGTCTGTTGTTAATGCTGCAAGGTCACTAGATCTTAGACAGCTATTGGGAGCTGAACAGTTCTGCAAAATAAAACATCAGGCTGTAAAGTATAAAAACAATCCAACATGCAAGTGTCCATATTATTCTATTGAATATTTGAAAGATCCAATTTGAGGAGTTTAACAACATTCAGTGGCATTTTGTGTTATATTTAGCTTTAACTTGCTAAGTCAGAGGACCGAATTTGAAAATGACAATTGCTGGAAACACAGTTTGATGGCCAAAGTGGATGTGGTAGCTGGTGTAGCTTAATTATTTAAATACTAAAGAGTGCTGTGCCACTCGTATTCAATTTGGCTCTAGACCAAAGAATACTCTTGAACCACACTCTTTTTCGGTAACACTATTTCTTCTTCTGCGGGAGCCAATGCTACAAAGTAATTGAAGGATAACATAAAAGAAGCCATATGTGTAGGCAATCGCAAAGAATATGGGAAACACCTGTTTTTCCTTCAATTACTGCCTGCAAACTAGTGGGGCATGTTTATTTTGGGGGCATTACATTTGCTTGGGTAATAGCGCATGACACATTTTCAGTTTTACTGCAGACGAACACTGAGAACAGCTAATCATATCTGTTCAAATGAAATGCAAACATGCCCTCCCAGCCATACGTGCAGTTAAACAGGGGACTAATGACACCACGCATTACCCGCTGCGTGCACTTATGCAAGCAGGAAGCAGTTGGTGAACAACCGTCCATTTGTAGAAACCTGGCTAATTTTGTTTACTCTATGTCTCTAACTAATCCAAGCAAAAAGCCTGGAAAATGCACAGGCAGACCTGTAGGAGACACAGAAAAGCCCAGAAAAACAGCAATAATATGAATATTTGAAAGAGACAAAGAAAACCCCAAATTATTCTTCTGGCAATAGAAAGAAGCAGTTGCAAGTTCATACCCTGTTAGTAATCCAGATAACAGAGATGATCAGAAAAAGGGAAATATTTTAGGAAAATATTTTATTAATTTCACCTAAATGGATATAAATCCCTTCATTTTTAAATTCTACTTTTGGGGGAGGTATACCTTTAACAATGTTTTACTTCCAGTAAGGGACTTAATTGTCCTCACTTGCAAGATCTGCAATAAATCCCTAACTGAAGGCCAACACATTCATACGTTGTTGAGATGTTTTAATAACAATATAAATAATATTCAGTGTTGGTAAAAACATTGCTGAGAACTCTAAATCATTATTCTCACTGCACATTTAATTTAAAGGGGCCAGTTCTGTAGAAGTCTTGTTGGAAGACTAACTACATTGATTAATTAATTTAAAATGGCTGTTATACAGGGTTCTTCATGTTCCATTTCAAATGTGCTGTAAAAGGGAAAAGACAGGAAAGAACAGAGCATGAAAGCACGAGATAAGAGAACAAATACATAGGTAAGCTGATTAAAGCACATTCAGGATTTAGAAGCTATATAGAGAAAAAGCCTATCGGTTTCTTCTGTCTTGGTAACTTAATTTGTAAGCAATTTCATATATGATATTTGAGTAAGTATCAATAAGTGACAACAAGCAATGATTTTAGGTTAAAAATTCAAAAAAGTTTTGTGTGAGAAAAGCTAGTCTCACTGAAATGAACTATGAGAAACTAACTTACAAGTTCTTCTTGTCAAAATCAGTACTAGGCCCAGAGTTTACCGAAAAAAAAGGGTAAGTAAGAAAGATGTCTTTTAGACACACTTCCTACGATGTTTCGGCGGCAGGTAAGAGCTGCTGTTACATGGCCAGCTCTTCCAGAGAGGGAGGGCAGTGCCCATCACCTACCTGCTCACACCTGCTTGTTATTAAGCTGGAGCAGCTGAACGCCAGGGGTGTGGAAGCAAGCCATTCTCACCACTTAGATCCCACCACATCGCTGTGTGTCCCACACACCCAGGCCCTGATGCCAGCCCCGCTTGTCCTGGCACCTGGCTGCCCTGTGGAGGCCATGCCAGTGCCCGAGGTCACCCTCACAGGAGAGGCACCTGGCTCTCCAGAAAACTTGCAAAGAATCAGGCTGGTTTGTTCAAACAGGGCAAATTCCTCTCTGGCCTTCCTTGTTTCCGTTTGAAACACTTAACTCAGGCTTGGATTAGGTCAATGAAGAATAAATCTAAATCTAACCATTCTTAATCTGGAATCAAACTGCCCACGTGTTGCTTTGACCAACTTAGCCAAAGCAGCCCCAGACTGCGGATAGGCGAGGCTTGTGCCTGCCCTCTGCTCCTCCTCAGGGCAGCCTTCAGATGCCTGTGCTATCTGACCGTATTGCCGAGTGACATTAAGCCACACAGACTGCTTCTGGCCGCTTTCAAGGGCTACCTGTCTAATAGGTCAAATGCTGATTTATATCAAACGAATAGCTGGAAAGGTACTGCAGTGTGAGTTACTAGAACAGCACTCGCTGCTGGAAAAGAGTTTTAGAACATTGTTTGAGCTGAGGTTCTGCTATGATAAAGCAATGGCATTTCAAAGCACATTAATCAGCCATGACCAAAGGGACAGTGGGGGCCAGCAGGGCATGGGGACGGCACCAGGAAAAGGGAGGGAAGGCAGCAGCATGCACGGGGCTGTGCCAGCTCTGGTTTGAATCACACCGAGACTTTTTCTATGCTATATTTAATCTGTTTTATTGTTTTTTATTTCACCACCCGCAGGAGCCCTGCTAGAAGCGCCGGGGGGTCGGCCTCTTGCAGGGCTGGGGAGAGTCTTGGGCACTGCTCGCCCGGGTGCGCTTCCTGGGGCGCCGGGACCCCCGAGTCGAGCGGTGAGGAGTGGAGGGTCTGCGCCTGCAGGCCCGGGCAGAGGGACCTGCTGCTGCCTCCTGCCCCAGCTCTTCACGGGGCTCTTCCTGCTCCCTGGGGCTGTCTGCAGCTGGGACTTCGCCAGGACCCCCATGCTGGAAAGCGCTGGATGTGCCGGGGATCTGGTTCGTGTCAGGGTCTGCAGAGCTGCTGGAGGGCGCGGGGCTGGTACTGAAGGCTCCCTGCGCTGGAGCAGCGTGCCCAGAAGCAGCTGCAGGTCTGACCTCCTGCGCCCTGGCAGGGCGGCTGCTCTCGAGGCCCAGCAGCCTCCGTGCGTCCTCGCCGCAGAGAGCCACGATGGTGCCGACGAGCCCGTCGATGAGCGGCACGGTGAGGGGCCCCAAGGCGGGCTGTGTGTGCTGAATGATGGCGTCCCTGTCCAGCCCCATCACACACAGGGAGTGCAGGAGGAAGCTCTCTGCAGCTCTCGCCTGCCACCAGCGTGTCCCATAGATGGCTGAGAGCTGGCGGCGAAGCCAGGGCAGCACAGGGTCGAGGATGTCCCTGCGCTCCCTGAACAGCACGGCCCAGTCCTCGGGCAGGAGGCCGCCCACAGCAGCGCGGGGATCGGGCTCCGCATCCCTCTCCTCGGCTGGCACAGAGGACGCAGCCGGCGCTGCAGGGCTGTGGGGGGCGGTGGCGCTGCCTGCCTGGAAGCCAACAGGTACGGGCACTGCGGGAGGGGAGACGATGCATTCCAGGTAGTCTTCGTCTCCCCGCACGGAAACCTTGATGGTCCTCATGCCCGTCCTGCAGAGTGGGCAGCTCGCCTTCAGTTTTGCCCAGCGCTGGATGCAGCCCAGGCAGAACCGGTGGTTACACGGTGTCGCGTAGGCCACGTCCTTTCGCCCCTCCCGGCACACGGGACACGTCCACGCCTCCTCCGTGGCCATGATCTTCTCGTTAAGGTGCGCTGGGGAGAGCTGATGGTGACGAGCTGCTCCCCTGCACCGGCACTGCAGCAGCGGGTATCGCGCACGCTGCGAGGAAGAGAGAAGGTCACTGGCTGTGCCCCGGCCCCTCAGCAGGAACCCCCCCGGCCCCAGCCCCACGGCTGGGTGGTCCCACGTCCCCCGCGGGCCGCCCCGGGGCACGTGTCCCCACACAGCTCACCTGCGCTGCTGCAAGTGCTCCTCACAGGGCCCCGGCTGCCTGAGCCAGGCAGGGCCGGGGAAACACAGGCACTGCCTGCGGGGACGGGCACTGAGAACAGCTGCCGACGGCCCCACAGCACAGCTCCAACAAATCCTTGCTCGGCGCTCCAAGCCTCGCACAAACGCTCAGCGGGAGTCCAGGCACGAGCCAGGCTGGGGCGGGCTCTGCCTGCGCCCCAATATGAGCAGCGAGGGCCGTGAAGTCACAGTCCGTTGCTGGCTGACCTCAGAGCCCATCGCTCTGGGTGACCTCAGAGCCCATCGCTGGGTGAAGTCACAACCTGCTGCGTTGCCCCGGCCCGCAGCGCTCAGCCCAGCAGGGCCATGGCCAGCACCAGCACCGTGCCTCTGCATGCCCACTGGCTCTGCCACGAAGCTGCTGCCTGCTCCCTCCCCTCGTCCTTTGTCTTCTGCTCCATGTTGGTGCTTCCCAGCAGCCACCCAGGCCTGGGCCCGGTCTTACCAGTGCTCCAGCAGGTGCCCTCGTGCCTCCTACTGTCCAGTCCAAAACACCATCTGAACTTCCAAAAAGAGTTTCCAAAGTTTCAAGACACAACAAATAATTTCTTCCCCACATATATACTTTTTGTATATTGTCGGACAGCACTCCAGCAGGTGACCTCGTACCTTTACCTCGTGGTTGCCAGGGTGGGACTGGCTCAAGCAATGATTTGTTAGTATTGTAGTAATATCAGCACTGCGTATCTGTCATCCCCCTTGACATCAGAAGAAAAATATTGTGCCTTAACGTTGGAAAACCTCGAGTGTGGGGGATGTGAAGAGGTGCAAAAACAGCCATAGGAATAAGAAAAGAAGAGGGGGGAATTGTAGGAATTAGTGTTGTGTTTTTGCAATGGAAAATTCTTCTAACCTTGCATATTCAGGAGTGATTGCACAGTCATAACAGTGGGGGGTTCGTTACACAGATAAGGGCACAAGGGAAGGTCCCAAAGTCCCAAAATAAGGAGGGTGGCCATGAAAAACAAGCAGTCGCAGAATCATCAAGAACAGGATGCTACGAAATCACGGGCCCTTCTGGCTCAAAAAAAAAAAAAAAAAAAAAACAAACAAACAAACAAAAAAACTATGGTGGTCAAATAAAACAAAATTGTACATTCAGGGCATATTAAGAAGCGTTGAGTAGGGACGCCTACCATTGCAATTGCAAGTAAAAAACGCTTCTTCTCTGAGATCTTCTGTACTTATCCAGCAATTAACACAGCTGAGGTTTTTGGCAGATCATGCCTGACAAATCTGGTGGCCTTCTACAATGAGGTTACAGAGCTGGTGGATAGGGGAAGAGCAACTGTCCTCTACCTGGATTTTTGCAAGGCATTTGACACAGTCCTGCACTATATCCATGTCTCTAAGTTGGAGATTAGGTGAGCTAGAAAGAAGAACCTCTCTACTCTGATGGAGGGTGAGGCCCAGGCCCAGGCTGCCCAGAGGAGCTGTGGCTGCCCCATCCCTGGCAGTGCCCGAGGCCAGGCTGGATGGGGCTGGGGGCAGCCTGGGCTGCTGGGAGGTGTCATGAGAAATGAGATGATAGCTTCCGTTAGCAACATTTTTTATAAATAAATTATTTCCAAAATATTGTTAGGAGATATGGTCCACTAACACTTTTTTTTTTTTTTTAATCAGAAATCTCACTTCACTTTTCTTATTCCCTTCAGTAGTAATTTTATTTTTCACACCTAACACATTCTGAAGTTAGTCGGCATCTGTAATTTTCTAATGCCACCTTCATTCATAATAGAGCTTTGAAGTGACCTGTTCATCCACAGGAATCTGGAGATGAAATTTCAAGCGTCTGAAGAATACTGCTTCAGCATATGCTGAGTGCAGAGCAGCTGACATTTCCCTGAAAGTTACTTACAAGCAGCACTAATTATCATATTTTTCTGAAATTATATGAGTGGCGTCAATGCAAATAAAAAAATTAAGACAATCTGGATAAGAAGGTTTTGATGGAAATGTCAAACAGAGCTAACAGCTGTAGAAGTTAAGGTCACAGAAAAAGGGGGCATATAAGCTAAATTCCTTCTGACAGTCTTCCTGGTGCAACAATGCTGAGTATCATAGATGAGAAGAGGTTTCCAACTCTAAAAATAAAATCAAACAAGGGCATCATGAGCGCACAGTTCAGCAGCAGCCATGGCACTTTTCTTGATCTCCCTAAAATTTCAACTGGAAAGATTCAGGCCACTGCCTTTCATATATTGTTTAAATTGAAAGCCTCAAAACAAGCAGCCAACAAGTGTTTTGACATAAAAATCTTGCCTTAAGGGGTTCTGCTCCTTCACATTTTTTTTATCTTCTTTCCTACTTCTGTGTTGTTTTCAAGCTCTTATAAATATAGAAGTGTTGAGTCCTCTCAGAAAGAGCCAGAGTGCAATCTTGATTCTTATCTGTTTCAGATCAAAGGAAAGAGAAAAAGAAGAAATAGGAGAACAGCTCAGAGAGAGCACAATGGGGAGTTTAAAATGAGAAACAAACAGTGGGATCAAGCACCTCCTTTTGTTAGAGGAGCGCAGCAGATACAAAACAGGCTGGCAATTACGCAACTGCCTCAAGAAGGAACTGCAGGAGACCTCTAACCTGGAACTGACCTAGCCCCACAACACCAATGCTGGTAATGAGTAGCAAATAACTCCATGGCAGCCCCTGCAGCATAGCCCAGAAATGAGAAACGAGCACAGCTCGGCGAGGTGAAGGACCACACACCCCCCTCAAAACCTGCCCACCTCCCTGCTGCACCTGGAGCCAGCCACGTGCCCCAGAAGCTAGGCGGGGGGGGGTCTGGCTCAGGTGCCCCTGTTCTCTCCTCTGGAGCATAGACCCACACCAGCAGCTGCTCCTGAGGCCACCCGAGAAATAAAAGAGCACGACTGCTATCAAAGTGACACAACTGCAAATTTCCCTGGTTTTAGATTACCATTTTCCTTTGTTTAGGGCAAATACACATTTAGAAGAACAAATAAAAACCACATTCATCTTTTTCCATGAAATGAGGCCTACACGATCAAAGACAGAGATGAGACTCAACCTCTGTAAAACATTTTTCCTCTTGCCTTCGTTACAGCTTAAAGAAGACTTTTAAAGGATCCTATACGTTACAATGGACATGTACTTAAATAGGATCAAAACTGAACTGGTGTTTTGGCAAAGCAATCTCTATATTAATAGCCTACGTATGCAACCAGACATCTATTTTCTGTGGTTCTCGAGCGCATCTGTTTATTGTGACACAAGGAAGAAGGAGCTTTAGTGACCTAGGTTATCATGGTCGTCTCAAAAGCTGGATCTCTGACTCGCTCTCCCTTTACAAAGAGCCGTAGCAGTAAGATATATTAATAGGCTTAGAACATGTTATCCTGCCTCTTCTCCATGGCTTTGACTGCATAATCAGCAGGGAAAATTTACAGGGATCCTTGTCCATGTACATGCAAAGTCCAGCATTTCACTGAGAGACAATTTTACTGGACATTTAATCCAAGACATTCAGCCTGGCCCTGGAGCAATACACATTCCCTGGTGCCAGCTCTGTGACAGGGAGACCAGGGCAGGTGGATAGCAAGCCACAGTGCCTAAAACTGCAACAGCAAGGTTTGCAAGGTCTTTGCCAATTATTTACCTCAATGAGAAGTGAACCTCAGGGTAAATGCAAAGGAGTGGTGGAATTTATGCTAATGACATGTCCATGCCTTTCTGCAAACAAAATTGTCCCTTAACACTTTTAGTAGGTACCAATCCTTTTTTTTCCAAACTCCTGATGGAATTTACTGCTGCTGTTTCACAGACATATGTTCACTTTTGTTCAGTATTGGCAAAGTGCACTGTGGAGAACGAGATTTAAAAGCTCTCAACAATGGTGACTGTCCTTATCAGTTTATATCTCATCCACCTTGTCCTCCTCTTGGAGGGCAGAGATAGTTTGCTTTAAGAGGAAACAATAAGAACAATTTAAGTAAGCTATTTCAGTGCTTGAAAGCTGACTTAAAATGGATAAGAGGAATGCAAACCACTCTGAATTTTCATTTTAACTCATTGTCTGGATAGAACCAAGGCCCAAATTTTGGGAGGCCTACACATTGTCCAACTTGCTACATGATCTTTGGCAAGTCACAAGATCTCCCTCTCTCTCCCTGTTCGTAAGAATGAATAGCGATTCTGGATCTTTATTGCAAAGAGTAAGCTGATGAACCATGCTGCGTATTAATGCTAGATCTTTCAACTTATCATTCTCCCTAAGGAAATCATGTGAGAGTGTCACAGTACTTAACTGGAATTTCTTCTCATGATTTTTTTTGCATCTGTAAAATCAGAACATGTGTCTATTTTCTTAGGGTTATTTAGGTTCATGATTTTTTTTGCCTTTTTTTTTTTTTTTTGAAATTTAGTTAGTGACAAACTGGTTTTGAGAATGATGGTGGAATCTCAGGTCTGAATTCTTTTATTTATTTATTTATTTTAACCTGTACAACACTGCGAGACTTCTTATCCCCACATCTGCAGGGCAGCTTTCTGGTTTACCACTCTTAGTCCCATTTAATTTTTTGCCTAAGTCAAAAGGAGAGGTAGGAATCTCCTTCCAAAAATGGGTATTGACAACTCTCTCACCACTGCCTTTCTGCCTTTTACCACTGTTGAGAAGGTGTTTGGACACACAGACAGACAGAGAATGGGACATGATACCAACCTCTGTGTTGTGGTTTAACCCGGCTGGCAGCTAAACACCACACAGCTGTTCGCCCACCCTCCCCCCTCCGTCTCTGGGATGGGGGAGAGAAACGGGAAAGTGAAGCCGGTGAGTTGAGATAAAGGCAGTTTATTAAGACAGGAAAAAAATAATAACAATAATAATAATAGTGATAATAATAATAGTGTTAATGATAATAGTATTAACAATAATAATGTGTAAGAAAACAAGTGATGCACAATGCAATTGCTCACCACCCGCTGACCGATGCCCAGCCTATCCCCGAGCAGCCGGCCCCCCACCCCGGCCAGCCACCCCTATATATTGTTTAGCATGACGTCAGATGGTATGGAATACCCCTTTGGCCAGTTTGGGTCAGCTGTCCTGGGTCTGTCCCTCCCAGCTCCTGCTGCACCCCCAGCCTGCTCGCTGGCAGGACAGAGCGAGAAGCCGAAAAGTCCTTGGCCTGGTGTAAGCACTGCTCTGCAACAATTAAAACATCAGCATGTTATCAGCGCTCTTCTCATCCTAATCCAAAACATAGCACCCCACCAGCTACTATGAGCTACTTAACTCTGTCCTAACTGGAACCAGGACATCTGCAAATTTGGCAATGGCATGTGAGTGCTTGATGAGCATCACAAAGATAAATAAGCTCCCAATCTGCCTGTCTGTAAACATTTCTTACTCTGGGAACAGGATGGATTTTTGTAGAAGGAAGCAACCTGGTAAAGTTTTAAATAGGGAAGGGAAGGGAAGGGAAGGGAAGGGAAGGGAAGGGAAGGGAAGGGAAGGGAAGGGAAGGGAAGGGAAGGGAAGGGAAGGGAAGGGAAGGGAAGGGAAGGGAAGGGAAGGGAAGGGAAGGGAAGGGAAGGGAAGGGAAGGGAAGGGAAGGGAAGGGAAGGGAAGGGAAGGGAAGGGAAGGGAAGGGAAGGGAAGGGAAGGGAAGGGAAGGGAAGGGAAGGGAAGGGAAGGGAAGGGAAGGGAAGGGAAGGGAAGGGAAGGGAAGGGAAGGGAAGGGAAGGGAAGGGAAGGGAAGGGAAGGGAAGGGAAGGGAAGGGAAGGGAAGGGAAGGGAAGGGAAGGGAAGGGAAGGGAAGGGAAGGGAAGGGAAGGGAAGGGAAGGGAAGGGAAGGGAAGGGAAGGGAAGGGAAGGGAAGGGAAGGGAAGGGAAGGGAAGGGAAGGGAAGGGAAGGGAAGGGAAGGGAAGGGAAGGGAAGGGAAGGGAAGGGAAGGGAAGGGAAGGGAAGGGAAGGGAAGGGAAGGGAAGGGAAGGGAAGGGAAGGGAAGGGAAGGGAAGGGAAGGGAAGGGAAGGGAAGGGAAGGGAAGGGAAGGGAAGGGAAGGGAAGGGAAGGGAAGGGAAGGGAAGGGAAGGGAAGGGAAGGGAAGGGAAGGGAGCACAAATGAGCTGCACAAGTGCCCCAAAAACTAGAAGGGGAAGTAAGCAGCAGAAAGACAACAAGGCTGGGGAATTTCAGCAGAGGCATCTCCAAGCTGCTAAAGCAGCAATGCAGAGAGTCCCATAGAGCTCATTAGAAAAATGCCAGATGGCTGACACCCTGCTCAGCTGCCTCAATGTCTCTAACACTATACCCTGCTGTTGGGGATAATCAGAAGCTTTTTTTTTTTATCTCAGAGAAAGGTGTCAGACCAGAATCCTCTGCTCAGGGAGATGGCTTAAGGGTTGTCTTCTCTCTCTCTCGCCTGAATTGTGTTTTGAAATTTTCTCCAAGAACTGTTCATTCTGTAATAGCAAAACAAACGATACGGTCACTTTGAATTCAGCAGCATCTTGTACCCACCCCCTCACGTCTCTGAAGTCAGCTGGGTAGGTGATACACGCACTGCGACAGTGCAAACAAACATCTGTTTCAGTGGGTGTGTGCTTACTCACTCCAGCATACTCTTGAATCTAATTGGGAATTTCCAGGCATATATTGCTCATGCTTTCTCCAAAATAACTTTTAAGTATAATGTGTATGAATTAATCATCCTTTTAATCCTGCAAAAGCTGTGCTATATCTGCTCAATCACGAGATACTTATTTCTATCCTGGGTATTCAGGATGCTGAGTAGAATGGAATATTTTTGAATTTTCTTTTTTTGTCAAGAGGAGTTTCCAGCTTTAAGAAGTAAAGCTGTTGAGTTCTGTGCAGATTTGGCAGACAGCAGCGCAGAGGAGGTTTAGTAGAATAGTTGTCCGCGCTATGGGGTGGGAAGAGTGGGGCTGTTTCTGTTCGGATGGGCTATTCCAGACCCTAACACAACTGGGGCACACAAGCACGACAGCATGAGTACTCCGCAGTTCAGAGCCTGGATGTGCGCACCAGACAGGAACATTGCTCCATTACGGTACTTCCTTCTGGTGCTGCTGAGGGCAACCACCACAGCCACGCAGGCACCATCCCAGGCGCTGTGATGCATTTGGCTCTTCTGGTCATGCCATTGGCCACGCTAGACCGTGTAGTTAGCCATTCTACTATGAATTTTGGCAGGTCATTTAAGACAGAGTCTACAATTTAGAGTGCAGTGCAGAGATCTGTGGGTAAATATGACCCATGCAGGCACACGTTGCCGTTCAGTGCCGTCTGATCATCCCATCCCTAACCACGAGCAGTTGTTACGTCCCTTTTCAACAGGTTTTCTGAGCAAAATGTGAACATGCCGCTTTGGTTCCTGCTCCTGAACTGTGCCTGTGCATCATCTGAGAGGGCTATAGTCTGCCCAGGTCACCACTGCGTACCTGTAAATGGGGAAACAGCACATCCCCACTTCACGGGTGAATGGAAATATGTTTAAAAAGCTGACAGACAGCGGCAAGAGAGACCACACACTAGACTCCCCTTCCATAAACCAGCTGCACCTTGGGGCTGCCTGGGAGCAGGCACTTCTCTGTGCTGGGAAGTTCAAGTGGCTCACCTTGCTACCAGAGAGGAGTCAGCGATGTCATCTGGATGTTAGCGTATCTCAGAAAAAAAAAGGTTTCATTGTTGTGATTTGAGTGGAAGAGAAAGACCCATACACATACTGGCAGACAGTGAAAGGAGTCTCTACATTAAATTCATCCTACTTCATTCAGAAGTGGTCACTTAATATTGGAGGCTGTCGTAGTACTTTCACCACAATAGCACCTTTTATTCAAATAGCATGATATTTTATGCATTACAGTACAGAATACAAAATGTTGAAATATAAATTACTAGTCACAAAGTCATATCAGAATTTAACTGAAGAAAACTGTTAAATGAAAAGTGTTTAGAAAAAAAGTGAAAAGTGTACTTCATTTCAAAGGTGAGGTGGTACGGCTTGCCTTCTATATTGGTTTTGTTTCCTGCTTAGCAACAGGACTTCATGACAGTTATATAACAAAGTACAGAGAAACCTCTTGCTGTTGTAAAAAAAAAAAAAGAGAGAGAGAGAAAAAAATGCAAAATTCTTTGGGGTAACTTCATCTAGAAAGAACACGAATATCAGTCTTAGGTGGAAGTGTTCCTAAACAGAAAATTCAAGTGACAAAATACAAAACCAAAACAATTGGATCAGTAGGAATCTAAGTGGAAACACATTCCTGCATTTGAAAAATTTTTGTCTATAGCTTGCTTAAATAAATCTTCATACAGAGTGCAGTTCAAATAAACCACAGACAACAGAAGACAGAAGAAAAAGAAGATGGGGAGATGGGAAACAGCTTAGAAAAACGGGCAGTCCATAATGGTCAATTTCAGAGAAGAGGGTTTGGTAAACACTATCTACATTTTCAAGATGAAACAAGTGTTTATTTTATTTTGGTAACCTTTTTTATCTCCCTTTCTAATGATACTCTCTTGAGTGTGCTCCCCAGAAAGCATGATTTTACCTGTGGATAGACACCATCATCCTGGAAGATGCTTAATGGTTTCAGCTGTCACTGGAGTTAACTTTAGCTTGTTGGGAGTTAAATACCCTTTGCAAATATGATCAGCCTCTTTGGCTCTGCATGGCTCTCTCTCCTGTCTTGACAAAACCATCCCATCACATACTGCTCTGCTTCTTTTTTTTTTGTTGTTGTGTTTTCTTGGGGAACAGTCTCAAAGATTGTTCATCTCTGGACTCATCAGTGGCAGCTAAGGAAATCACGGGTCTTTTGTCCAAAGGAGAAATAAATATCTAAGATTATTTGGCATGAGAAAGATTGTACAGGGAAGATTGTTTTTAAGAAATCATAGAATGGTTTGGGTTGGAAGAGACCTTATAGACCACCCACTTCCAACCCCCCTTCCATGGGCAGGGACACCTGCCAGCAGCCCAGGCTGCCCCCAGCCCCATCCAGCCTGGCCTTGGGCACTGCCAGGGATGGGGCAGCCCCAGCTCCTCGGGGCAGCCTGTGCTGGTGCCTCAGAGTAGAGAAGTTCTTCTTTCTAGATCACCTAATCTACCCACTTTTAGTTTCAAGCCCTTAACCGTTGCCCTATCCCTCCACCCCCTGACATAGAGTTCCTCCCCAGCCTTCCTGTAGCCCCCCTGAGGCACAGGAAGTCCACTGTAAGGTCTCCCCAGAGCCTTCTCCTCTCCAGGCTGAACAACCTCAACTCCCTCAGCCTGTCTCCATAGAAGTTTCACAGGTTCTCCAGTTCTTTGATCATCTTCATGGCCTCCTCTGGACTCGTTCTAATACTTCTGTGTCGTCCTTGTGTTGGGGGCCCCAGGGCTGAACACGGGGCTCCAGGTGGGGCCTCATGAGAGCAGAGCAGAGGGGGACAATCCCCTCCATTGCCCTGCTGCCAACACTGCTTTTGATGCAGCCCAGGCTACAGGTGGCTTTCTGGGCTGCAAGCACACATTGCTGGCTCATGGTGAGCTTCTCATCAACCACCACCCCTGCGGTCCTTCTCCTCAGGGCTGCTCTCAATCCATTCTCTGCCCAGCCTGTATTTGTGCTTGGGATTGCCCCAGCCCAGATGCAGGGCCTTACATTTGGCCTTGTTGAACCTCATGAGGTCACACAGGCCCACCTCTCAGGCCTGCCCAGGTCCCTCTGGATGGCATCCCTTCCCTACAGCATGTCAACTGCGCCTCACAGCTTGGTGTCATCAGAAAACTTGGTGAGAGTGCACTCAGTCCCACTGTCCATGTCACTGACAAAGATGTTAAACTGTGCCGGTCCCAATACTGACCCCTGAGGAACACCACTCATCACTGATTTCCACCTGGACATTGCACTGTTGACCACAACTCTTTGAGCGTGACCATCCAGCCAATTCTTTACCCGCTGAGTGGTTCATCCATCAAATCCATGGCTTTCCAATTCTGAGACAGGAATGTCACACCAGAATATATCCTTCTCCTTCTTTGGTGGCTTCCCTCAAATACAAGATGAGAATAAATTTTACAGTGAGATTTAAGGTGTTATTCTCATAATTTGTAAAAGAAATAGTTCTTCAGATAACTTGCACTCACCCTCTGGCATTTAATATTAAAAACTCATATAACTGGGCTCAGGTTACGTGCTCAGTTCAGTAATCCTGACGCATGTGACATGGGAGTAGTTTTCCTGCCTGTTTAAAGAATGCACTCTCCCTCCGTGCCCCAACAGCACAGCCCATTACTCCTTGGACGCCTGCTGGTCCTAGAGTGCCCTCAGGGATCAGTTTTTGATCCCTGCATGCAATGCTGAGGCAGTAAAGCAATCGTTGGGTGTGTGGTGGACCAAAAGGGTTTGAAGGATGGCCCCGGACCACTAAGCCTGTCCAGCCCTAGTGGTGAGTTAGCAACAAAAGTGATGTACAGAATGGGATGGAGTTCTGGAAGCCCAATGCTCGTCCTTGGTGAATTGATTACCCGGAGAAAGGGGATTACTAAAATCTAAATCAAACTAGCAAGGACGGACTGTTTGTAGGAAAAGTGTTTGTAATTGGACGCTGTCCCCCAGAAGAGACTGTTTCCTCACAGATTACAGTCCAAAAAATGATACCAATAAGTGGAACGCCACCCATGTCCATCACACAAACGGCAGTTGGATTAAGTGTAACGACTCAAATGAGAGAGGTTGCCTCCCTGTAGGGGTTAGTACAAGTTGTAGGTGCCGTGGAGATAATACCACTGATGAGAGACGTGTGATGAGAAATTTCCAATGGGCACGGCAACATCAGAATGGTACCGGAACCTTTTTCAAGGAATTTTGGTCAAAGACCGAAGAGTCTATCAGCAGGGGAATGTGATCTGGATGCAGCTGTACTTGGAAAGAGAGCACTGGAGCTTGGAAACGTGCCTACTATTACGATGGTATGAACACGGAGGTCCATATCCTAGGAGGGCCTGGAGGTATAGGGAAAACTCTGCACTATGGTCTGCCAAGAGATAATGAGACCTGGCCCAGCCCCTTTCCGAATGGCACTTGGGACTTCAAAGGACATTACTGGTTCTGCGGACAGCAAGCAAACCGACAGTTGCCACCAAATTGCTCAGGGGGTTGATATGTAGGGTGTAGCAGGCCACTATTTTTTCTGCTGTTCCAACCCCAAGGCAAGACCCTGGGAATCAGAGTATACGGTGATTTAATTAGGGGAAAACCATCAAGTGACACCTCCATCATCAGAGGCAGCTCCCAGAAATGGAGAAAAGACAAATGGCTTCCAGAAAGAATTATACAGCATTAGGCCCGGAAACATGGAAGCCCGCTGAACGGGTTTACAGGGCAAGAGAACCAACTTAGAATGTAAATCGCGTAATTAGATTGCAGGCTGTTTTAGAAATAATTTCTAATCAGATCGCTGCAACTCTTGATCTCTTGGCTGATCGATCCAACCGAATGAGGAATGCGATTTTCCAACATCACATGGTCCTAGATTATTTGTTGACTGAATAAGGAGGGGTATGTGGAAAATTAAACGAGTCCAACTGTCGTTTGCAAATTGATGACAATGAAAAAGTAGTGAAACAAATAAAAGAAATGCAAAAATGGGTCCACATACCTACACAAATGTGGAAAGGCTGGGAATTCAACGGGTTTTCTCAGCTCCCATTGCGGCCCTGGATCAAACTTGTTTTATCTTTTCTGTGTAATCATTGCATTAATGTTTCTTCCATGTTTAATCCTTTGTTTTATTCGCCTAATCAGGCAAGTTGTTTCTGGCACACAATATATACTGCTGGCCATGGAGGACGATATAACTCATATGCAAGCAGTGTATAATCCAAAAACCTCAGCTGTGTTAATTGCTGGATAAGTACAGAGGATCTCAGAGAAGAAGCATTTTTACTTGTGATTGCAATGGTGGGTGTCCCTACCCAACGCTTGTTAATATGCCCTGTATGTACAGTCTTCTTTTGTTTGACCAACATAGGGTTTTTTCTGTGTCAGAAAGGCCCATGTCTGTTGTGTCTTGAAACTCTGGAAAATCTTTTTGGAAGTTCAGATGGTGTTTTGAGGCCTTGGTGGCTGCTGGGAAGCACCAACATGGAGCAGAAGACAAAGGACGAGGGGAGGGAGTAGGCAGCAGCTTCGTGGCAGAGCCAGTGGGCATGCAGAGGCACGGTGCTGGTGCTGGCCGTGGCCCTGCTGGGCTCAGCGCTGCGGGCCGGGGCAACGCAGCAGGTTGTGACTTCACCCAGCGATGGTCTCTGAGGTCAGCCAGCAACGGGCTGTGACTTCACGGCCCTCGCTGCTCATATTGGGGCGCAGGCAGAGCCCGCCCCAGCCTGGCTCGTGCCTGGACTCCCGCTGAGCGTTTGTGCGAGGCTTGGAGCGCCGAGCAAGGATTTGTTGGAGCTGTGCTGTGGGGCCGTCGGCAGCTGTTCTCGGTGCCCGTCCCCGCAGGCAGTGCCTGTGTTTCCCCGGCCCTGCCTGGCTCAGGCAGCCGGGGCCCTGTGAGGAGCACTTGCAGCAGCGCAGGTGAGCTGTGTGGGGACACGTGCCCCGGGGCGGCCCGCGGGGGACGTGGGACCACCCAGCCGTGGGGCTGGGGCCGGGGGGGTTCCTGCTGAGGGGCCGGGGCACAGCCAGTGACCTTCTCTCTTCCTCGCAGCGTGCGCGATACCCGCTGCTGCAGTGCCGGTGCAGGGGAGCAGCTCATCAGCATCAGCTCTCCCCAGCGCACCTTAACGAGAAGATCATGGCCACGGAGGAGGCGTGGACGTGTCCCGTGTGCCGGGAGGGGCGAAAGGACGTGGCCTACGCGACACCATGTAACCACCGGTTCTGCCTGGGCTGCATCCAGCGCTGGGCAAAACTGAAGGCGAGCTGCCCACTCTGCAGGACGGGCATGAGGACCATCAAGGTTTCCGTGCGGGGAGACGAAGACTACCTGGAATGCATCGTCTCCCCTCCCGCAGTGCCCGTACCTGTTGGCTTCCAGGCAGGCAGCGCCACCGCCCCCCACAGCCCTGCAGCGCCGGCTGCGTCCTCTGTGCCAGCCGAGGAGAGGGATGCGGAGCCCGATCCCCGCGCTGCTGTGGGCGGCCTCCTGCCCGAGGACTGGGCCGTGCTGTTCAGGGAGCGCAGGGACATCCTCGACCCTGTGCTGCCCTGGCTTCGCCGCCAGCTCTCAGCCATCTATGGGACACGCTGGTGGCAGGCGAGAGCTGCAGAGAGCTTCCTCCTGCACTCCCTGTGTGTGATGGGGCTGGACAGGGACGCCATCATTCAGCACACACAGCCCGCCTTGGGGCCCCTCACCGTGCCGCTCATCGACGGGCTCGTCGGCACCATCGTGGCTCTCTGCGGCGAGGACGCACGGAGGCTGCTGGGCCTCGAGAGCAGCCGCCCTGCCAGGGCGCAGGAGGCCAGACCTGCAGCTGCTTCTGGGCACGCTGCTCCAGCGCAGGGAGCCTTCAGGACCAGCCCCGCGCCCTCCAGCAGCTCTGCAGACCCTGACGTCGAGGAGATCCCCGGCACATCCAGTGCTTTCCAGCATGGGGATCCTGGCGAAGTCCCAGCTGCAGACAGCCCCAGGGAGCAGGAAGAGCCCCGTGAAGAGCTGGGGCAGGAGGCAGCAGCAGGTCCCTCTGCCCGGGCCTGCAGGCGCAGACCCTCCACTCCTCACCGCTCGACTCGGGGGTCCCGGCGCCCCAGGAAGCGCACCCGGGCGAGCAGTGCCCAAGACTCTCCCCAGCCCTGCAAGAGGCCGCCCCCCCGGCGCTTCTAGCAGGGCTCCTGCGGGTGGTGAAATAAAAAACAATAAAACAGATTAAATATAGCATAGAAAAAGTCTCGGTGTGATTCAAACCAGAGCTGGCACAGCCCCGTGCATGCTGCTGCCTTCCCTCCCTTTTCCTGGTGCCGTCCCCGTGCCCTGCTGGCCCCCACTGTCCCTTTGGTCATGGCTGATTAATGTGCTTTGAAATGCCATTGCTTTATCATAGCAGAACCTCAGCTCAAACAATGTTCTAAAACTCTTCCAGCTGCGAGTACTGTTCTAGTAACTCACACTGCTTTTCCAGCTGCATTTTATTCATTTGATATAAATCAGCATTTGACCTATTAGACAGGTAGCCCTTGAAAGCGTCCAGAAGCAGTCTGTGTGGCTTAATGTCACTCGGCAATACGGTCAGATAGCACAGGCATCTGAAGGCTGCCCTGAGGAGGAGCAGAGGGCAGGCACAAGCCTCACCTATGTGCAGACTGGGGCTGCTTTGGCTAAGTTGGTCAAAGCAACACGTGGGCAGTTTGATTTCAGTTTAAGAATGGTTAGATTAAGATTTATTCTTCATTGACCTAATCCAAGCCCCAGTTAAGTGTTTCAAACGGAAACAAGAAAGGCCAGAGAGGAATTTGCCCTGTTTGAACAAACCAGCCTCAAGTTTTCTGGAGAGCCAAGTGGCTCTCCTGTTGAGGTGACCTGCGATCTAGAAATATGTTGAAATACAAAACACTAGTCACAAGGTCATATCAGAAATTAACTGAAGAAAACTGTTAAATGAAAAGGGAAAAGTGAAAAGTGTACAGCAGTTCAAAGGTGAGTAGGAATGGCTTGCCTTCTATATAGATTTTGTTTCCTGCTTCGCAACAGGACTTCATGACAGTTATATAAAAAAAATACAGAGAAACCTCTTGCTGTTGTAAAAAAAAAAAAAAACCTGAAGAGGTAAAAAATATGCAAAATTCTTTGGGGTAACTTCATCTAGAAAGAACACGAATATCAGTCTTAGTTGGAAGTGTTCCTAAACAGAAAATTCAAGTGACAAAATACAAAACCAAAACAATTGGATCAGTAGGAATCTAAGTGGAAACACATTCCTGCATTTGAAAAATCTTTGTCTATAGCTTGCTTAAATAAATCTTCATACAGAGTGCAGTTCAAATAAACCACAGACAACAGAAGACAGAAGAAAAAGAAGATGGGGAGAAGGGAAACAGCTTAGAAAAACGGGAAGGCCATAATGGTCAATTTCAGAGAAGAGGGTTTAGTAAACACTATCTACATTTTGAAGATGAAACAAGTGTTTATTTTATTTTGGTAACCTTTTTTATCTCCCTTTCTAATGATACTCTCTTGAGTGTGCTCCCCAGAAAGCATGATTTTACCTGTGGATAGACACCATCATCCTGGAAGATGCTTAATGGTTTTAGCTGTCACTGGAGTTAACTTTAGCTTGTTGGGAGTTAAATACCCTTTGCAAATAGGATCAGCCTCTTTGGCTCTGCATGGCTCTCTCTCCTGTCTTGACAAAACCATCCCATCACATACTGCTCGGCTTCTTTTATTTTTTTGTTGTGTTTTCTTGGGGAACAGTCTCAAAGATTGTTCATCTCTGGACCCATCAGTGGCAGCTAAGGAAATCACAGGTCTTTTTGAACAAAGGAGAAATAAATATCTAAGATTATTTGGCGTGAGAAAGACTGTATAGGGAAGATTGTTTTTAAGAAATCATAGAATCGCAGAATGGTTTGGGTTGGAAGGGCCCTTAAAGCCCACCCAGTGCCACCCCCTGCCATGGGCAGGGACACCTCCCAGCAGCCCAGGCTGCCCCCAGCCCCATCCAGCCTGGCCTTGGGCACTGCCAGGGATGGGGCAGCCGCAGCTCCTCGGGGCAGCCTGGGCCTGGGCCTCACCGCTCTGAGTAGAGGTTCTTCCCTCTAGCTCACCTAATCTCCAACTTAGAGACATGGATATAGTGCAGGACCGTGTCAAATGCCTTGCAAAAATCCAGGTAGAGGACAGTTGCTCTTCCCCTATCCACCAGCTCTGTAACCTCATTGTAGAAGGCCACCAGATTTGTCAGGCATGATCTGCCCTTATTGAAGCCATGTTATCCATCACCACTCACCTTCTTATTTTCCATGTTCCTTAGAATAGTTTCCAGGAGAATCTGCTCCATGAGCTTGCTGGGTGCAGATGTGGGACTGACTGGCCTGTAGTTCCCCGTGTCTTTTTGAAAATTTGGGGCTATGCTTCTCCTCTTCCAGACGGTGGAAACTTCACCAGACTGCCACGACTTCTCAAATACGATGGACAGTGGCTTAGCAACTACATCTGCCCATTTCCTCAGGACCCACGGAGGTATCCCATGATATCCCATGGATTTGTGCACCTTCTAATTCCTTAGCTGGTCTACAGCCTTATCTTCTCTTCCAGTGGGCAGTTCTTCGTTCTCCCAGTCCCCGTCTTTGCCTTCTGGAGCCTGGGCCATGTGGCTGGAGCTCTTGCCAGTGAAGACTGAGGCAAGGAAAATCATTTAGTCATTTGCCATGACTAAATATTTAGCGCTTGTCCTCTTCCCCCACTGCTAGATGGGAACATGTAAGTGGTCAGATCTTTGAGACCTTTCTCATTTCCAAGTTTAGTGGACTGCTATTTGAGAAGAAAAGTGTGAGTGAAGCAACCCGGCCGGTGATGGCAATCATCTGCAACACGCGGAGTCACTGCCAGCTTCTCCCCTTCCCTGTGAATGGTCCAGCTGGGCTGCTGACCTGGGAGAACAGTTGGCTGAAGGACCACTAAATTTTTTGTTGCCTGGATTTTTAAGTATTGTCTCATCTTTCTCAAATATCACAGCAGCCCTGTGTTCCTCTATGAACCCTGGAATAGGGTTCCCTCATATAACAGTAGTCTTATGTGATGTTCCCAAGATGAAGATAAGAGGAAAATAACAGCAGTGTATTGCTAACCAAGATGCCAGATTGGTAATAATGTTAACTTATTTTTTCAGTGAAGCCCTGATTCCATTGAAATCAGTTGCAAGCTTAGCGGAGAAGATTTTTCTCTGCTGAGTTTTCTGTTCAATTTGTACAGCCAGACTATTTCAAGCAGGCCACCTTCCCCCATCCTCTCCCCGCCCCACATGTTCCTGTAGAGAGAAGCACCAGCTTGTTCTTATGAAGAAATATTTCTCTTGATCGCTGTAGTGCCTCTCATCCTAATTGCAGCTATCTTGTTTCAAATGTCTTATTGTCTTCCTAATTAGAAATCAGCCCTAGGGTTTGATTCCTATCCTCCTTGCTCCCTGGCAGGAGCTGGAAGGCTTGCAATCACGGCTTGAATTTTGTTTCCTTTCTCCTGAGACGGCAGGCTGGTTCAGAGGGCCTGATTAACACTGGAGATATTCTTTGTGCAAGGCTCCTATCGGCAAACCGAAGGCACAACCTGCAGACACCCGCCTGCCAGCATTATAGCTGACAGGCTGTGGCATAATAGCTTCTCAGTGTTACAGTTCTCTCTGGCTCTCCAATTAAAAAAAAAAATAATAATAATAATAATAAAAAAGGAGGAGAAGGGAAGCTTTCCGCATACTAAACACGCTCTGTTTCTCAGTGTTTCCATCTGTTTCCCGAGGGTGGTGAGGCAGAACTGCAGCCGGACGCAGCCACAGGAGCAGAGCCTCCCCAAAGGCGAAAGGCACCGAGAGCCTGTGCTGCTGGTGCCCGCAGCGCGCAGGGCTCTCCCCGCGGTGACACCGGCACCGCCGCAGGTGCAAGCAGGACAGCAAGAGGCTTTCCCTAAACAAGGACGGCAGGCTAGGGCCTTGGGAGAAGGCTGAGCCAAAGGTGTCCAGCGCAAATATTGCTGCTGATGGTTGACAGAGCTCGATCTCGGCGATAGCGGTTTGGCACTGTCTTCCAGGAGGTGAAAATGGCTTGAATATTCTGGCTCCAAATGTTGGGGCAGGACACACAGACAACATTTCTTTGGGCCTTCAGGCAAGAGGTCACACTATCATTTCAGTCCAGAGCTGCCTCTTCTCTCCCTCCCACATTTCCCTTTGTAGTCTGACTTGACAGGCCAGCTGTCTCGTGGCAAGTCTGGCTCAGTAATTTATTTATTTATTTATTAAAAAACACCAATTTATTTGAAATGTACACGTAAGTGCACAATTTACATATAACCCCAACTGCCAAGAGAAAAAAAAAAAAAAAAGCAACGTAACATTCACAATCAGATGTTTCCACTGATGAGAGCACAATGCTTAGTATTCAGGGCACTACATCTGAACACACTGAGAAAATTATACGTGCCAAACTGTTCATGCATCGCCTGACTACGAGATCTACTCACACAAACAGCCAGAGAAACGACATAATAAGAAATCTTCAGCCCATTTTCAGAATACAGATGTCTTAACTGGGGAGCGAGCCTGACAGCTGGGTTTGTCTCCAGGAGAGGAGGAGCCCACTGCTTGTTTAGATGCCAGGTGGACTCTGGCAGCTGGGGACCAGGGCAGCTCTGGAGCTCTTCAGTCCCGCAGGCATGCAAATAAAAACACTCCTTGAGGTAGCTGCTAAACAGGTAAGGAAGAGCAGTGTTTTCAAGCAGCTTTCACTAAAACTAGCCACCAAAACCCTACCTGAAAAGCGCATTCACATTCATGGTCAGAATTTGTACCCTGTTTTTAAGTGTGTTACAAGCTCATAGGCTTGCTGAGGAGCTACAGGGTGTCTGAGGATTTGCTGTTGCTGGTCAATGTCCTGCTCAAGTGACCCAAAGCAGAGAGTGGGGCTCGCTTTGAAGTGGCAAGTCTCTTTAGACTGAAGTCCACCTCAATGAGGGGGCAGAATCTCCTTCCACTCTGATTCATCACAGCGGTGAACCGAGCCAGCATCAAAGCAAACGCTGCCTAGCCAGAGACGTGATGGGAAAGATGTGATTCTGCCAGAAGCTCCAAAAAGCTGGAAGCTGTTTTTTATAACAACCCATACTCTGATAAATTTATTATTGTTTTTGTTTTTTTTTTTTTCATTTTTACCAGTTTACCAAGGCTCAAAAACCAGCACACAAGGACAAACTGAAGCAGACTGGCCAACCAAGTCCCAGCCAACTGGAACCAGGGAGCTCGCGAGGAGCCTGCGGTCCATCCACGGGCACCGGGTGTACGCCAAAGAGATCAAAGGAGTAGGCAGACAGGACCACAGCACATCCCAGTCTTTTATAATTCAGAAGCAAGGCCCAAGCACAGACAGATGGTCAGAGTCCAAGGTGTGAGAAACACCACAGCTTTGCCAAAAAAAGCATGACAGAGCAGCGTCAACAGGGAAGCATAAGTCGGGAGCCCATTTTGTGATGGGGCTCAGGTGTACAGGAAACACTGTGTCACCCACAAGGAAAAGATGCGGTGGATGGTGAGAGAGAGGTGGTGAGGACAGCATAAAAGAGGGGAATAAACGCCCCTGGGGAGCACAGAGTGAGGTTTGTGTCACAGTGGTCAGTAAATCTGCTTCTTAGTTTTGGCTCAGGTGGGTGAAGCTACAGACCATTTAAGCCATGTCCTGTGTCAGATAATGATAAGAAATAAGAAATAATGATAAGAAATAAGAAGAAATAAGATAAGAAATAAGAAAAAAATGATAAGAACCTTCTTTCTATACATACATTCTACATACGCTACGTATCACACTTCTTGCACATATTGAAGCATGATTTTGGTGAATTTGCTACCCTGTGGGGAAGTAAGTACTAAAAGCTCAGATCATTAATCCTTAATACTGAGTAGATGCAGCTTGTTAGTTTATGCTTTACCATGTAATTATAGCTGCTGTAAAATGTTCTTAGAAATGCTGGGCTGCCATTCTGCACACCCAACCAAGACGCCTTTGAGAACACACCCTGGAGTGGCCAGTCATCACTGGCATGTGATGCCGGGAGCAGGACCACCCTGGTCTGCGGCAGGGACAGCTCATCCATAAAGATTTCCTTTAGAAACCTCCTACACATCGTGTCCAGGTGGGTGAAGATACATTTTCAGCAAGTCTGACAACTGACGCCAGACTTTGGCAATTCATTTGAATTTAAAGATGGTATTTTCAATATTTCACAAGTAATGTAAGATCATAAATCTGATCTTCCCAAATGAAATCCCAGCCAATCCCTTTCGGATCTGTAACCACAGCCTCTTTTTTTCTGAGTCCCTGAATTTAGCACCTGGACTTGACTCTCGGTCTTTTCCTACAAAATCATTTGTTCCTGGGCTAATCACACCCACTCTGGGAACTGTCAATGGGCACGTTATACGCAGGCTACCCTCCCTCAATTTCATCTTCTTAGTTGCTGTATTTAAAGCAATAACTTAGTTTAGAGTTAACAACTTGCTTTGTGCAGATATTTATTAAAATCTGTGTCTCAAAAGGCAGTGACAGTCTCATGCAAGAGGTCAAATTCCCCTACCGCAAGACACATATCCTTGACAACTTGTGCTGTCTGCTCAGAGAAGCGTTCAGACATATTTACAGCGATTTGAATGTAACAGTCACCTGGTTGAGTGGATTACACAGTCCTTACGCCATTAATTACGCAGCAACCAAACTTGTTTTTAGCAGCCAATGGCTAAACTACCAAAGCGCTCTGTAGGGGATCGGCAGAAGCTTTTGGAAAAATTCGTTGCTCATCTCTCCCCAGTCAGAAATCAGAGAGCAGAGGCTTGTGCTGGCGTACACAGCCACACAGCCCAGAAAACAGGACTGGAGGACGGTTGGTGCAATTACCATCGGTGGGCACAGAATAAGAAGGCGGATGAACAGAATTCTCCTTTCTAACGAAGGAGACAATTTTGTAAAGGGAAAATACATATTAGAGAAGTGTAGAGGATTCAGAGAAGAAAGTGAAGACTGACATGACTACTAACTCACCCTGTGGACTGGTCAGATCATAGATGACCTAACCCCACCTTGTGGTAGCTCTGCACTAGTTTGTTTGCTTTGCACCTCCTGATTTGTTCAGAGTAACCTCATGTTTCAAAAGTTGCAATAGAGACATACATTCCGTAAATTCAGACTTGTTGGTGACTGTGATTAACAGGCATCACCATGCAGGCTTCCATTTAACAGTACATTCTGTTACTGAAAAAGGACATATACAATGCTGCACTTAGTTAACAAGAAATGTGATAGAAACTGGATGAAAATGATCTCTTTTTGAGAGATACGGCTGTTTTCCCTACATTTGTGAAATGAAAACATCAAAGAAAGAAATCCGTTGAATGACTCACAGGCAATCTATTAGCATATTTGCCTATCTCTGCAAGCCATTCTTACACCAACACTTTCACAAAAGCTACCTACTACAGAATGGTGTCTGCTCTGGCTAGCTTGCTGGTCACCATCGTGATATAATCTCCTTCCAAAGCAATTTAATTAGCACAGTGAAAGAACTGACCTTTCTCAAGATTTTATTTTTTTCCACTAGGCTAAAAATATCTCACTGAATATGTCAATAGTATCCTTGATGCACACAGCACCGTAATACCCTGTTGAAAGGAAAGAAGCATTTTAAAATAATAATTTTATTCACAATGAGGAAAAGAAGCTTTAAATTAGGCAAAACTATTTGGCATGCAAAATTATGGAGAATGTCATAGGTGAAAAAAAAAAAAAAAAAAGACTGTAGATAGCAATACACCATGCTTCTCATAGAGCATTTTGTAGCAAGATATTACTAGTAATGGTTATTACAATGCTTATTACAAAAGAACTCCATTTTATTTTATTTTTTCTACCATTCTTGGATCAAGAGGCACAGAAAATTGAACCAATTTGCCCAAGTCCATCTCACAAGCTATCCATCTTGAAGATTTTGCCCACTGAGATGCACCTGAAATTTGCTTCTCCATCATTTATTAATTCCATCCTTGCCTGGACTGCAAAAGCATCAGCGGATGCACAGCGTGCTCAGTGTCTTTGCAGAGCAGCTATAAGCACACGTCTGCTCCTAGCGCTGCACTCGACAGCTCCTTGCCAGAGCCCAGTGGGTGTTCTGCATTATTCCCACCCACCTACACCTACATTTTTAGAAAAATAAAAACTGAGGTTCTCAGAGACCCCTTACTGCTGCTGCTGGTGTGGGCCAAGGATTCCTCCAGCAGCTGCAAATGGCTGTCCTGTCTACGTCTGTCTTTCCAGTCCATGTCTAACAATAGAAACAGCACAGAGTGTAAGACTCTTAAGAAGGAAATGAAACTGGCTTGGTAGGTACACAGGATGCATTTCTCTTGGTGAGAACACCCCTTCCTCAAGAGATTAAGAAATGAAAGTTTAGCAATTATTTAGGGCAATACACAGTCCAGGCATGAGCTACATACATGTGATTTGTTGGCGATCAAGCACTGCCTCATGACCAGTAATATTTTCTTGTTGGATTGCTTAGTCTTCAAGGCTGACAAGACAAATGAAATATTTTGTATTTCTGTGTGCAGTAAAAAATAGTTATCCTCTTCAGTTGCCTTTTTTTTTTTTTTTTTACTATTACCTTGTGACAGACAGCAGCAGGTAGATGTTCTGGCCTGGTAAAGATACCTTTCATCTCTCAAAACAGGCAGTAGAAAAATAACTCTGGGCTCAGAAAGGTTGAATCTTCATGGAAACACTAAACATAACATATACATGTTTAAATACAAATATTTTTCATACGGATTTTTCTAAAAAGCAAGGTAAGGTAAAAAAAAAAGGGTGGGGGGAGTGAAAAATATTTTTTTAACTTGCACTTCGATTTGTTTGAACTGGCCATTATAAGAGAATTAGGTAGTGTTGTTTTTAAGACACAACATCTTGCTTAGAAAAGTTAGCCAGCAATAGACACTGGATGGGATTCACTTTATGCGTAAAGTTAGCCTGGCTTTTCTCCTCCACCCTATTTTTCAGACCTCTTAAACATCATTTCTTTCCAAACAGTCCAGATTAAAAAGGAATTTGAGCTTAAGCACAGACCAGATCCCATAACTGAAATACAATGTACACCTAACTGGTCCTGTTCCTTGTTGTGCCATACAACGTCTGTGTGACTGTGACCTGGTGCAATGACTCCATGGGTCTCTAATTGCCACGTACAATATGAGATACCAATGAAATAAAATCTATAAATCCTGTAAGCACTTAGCTACTACAGCACTAAGGGCCAGAAAAGTACCCAGGTGGAATACGTACATCGGAAAAATGGCAAAATGCCAAGCATAAAGGGACTAAATGTTAGGAAAAGAAAGTGGATCCAAGCTTTCAAGAGGTAATTATAACTTTTGGTAAGTAAAAAAGAAAATATTAAATGTCAAAAGTCTGTGTCATGCCCATGTAAGTTATAGGAGTGAGTCATATTAACTTCACCTCAGCATCATAAAACTAGCATTGAACACAACAGCCTTCTCTTCTGCCTGCAGCAATTTATAATGCCTTTTTTCCCCTTTAGTATGACACAGGGAATAAAACAGCGCTATCGTGCCTTTATATTGTACTTTCTTGCTTTGGATCTTGCAGAGCTTTGGAAACCTGTGTACGTGTGAGGCAGAGAAACACATAGCGTTCTTTGCCGAGAGAAAATAAAAGCCACTTCAGTGCCTTGGACAGAAGCAAAACGTGGGTGGACAAGAAGGATGTCATGTCTTCTGTGCAAGAAAGGCTCTTGCAGGTTTCAGGCCACACAGGAACAAAGTCACCTGTCCAACTCCACCTGCCCTGTTGGGGCTTCCGCTTTACCTTACAGCACCGACCATGAATTTCACAGATGGGATGCAGACCTCCCATCCTTCCTGGTCCTGGTGTCAGCAGCCCTCTGTGCAGAAGCTAATGCACTGATCTGCCTTCAAAGTTGCCACAAATTTGGCTGGTAAAACAGCTCAAGCAATCATGTTTTTTTTGTTTGTTTGTTTGTTTGTTTTGTTTCGTTTTTTTTTTTGCCACTCAGTTTGCCTACAGAAAAATTAAATGTTTATATTTTCTGTACATCCCAAACTAATAATGTTCTTTTGATTTCTGTGGAAATTTCATCAAGGTTACACAGCAGTATATAACAAGTCTTGGTGAAACTACAGCATTGATCTAAACGAGGGTTTTAGTAGATATAAAACATGAAGGATTAATTCATGTTGAAGGGTTTCCACTTCTCCTTACGCACCATATGAGTTGTTATGGTAGCCTGAATACACATTAGTCATAAATATTGATGGCAGGGTCGTAACGTATTTGTTACATGCATAAATCATAACACCACATTTTTAGACATGTCTTGGTAGGGAGATAAAAGCTCGTTAGTAGCCCAGAGGGGCTGAAAAAAAATAAAGGGGGGACAGGGGAAGGGCTACCAGTAAGCTTAACTCAACAGAAACGCTGTAAGCCTGACATAAGAGGCTTTCTCCTTAAAATGCTGGAGGATTTTCAGGTAAATGGTGCCACAGAAGTGCAGGGCTGCATCATTACCAGAAGAGCCTGGTGAGGCTCTTATTGCTAATGGAGAGCAATCAGAAACCAGTGGTCGCTCCCTCCTACCTGCTGGTTGCTGTTCGCACAGAAAGACCATCGTGGCGAAGCATCTCCCGTGTACTGCTCAGCTGATTTTATCAGTGGCACTAGTGCAGGGATGACGGACCTGTCCCTCCAGCGGCTGCAAGCATTGGACTCATTTCAGAGCAGCCTGCTGTCAAAAGCCGGCGTGCAGGGAGCCTTTCTGCGAAGCGTAGGAACCACCAAGGCAGAACTGCCTGCTCTGTTCACCTGGAGCCCTGGGCACACCTTGTTCAGCATCTGCATCGCGCCAAGCTGCATGCAGCAGATCTCGCAGGGGACATGCCAAATATTTAGCACTGAACGTGGCTATCTCTTGATTCAGATGCAGGACTAGTGATGGTAGGCATGAATAAAATAAATTTCTAGTGGGAGGTGTCCCTGCCCGTGCCGGGAGGGTTGGAGTAGGTGTTCGTTAAGGTCCCTTCCAATCCAAACCATTCTACGAGTCTATGAAAAGAGAAGCGGAAACAAAAAAGATTTTTAATATGAAATTAGGGGGGCTTGTTTGCGTATCATTCAGCATAATGAAGATACCTTTAATTTAAACTGTAGGTGCGAAGTGATTTTGAATTTAAACTTCAGCACTTTCCCTGATAACTGATAGGATCCTGCAGTCCCGAAAGATCTGAGAAAGCATTTCGTAGCAATAACTGTCACTGAACAGCCAGGGGAGTCCAGGGCAGTGTCCAGGGCCGTGTTGCAACTCAAAATGTAGTTTATCCCAAAATAGAAGTATATGTTTGATTTAGTAAGGTACATGTGACCTGTATTCATTTCCAAGGCTGTTGCTCAGACTTTTGCTTGAAGACAGAATGTAAAACAAAAGAGTAAATAAAGCAGAGAATATCTACATATCCAGAAAAGAAAGGGTCATGTAGTAAGGATAAGTCAGTGAAACTGACATAACGGTGATTAGTTGCTTTTCAGCTATCCTTTGCATTGCCATTTTTTTCAGTAAAATCTTGTATTGTGTCACACAGCAGAAACTTTCATAAACTGTGGCAGTTCAGATGGCCAAAAGCCTCTTAAAGCCACTTTAAAGAAAGATTCATGAGACAGAGCCTCGAACAGGGATGGATGGCGGTCACTGCAGCAGCAGACCATCTCCTGCAGCACTTCCTGACCTGCTGCCGTTTGCAGAGCCAGACTTCAAGACAAAAATAAATAAGCAAATAAATGGATTTCATGTGTGAAAAAGAATGAACGCAGTTGGTGTCAGTGAAGAAGCGGATGCACCATCACTGTAGGTTAATGCCAGCTGCAGCTCAGCTCACTTTTTGCCCGGTAGGAACAAACCAGAGTCTGTATGTTTGGACAGCCAGAGAAAAAGCAGGATAAAAAGGGTCCTTTTACACCCGTGTGCCAATCTCTGGATGAGCTGGCTTCCTCTAGGCTGGGAGGCAGTGGCGGAGACATAGACTCCAAAGGAGCTGTCACTGAAAATGTCATTGCACAAATTCAGAAAAATGTCATTTCCCCGATTTTTCTTGCAGGATCCTCAGAGCTGTTAGTGTATCCGCTCTCATTTAACCGGGTAAGATCAAAAGGTAAGACTAATGCTTGATGTTATTTTAAAACCTTCCTGCAATTGGGCACATATGATGAATTTACTGTAGGCCACCAAATCAATGAAAAAAAAAAATCCAGAAAATGTGAGCATAAACAAAAGTCAATTAAATTCTACCAGAACACAGGAACAGCTGTACCTCACACAGTGTTTAATGAGCAATACATGATTTTTATGTGATCACTTTTTCTTTCTTATTTCCATCCATAATATCATGATAAAAGATCCTGAGAGCTGAAATAAATTAATCTTACTTATTTTTACCATTATTTTACTGCTAGAGTGATGTGTACTAGTTTAAAGTATACAATTTTCTTTTACAGAAATTGTTCTTGTTTTCTCACAGAAACTTCATCCAACAGCATAAGAAATACTTTTTTTTTCTAACCCACAAGACTTTTTAAATTAAAAATACTTCTGTCTCCTGAAATGGATATGAGCACACTCTCTGTCCAGCATGGATGAGGATTCTAGTTTAAATCTGTAGATTGCACTTGGTTTCCCAAATTAGGTTGTCTAATGCTTGAGCATCTACTGCAAAGTGTCTAACAGAGCCATACATCAATTATAAAGGCCTATTATAAAGGCCATGTTGCTCTGAAATACGTGCATTTATATAATACAAATTAATACACTAGAAAGAAATCACACCTTCTTGCTGTTCTTCTGTGCCAGAATTGATTTTTTTTCTGTTGCTCTGGAGGGAAAAGTTTTAATAATCACGAAGCCGCGTGTGCCAAGGACAGCACTGTTATTCTGCATTTTGCCGCAGAGGAAGAGCAGATCCTCAGTGCACACTGCCTCGGCATGGCTTGCCACCTGCTCAAGCCAGGATTTGGCCCACAACTGCAGATGGGATTCATTCTCAGATGATTTAATCAACACCAATAACCTGCTCCCACTGCGACATCAGAGCTGCCTAGTCACTCATCTCTGATTAAGAAACTGTGAGTCACTTTGACTCTTCTCTGGTGCTTTTGTCTGCAGAATAATTTGGATTAAATATTTATGAAGAGCTCTGCATAGTCGCAAAGTTATTATAAAGATTAAATACATTGGAAAAAGTGCTAAGCTTAGGACACTCTGTTGTGGTTATATAATGTCAGAAAAAGCATTATTCTTAAAGAATAAATTGATGTAATTCCCCATATCCAGGAGAATGATCAATAAGTAGTTCATTTAGACGGTCATTGCATTCCCTGGCTACCCAAAAAAATAAAAGATCAAGACATATGTTTTCACACGTGATATGTAATAAGGAATTGTTTTCTCTTGTAAGCCAAAGTTGTATTTGATTTGACTCCCCCCAGAACCCACCTGTGAATATTGCTTTCTCCTAAGGATTGCTGATGTAGGGCTCATGTCTGGTACCGTACACACACACAGCCTGGGGATGGGTTGCCAAATGAAACTACTCAGAATACTTGCAAATTTCAAAGTTCAGTGGTGGACTTTTGTACTGTTTTCTGTGCAGCCCTTTTCTATTTCTGAATTATAAATTTTATTTGCCAAAATATTTTAGATTACGGAGGTTTTTTACGCCTCTTAAAGACTATTCTCCTCTTTGTCATTCTACTTTATTGCTAGGCTTTCAGATGATCTGCTATATTGTGGGTTTCTAAGATTTTGGGGGAAATGTTTCATTTTTCTAATATGTAAGATCAGCTTTCTCTGTCAGCATGGCTACCAGATATACCCTGTACTTTCCTTTTAGGGGAGGGAATAGCTTTCTTCCTAGTAACTTTTTTGTTATTTTAGTATGGACTACTGAGAGTTCTACTTCTCATGAGGCATAAGTGAAAGAATTCAGAAACTTCCAGGAACACATTTTTTTTTCCCAACTATTTAGAACTATTAAAAACAAACAAAACAAACAAACGAACAAACAAACCCTGAGGTCAATATATTTCTTTTACTTTGTACTCTGGAGGAAAAAAAAAAATGAAGAAAAGTGAAAGGCAAGTTGTGCTTTTTGTTAAAGTGCTTTTGCTATATGTACACTTGAAATTAATACCATGTTTTAAAGCATTACTCATTCTTCTCTACAGTTTAATTTTGCCTTGATGCAAGGTTTTATTAGAACAAATCTAAATCTCCTCTTTCTCCTGGTGGACACAAATTCAGTAACACTCAACAAACATAAAGTTCCTTGGTGAGCAGGAAATCAAACAAGTGAATCAATCTCATTATGTACACCCAATAACTGATACAGAATCTACTTTGTTGTACTAATCATTTTTAACCAAGTATACAAGAGAAGCAGGCATTTTCCCAAAGCAGAATGCTATGAACCCAAATCACATATTTGCAAGATTTAGCAGCTGAATGTAGACAATTAACATTCCTTTAACAGCCCTTGGATTATAAGTCTCTATCACCAGGCATAAGCATACTGAGTCATGAGAGGCCATAATCAACATTGGAAGTCCTTTTTTTTTTCTTTTTTTCTTTGCTATCGTGACTATTCTTTGGCAGCCTTGTGGGACCATCTCAAAGTGTCTGCTATGTGGCTCACCAGGAAGGCTGGCCGCCCTCACAGTAATGTATTCAGAGCCATCACATCCAACCAGTAACCATTTCTATACGAAATCATTTTTATTTCATTGAGGACTAGATTTGTCTTTCATAAACATGAATTTGTTTCTCTTCTCCCGTGATCTGAAAGTAAGTTGGTAGTAGGATTGTGGAGGTATGGCTGTGGATCCTCCCCAGCCATTGAGTTTTGCTTCTGTTGATGTTTCTTAGATCTTGCGTTTTATAACTGGCTCAAGGGCAAATGCTCTTCTTCAGTACATGGCCTTGACTGACCAGATTATTCACAGTAGGTTTGCTTACACTAAAGCAAGAAGAATTGCTGTGCCTTGGCCATGGAGGGCCAGCAGAGAGCCTTGTGTGCCCTGAGTGCCTAATTGTTATGTGTGTGAAATTAAGGCACAGTGATTGGGAACAGAGAAGGCTAAGGCTGACTGCCAGTCCTAAGAAAATAAGGTGCAATGAAAACCTTTAGAATCCCTACCCTGATGTGTTTTAATTTTCATCAATAAGAATAGAAGTTAAGGTATGTACATGGTTACCTTCATTAATATTAACAGCAATGGAGGGTTTACTGGATGTCTTACCTTTCCTTTAAATAATAAATAGAACAGATTTTTTAATCCCCTGAAACCCCCAGGTAAATTCAGGCAGGAGGACAGTGACACTGCTCTCAGACAAATGTAAAGGACAGTAATGTTTTAGCTTGCTAAGCACGTCTCTTGTTTTCCCAGTATTACACCAATGAAATTCCCATTTGCCCAATGTAGAACATTCATTTCCTCATGGGTTGTTGCCAGTTATTGGAAAGAACTTATCAATAAAATAAAAATATGAGATTCATGAATGTTAAAAAGTCATGCATAGTTTACAGAGCATTTTTAATTCCAGCATGCTGGAAAATAGTCTGGTCTAAAACAGCATAGCTACTATGCACTGCAGATGTTAAGAAAAACAAGTTGAATTACTGCATTTGGTTAAGGAAGGTATAGAAAGTGTTGTCCTGATATTTTTGAAACATTCAGGAGATACAGACATGGACAAAGATTTATGACTGTGATTATCTTTCTGCTTGCTGACGTAAATTAGCCTTCTGGGAAACCTAAGTTATTTCTCAATATGCTTTTAATGGTCTGAGTCAGAACTGCAGATGATCTCTCTCCTACAAGGGATTTATAGTAAAAACAAAGGTGAGAGCTTCCGTTGCAAAGGACAATAGAAGTGGGAACAGAAATACTTTGTGGGTGTTAGTTCATCCTTCAGTGTGTCACAGGTGCTACTGCTAAGCAAACATGACTCTAGCATGAAAATAAAGTGTTTACTTTTCCAGCTGGATCAGGCTGATGATTATTCCAATCATTGACATTATCTCTGCAAACAAGGAATTATGCCTCAAACTGACGATGCAGGGTTTTCAAGGTAATGGAAGTTTTTTTGCCTGAGATCATTCATATGTTACAAACCCCGTGTCAAGTGGGTTGAACGACTGACGTATTTCCGCATCTCTTTTTCTCATTAATATTATTATACCTCCAAATTTGTGTATGCTATCAGCCCAGAGTCCCACCACACACAACCCGGCATTGCAGCAGATGCTGCTTTGTACAAGGTTAGCAATTCTGGCAGTCATGACAAAGATAGGAAAGGAGGGAGCCATAAAGCCTGAGCAGTCTTGTCTTCTGGAAAATTCATTTCTGTCCAGATGGTAGACCAAGAGGTTTCCCCACTGTTTCTATTCCCTCCTGCTGTAACTATTGTCCATATAAGCATGGTAAGCATGGCTGCAGCTGTGAGTGCATGAATGGGTTTATAAGACCACCCCTAAATGCAATGAATAAAGAAGAAAGCTGATAGAAAATATTTAGATATGCTTATCTTTCTACCAGTGGACATCTGCTCTTATGACAAACTTCCTGGATAATTTGCATATTATATAGCCTCGACACAAAAGGAATCACAACGTCATAATCAGATGCTAAAGCAAGGATGATAAAATATCGTGGGGCAGCTGAGAACATGGGTAATTTATATCTTGGCCCTAGATGTTGCTGTTACTTGCCTGCTCAAGGGCAAAATGTTTTAATAAATGGTGCTTGGACATTTTTGCAAAGTGCTTCTGTTCCATTACAGTGTCATAGGTAGACTAGAAAAGAAAATTAACTTCAGATTTTCAGGTTTTGGCTTAAAACCAGGTGATTGGAGAGCCTTATATGCTTTCTTTTTGCAAGTGGATAGGCTTTGGCTTTGGTTCAAGAGACCCTTATAGGCAATCAATTTCCAACACTTTCTCTTTTCCTCATATCTGGATCTCACAAATCCTGGTGATGTTGCACTGGCAGCACACCAAATAACTTGTGCACAGCTGCTGAGCATGTAGCTTTTATACTGAATGAATGGTATTCACCCTATTAGAGGTGCTCCTGGCATTGCTTACTAGAGCCTAAAAAATACTCATCTGTGTGATGTGGAGTCTTTTGCTACTCAGACCTCTGCCCTGTGCTCCTCCTGTTTGTGCCCTGCCTTGCAGAGGCTTCCCTGCCCTAATGCAGGGAAGGAGCCTTCACTGCCAAGGGAGACATCGGGGCTCCTGCGCTGCCTACAGGCACTGCACTTGCAGTGATGCCCAGAGGCAGCGCCACATGTGTTCTCAGATTGAATTAGTCAGTTTTAATTTGTGCACTAATTCAGTGAGGTCTCTTCTGCTCTTCTGTAGTTTAGCTTGTTAGTGACTCTGATCAAAGTTGTTTTCATGTGAAGAAACTCTGTTTGGACTAGAAAGAAATTTGCTTGGACCCTTAGTATGTTTTCCTTCACTTATACAGCAGGTTTCCATTTGGTCCTAGAAGAATCATAGAATCATAAAGGTTGGAAAAGACCTTCAAGATCATCTGGTCCAACCACCACCCTACTACCAATGTCACCCACTAGAGCATGTCACTAAGCACCAGGTCCAACCGTTCCTTGAACACGCTCAGGGACGGTGACTCCGCCACTTCCCTGGGCAACCTGTTCCAATGCCTGACCACTCTTTCCGAGAAGAAATGTATCCTAATTTCCAACCTAAACCTCCCCTGGTGCAACTTTAGCTCATTCCCTCCAGTCCTATCACTCATTACCTGTGAGAAGAGACCAACCCACAGCTCCCCACACCTTCCTTTCAGGCAGTTGTAGAGAGCAATAAGCCCTGAACCTCCTCTTCTCCAGACTAAATAACCCCTAGTGCCCTCAGCCACTCCTCAAAGAACTTCCAGGCCCTTCCCCACCTTCGTAGCCCTTCTCTGGACATGCTCCAGGGCCTCGATGTCCTTCTTGTAGTGAGGGGCCCAAAACTGAACACAGTACTCGAGGTGCAGCCTCACCAGAGCAGAGTACAAAGGGACAACTACCTCCCTGGTCCTTCTGTCTACACTATTCCTGATACAAGCCAGGATGCCGCTGGCCTTCTTGGCCACCTGAGCACACTGCCAACTCATGTTCAGTCGAGCATCAATCAGCACCCCCAGATCCTTTTCCTCTGCACAGCTTTCCAGCCACTCTGCCCCCAGCCTGTAGCTCTGCATGGGGTTGTTGTGGCCAAAGTGCAGGACCCAGAACTTACCCTTGTTGAACCCCATCTCACTGGCCTCTGCCCATTGACACAGCCTATCCAGATCCCTCTGAAGGACCTTCCTACCCTCTGGCAGATCAACACTACCTCCCAACTTGCTGTTGTCTGCCAGCTTAATGAGGGAGCACTCAATTCCCTCATCCAAGTCATCAATAAAGATATTAAAGGGGATGGGCCCCAACACAGACCCCTGGGGAATGCCACTGGTGACCAGTCGCCAGCTGGATTTCACTCCATTCACCACCACTCTCTGAGCCCGGCCATCCAGCCAGTTTTTAACCCAGCAAAGAGCGTACCTGTCCAAGCCACGGCCTGCCAGCTTCTCAAGGAGGATACAATGGGAGACCATGTCAAAGGCCTTGCTGACGTCTAAGCAGTCTACATCAACAGCCTTTCCCTCTTCCACCAGGAGGGTCACCTGGTGACAGAAGAAGATGAGTTTGGTCAGGCAGGACTTGCCTTTCATGACCCCATGCTGGCTGGGCCTGATCCCCTGGTTGTCCCACATACGCTGTGTGATTGCAGTCAAGATGACCTGTTCCATCACCTTTCCAGGCACCGAGTTTAGGCTGACAGGCCTGTAGTTCCCCAGGTCCTCCTTATGACCCTTCTTATAGATGGGAGTCACATCAGCAAGTCTCCAGTAATCTGGGACCTCTCTGGATGACCGACACCACTGATAGATGATGGAAAGCAGCCCGATCTCATCCACCAACTCCCTCAGCACCCTCAGGTGGATCCCATCTGGCCCCATGGACTTGTGACAGTCCAGGTGGAGCAGCAGGTCTCTGACGGTTTCCTGTGAAATCTGAACTGGGGGGGGGGGGGGGGGGGGTGGTTCTTCTGCTCCATCCCAGACTTCCAGGTCAGTAGGCTGAGTACCCCAAGGATAAGTGGCCTGACTAGAAAAGACAGTTGTAAAGAAGGCATTAAAAACCTCAGCCCTTTCCTTATCCTCAGTAGTCATGTTCCCCCCTGCGCCCAGTAAAGGATAGAGATTCTCCTTGGTCCTCCTCTTGTCATTAATATATTTATAAAAATGTTTTTTTTTTTATCCTTAACCGTAGTGGCCAGGTTGAGCTCGTGCTGGGCTTTAGCCTTCCTGATTTTCTCTCTGCATATGCTGGCACCTTCCTTGTACTCTCTCCAAGTTGCCTGCCCCTTCTTCCACTGGACATAAACTCTCTTTTTCTCCCAGACACTCGGCAAAAGTTTCCAGTTCATCCACGCCAGTCTTCTTCCCTGATGGTTCATTTTATGGCACACGGAGACAGCCTGCTTCTGCGCCTGGAAGACTTCTTGAGGATCATCCAAATTTCCTGGGCCCCTCTGCTCTTCAGGACTGACTCCCAAAGGACCCTCCCTACCAGTGTCCTGAACAATTCAAAGTTTGCCCTCCAGAAGTCCAAGGTAGCAGTTTTACCGATGCCCCTCTTGACTTCACCAAAGTACTACACATTTTAAAAACTTGCCCTAAAGGGAATGGTGAGGAATTTAACTCACTCTCTAAAGTTTGCTTTTGGTGAATTATTTATTTATTTCTCAGGAAAAAAATAGAGACGTGCGCTCCCTATCACTTACAGAGTCCCTTCTGATGGAGCTCCTTGTCTTCTCCTGTTCTGCTGAAGCATGTTAATGCACAACAAAGACACAAAGCAGTCCATGACTGACAGACATTGCCTGATAACGTCTGCCTGGCCCACTGGAGGGTAATGAAGGTAATACCTCTTTTGACTTACCTGAGTCTTTGTGCAATAAGCTCAGTGCTTCTTGTTATAGAGCTGGACTCTGCCAAAATGCTGTGTGGTACTAGACGAGAAGATTAGGCCAAAATTAGTTCTTACTGGTCATAGTAATTGTTGCTGTTCTGGCAAAATAAATAAAATCAATCAATCAATCAATCAATCAATCATTTCCCTGTCTTGTTTTTCTTTATCTTTTATAAATTATGCCTCCTACCAATACCTGTAAAGCGCGTGTCAAAGCACTCAAAACTTTTATGGACATTAAGCAATTTTAAACACAGAACCCCTTATTAACCCATTATTCAGATGAGGCAGGAATCCTTGCACTGCAGTCAGGAGCACAGTGACATTGCTGGGTGCTGCCAGGAGCAGGATTTGCTGCCTCCTTCCCAATGGCTGAGACAAAAAGGGCCAGGGCTATGACGGGCAGAGCCATCACACAGCTCCTTGGCTGCTGCTCTTCCCTCTCCACACAGGTTGGGGGAAGGCTCCCGTATTTTGTCTTTGCTCCTGGCACAAATGAGGGAAAAATTGTGACTGTAAAATTGTGTGATTTCACATCCTTTTACCTAGGGTTTCCAAATCACTGCAGCTGTAGCTTCACAAGCAGAGTGTATAGAGAATAAATCATCTCACATGAGAGGGAAACCTTTCCCAAACCAGTTTCCTACAGACGTTTTTATAAAACACTAAAAATTGTCTTTCAGTACCACGCCTCGAAGGTATATTGAGAAAACATAAGCAGAGATGCAGCAAAGATTACTTTGGGGTCCTCCCGGTCCTCCTAAATGCAATGGGATATATGTTACAGATTGTGCAGAACCAGTTTCACGTAAGGTTTGAAGTAACCACTTCACAGCTTTTTCATGGCACAAGTACAATTTTACTGTACTCTCTAAGAGCGCATAGCTCTGTCTGAACTGTGCCTGGAAAGGGTAGAAAAGGCCACAGATGTTTTTTCAGATGTTTGCAGCTTGACAGAGCACAGAGTAGGGTTGGACAAACAGGCAGACATCTGACTGCAGCTTTGCAGAAGACCACGGGAGATTCAAGATAAGTGAACTTGCTATGTTGTGTTCGGTATGGAGAAACCACATGCCATTTTTGTCGAGGCTGGATGCAGCTGTAAACCAGCAGGGCTGCGGTGCTCGTGTGTGCACACACAAGATGGCAGGATCAAAACCTCTGTATACTGGTCTGCTCCAAGTCCGCCTGTGGCGCCAGTGATCCCTACTGACCCCCAGTAGCACTGTGCCTGCTACACACCCAGGTGAGCCTGGCCCTTAGCGTTTGACTACGACTACGGCTGTACAGATAGTATAAACCATCTGTGCCAGTCGTCGACATTCCTCTGATCCACCTGATTATTTTCAGATGTTTGGCTGCCGATACAATGGGAGGGAAGTAAGTACAACTGCCCGTTTTTAACAGAATTGCTGTTTGCATGTCATCCCATCTGAATTCAGGGCTGTTGCTATGACTGTGGAACAGCCACGTCCTGTCACATGCACAAAACAGGGATGTTCACCACGGACCCTCCAGGGTAGCTGGACAATATAATTAGAAACTCTCCCTCGGTGTTTTACAGGAGAGGGTTAGGGAAGAAACCACTGTGGCAGCTTACACAAAGACAGTTGGTGTTCTGCTAACAAGCCATGAATGTACACCCTGATTATAATAGGCTGGCGAATAGAACAGATTATTCTTGCTCCTACTTAGCAAAACGATCATCTTTCCAAAGATGTGACAGCAGGGAGGTAATAGCTTCACTCTTCCAAAATAACATTTTTATATAAAACAGAATGAAACCAAACCAAACCAAAACAAAACAAAACAACAAACAACGTTCCCCCTCCCACCACCACCAACACCACCAGCACAAACCCACATGAATAGTTATAGGCGTATTTCCACCAACAGGCTGGAGTGTTTGCAAAGATCCAGGAAAAAAATTATAGCTTGGTATCAGCCACTCAAAATATCAATATATAATGGGAAATTTTAAAAGTGGAGAAGTTGGAAAGGATATACATTGTAAGATCAGCTGGTATTGTTCAATAAAATATTTGGTGCAGAAAGAGATATAGGCACCATTAACAGTGGAGATTCCCGAGGAAAGATTTTCAGAATAAAATTTGTTCTGGATTATAGTCCCCATACCTGAAAAATGCAGATCACTTGCAGATATAGTGGTGAAATTCCTTTGCTCTCTAGTTTTGTTGCTTCTGTATGATGCAAATGACAAATGAAGCTTCACAATAAAACCTGTAGTGGTTAATAATGCAAAGCTGATGCAAAGTAAAGATGCAGCAGGTATTTATGCAATGGGTGTTAATGTCACATAACATGGGAAAACCTCTGCTTTCGACAGGAAGGCATAATGAGAACTGATATGAGGTTTCTCATCTTAATTTGAGCAACATCTCTCAAAAGTAGTTTATGCAAGAGAAGTAGTTCCCACAGTGGTATGCCCTTTTTTTTTTTTTTTTTTTGTCTTTTTTTTTTCTGTCAGAAACACCTGTATTACTGCAAGTGTTAGAAATCAAGGAATGCCATTAAACTGTAGTTCCAGGCTGAGGGTCAGACTCGTGTGCTTCTGAGAGATGAGCAGCTCTACTTCGTCATTGTCAAGCACCTTGGAGGCTCTTCCTCAGCAAGGATACTACTCACCTACTTTTTGTAGTGTGTCCTCTTTGAGGATGGCATAGGCTGTCTGTACTCTGAATTATCAGGTTAACAGCAACAACTTTCCTTCACTGAAGCCGCAGTTCATGACCTGCTGTTGGCAGAGAGTTCACATATGACAGAAATGCAAGATTAAGCCTTGTCTAAAAGGCAGCCAAAACCCAAAGCACCACCAGAGAACAGGTAAATCTTGTCTGAGATGTTAACTGTTGCTAAGTGCATTTATTTTTCTGAATATTAGTCTCATAAAGCTAACTCTATCTCATTATTTTAGCCTGGTTTCCGAAAGACCTTTGAACCTTTTGAAAGTCTGTTTTGAGTTTTTTGTCTAGGTATATGAGAAGGACAACAGACTGAGAGAAAGAAAGCCATATGAACTATCCATAGTAGGTATATCTCCTAGCTGTTATCAGTTGCCATTATAACTGGTATTAGTTGAAAGTAAAAAATTCAGGGTTCATGATTTTATGAGGTTCCAGAGAACGTACTGCTAAGTTTCTCTCCTATCTCTATGTTTTGATGTCCAGAAGGGCATTTTGACATATAAAAGGCTGAATCTTCTCCAGATGTCTCTCATGATATCTTGCTTCAACCTTAATGTAAGTCAATAAAAAAGAATCAAATAGAAGGCACAACACTATTGAAAAATAATTCCTAGGATAATGGAGCAACTTGTTTTACTGGATTTAACCTGTGACTTTTTTTTACTTTTTTTCTTAAATTTTAGAATTGCTTTTTTTGTTCCCTAAGAGGGCACATAGTTTTGTTGAGATGAACAGAGCTTGTGTGTCAGACAGCTCATTCTCTCCTCATTTTCCTGTGGGACTCCAGCAGCTTGTTCCTGATGAAATCCTGTCACTGGATAGTCACAGACACCGTGGAGGAGCACATTTGCCTGGCCCTGAACTCGCAATGAGAAAAATTCATTTATCGTGGATCTGTGATGAATCTGACCAACTAGGAGATAACATCCAACTGAAAAAATAAAAATCCTGTATTTCTCCTAGATTATCAGAGTGTGTCACCCTTGCTCCATGCGTTACTCTTCTAGGTAGCATCTGTAAGGAGCTGGAAAGGTGAATAAACCATCTGCACAGCAGAATAGATTTCATTTTGGAATTTGACCTTCTTTATCAGTGGCTTGTTTGCTTTTGTTTGTCTGTTCTTCTCTCCAGGAGAATATGCAAACACTGGAAAAGTGCTCAAAAGTTCTTACATATGTATATCAACAACTCCTTGTTCTCTAAGCATAGAAATAGCTGCAATAAAGGTCTGAAGCATGTATTAACAATATGATATTGTTACAAATTCCAAGAAAGGTAAATACACTGAAAATACTGGCATATAGCCATGATCCAGTACGGCTACCATGCATCTATCAGATTCCGTGTGTCTTACTTGCAGGACATTTGAGCTTCCGGTGTAACCATGAAAACAAACAAACAAAAACCAAGCAGAATGAATCAGATTCGTCATTATATGCAAATGGTTCCACACAAGCTAAATGTAAATTTAGTTTCAATGCATTTGCAAGTGCAATGAGGAGCAATTGTGATGACAGCCAGAGTTACAGTCATTCTGGGGGAACAACCTGTGTGGTACAAATGTGTTGTTTTCACCTAGTACTGACACTATATATAGCTCTCCCTCACTGCAGATGTTTTCTTTTTCATTCACGAAGAAAAAAATGCTTGAAAATAGTCCCATTTGAATTATTTTGAACTGTTTGCAAAATAGGCACCATGCTACATTTTGCTTTAGGAAATAATTCATTTTTTTATATTAAGGAACAATGTTGGTTGGCATAGTGCTTTTACCCACTGAGTTCAAACTCATCTGAGGGAAAACGACAGTTTTACTCCGAGTTTTGAAAACTGGTCTATGAAATTGAATCAATAAATTTGCACTGGATATGTAGTGGTGATTTCCTCCCTATTGTTATTGCATAGCAGTGAACAGATACATCTCTTTATGGTCACTAAATAGAAATAATGCCACAGAAATTCTAGGAGTCTAAAGGAAATTGCTGATAATATATGACAAGGATCTTGGTTGTTGATTTTTCTAAGAACCACATTATTCTACACAAAGTCAAGACTAAACTTAATTTCCTGGTGAGATATAGTTACGAAATATTTTCACTCTGCTGCATGGCTCTGGTCACTACAACTACAGACATACGCAGTTCATTTGTCCACCTCCACAAGAGACAAACAGAGCCATGGCAGAAAGTACGAGCCTCTTCTGCTCCACATGGCAGCATCAACAATCTGCCCACAGACCTCTCTCTTTGGATAATGTGAAATTATTCTATGGATTACTCTGTGTTACCAGTGTCATCACCTTTTCAGCCAGTCCAGCCTCATTTTCCCATCTCGACCGCAGTAATGGATATGTGAATCTGGAGAATTGTTCTTTTACAGGGATGTCATTATATCTACAGAAACGCTTGGCATGCCAGCCAAAGGTGGGTACTTAAGAACGTGTGAAGTGCTACAGACACTGAGGCCTGGGAGACCTGAGATGCTTGTGAAGACTTCTAGCCAGCCTTTGGAAATTGTTGCTCTGCGGGTGCAGCAATGTCTCTTTCAGCAAAGCCAAAATGGCTCCCCAGGGAGCCCAGGGACTTCTGGAGCCACAGCTCCTGCTTACAGAGATGCTTTCAGGTAGCAAGAGATGAACTGAAGAAGGTGCATGCTGGAGATGGAAGGAGCTGTGCCTCTCACCAGGCTGCTGCAATGAGATGCCCCTGTGGCACCCACCTGTCATCTCAAGCCTTCTTGCAGAAGCTGGCCCCAAAAAAGATGCAGCCCAAAGAAAATGCTGTCTAGGCCAGGAGAGCATGTGAATTTGTTCCCTAGCATCTTTAGAAGGACAGTATGTATTCAAGGTAATGAAAGGAAAATGTTTTGGCTATATTTTGGCCTTTGGAACTTGGTTAAAAATAGAGGAAGAAAGGTTACAGTGCCAACGAGAGTCCACAGAATCTTTTCACAGTAAAGATTACAGAATCTAATGTTACAAATGCAACCCCTGTGTCTCTCCCAGCAAGGCAGCAAAGAGCCTGTTCCTTCCCTGAGCTGGATTTCCAAGCCATGTTTGCTACTGGCTCTTCAGCAACGGGTATGTTTGACATTGTCATGTTTGCTTTCTTTGTTAATATTGATTTTTATAACTGGTTTGAAGGCCACAAAAACTGCCATTGCACTCATGTGGAGTCTTTCAGTATAGGATGGAGAAATCAAGTGTGTGAGACTGGGTCTGAATGCGAAACACCACTGGTGCCAACAAACAGCTGATGAAAAATGCCGTGTTTTTTACTCTTAGTGAAAGAGAATCACTCTGCGTAAAAGAAGTAAAATCACTTTGAGTTACCTGGACTGAAAATCATGCAGTATTTCACTGTTGGACCCTGTCTGGTACACTTCGATTTCTCACATTGAGCCCGTTTTTGCTACAGGGCTGATGTGGGACAGCCCTGAGCCCCTGAGAAGCAGCACAAATTGACCCAGAACTTCTGGCAGGAATTTCAACCCCTGACTGAGCGCAGCAATGATAGAGCTGTGCTACTGGCGAGTGACAGAATTCAGAGGAGCATGAAGATCCCAAGATTACCCATATTTTATGCCAGAGTGTCCGTGGCATCAGTGGGGATTCAAGTGTTTGTGGGAAAGATTTCAAAACTAACGTCTGTCCATAAGCAACAACAAAAGAGGTAAAACTTCAGGAAATATTTTTGTCTGAAGAAGGAAAATGCAGTGGAAAAAGCCATGAGCTCTTAAATCTATTTTTCCTTTTCCTCTCTCTCTTTTTTTTTTTTTTCCTAACCAGAAGCTAACTGGACCCTGGTTCTCCGAGAGTATCCACCTCCCTTGAGGCTGGCAGCAAAGATCCCTATTAACTGCACAGCTACATATTTTCTTGCCCTACTTCTCTCCCTTCATGAGTGAGAGGAACAGGAGGAAGTGACTTGCCCAGCAGCTGTCACCTTTAAATTGTCTCCTTGTGAACTTTTAGTTTCCCTCTGAAAACCCCTCTCAAAGTTTTTCTTTGCTGGAACCATTGTCTCCCAGAATATCTTACAAGGACTGAGATGGACTACTTCATCTCACCCAGGAATAAACCTCAGCTTTGTCACTGTCTTATTCATATTTGATAGCATGAATTGCTAACAGGCTTAAATTTGCATACTAGATTAATCACATGCTGTCTTCCTGGTCTTGCCTGAAAAAATTTACAATGTGTCAAATTAAAGCCTACGTGGATTAGTTTCACACACAAATTTTTCCATAATGTGTGTTTAATTTTCATTTTAATGGAAATTAATGCGGAGTACAGAGAGGTCAGGTGACGGACACATTGCTGTGTTAGGAGAATGGGAAACAACATAAAACTCGCATTTCTCACACAAGCACACAGTTTCTGCAGGCTGCAAGACACACTGCCCAGTTGGATGCCAATCTGTAGGTGAAACTTGTCAGAATGTGTTTTAGCTGAAATCACAGAGATCCTCAGCAATATACAGGGAGCACTGCCCGGGATGAAGGCGGGTTTGCCACAGCTGGCTCTCTCCTGCCCCGGCTGCCAGTTTCCCCAGGGCCAGAGCTGCTGGGAATTGATGCACCTCTGTCTCTCATTCTATGCTTCCTCATGCTTCTCTTCCTCCAGACCTGCTGACTCCAGAGCATTGATGCAAGTGCAATAATTAACACAGGGTAGATGTTTCCCTGTGTACCAACAAACAGAAAAAGTCCCAAAAATGCAAAAGGTGGGTGAAGCATAGAGATCTGACAGTAAGCTAGGACAAGAAGATTTTTCTGCTAAATCAAGCAGACATTTTTCTACAGGGTTTTTCTAATGTGAACTTGTACTTATGTCATGTATACAGTCTCTGTCACATTTCCTGTAACAGTCAGGCTGAAGAAGTTTAGGACTGCAGCAGTCTGCAACTGTTGACAGAACATCTCAACAAAATACTTTGTGTGGCATCTTGTTTGTTTTTGGTTTTGTTTTGTTTTGTTTTGTTTTGGCTTGCACTAGATGACAAATAATGTATCCGTATGCAATCTTGTTTGCTTCTAAAAAAACTTTGATGATGCCTTCACTGCAGATTATGCAGTTTATCCTTGTTTACGTGAAAATCCTACCTGGGGAAGGAAGATCCTGGCCAGTTTTCCCCCAGTCTATTGATAAAGAACTACAAAGAAGCTCTGCTTATTGCATTGCAAGTGCATTACATTGGATTCCCTGGGGAATGTAATACCAAAAGACCTCAAGACATGCAGACAGAAAGGACAACATGTTCAGAAGGGGTTTTCCAGTGCTTCAGGTAAATTTGGACAAACACTCAAGCTGAGCAGCAAATCGCACCTGAACGAATACAGCTAATTTTTATTATTATTACTGGACTTCCATGTACAGCAGTGGGTATGCTCTCCTCCTGCAATTGCCCTAAGTCTTGCTCAGGCTGAGGAGCCACGCGAGGCCTGGAGGTGACCGTTCCTTCACCTGGACTGCTCCCATTAACAAAGGGAGGTACTGCCTTCAAGCAGGTACCCCTGGAAATCCCTCCTGGGGAAAGGATGGATCACAGCAGATTAAGAACAGCGCGGTAAAGACCCTGAGTCTGACTAGGAGTCAAAAATTTTATCTTAGAGAGAGAGCAGCTGGAGAGAGACGTGGTGTAGCAGCTTTTTCCCCAGCTTAGTCGTAGTTCACCAGGAACTCCTCAGACATCAGTCCTCCCTTGTCAATCAGTAACAGCCCTAAAGGGTGAGTATCAATAGATATACCCAGATAGTCCTTGAGACCCTGCAGCCTGGGCTCTCTCTGGGGCAGACCAGAAATTTACGTTCAGGAAGGTACAAGAATGGCAGGTGAGGTGGAAAATACCCAAATTTCCTGCTCTGAAACATAGTCCAGAGAGAAAAGTACTACGTAACTAGAGAATCCAAGAATCAGAGGAGGCATCAGGGAGAGGTTTGGTTTGGAAGGGACATTACAGAGCACCGAGTTCCAAACTCCTGCCATGAGCAGGGAGGGACACCTGCCTCTAGACCAGGCTGCCCAAAGCCCCACACGGCCTGGACCTGAGCACTTACAGGGATGGAGCATCCACAGCTTCTCTGGGTAGCCTCTGCTGGTGCCGCACCCCCCTCAGAGCAGAGTTCTTCTTTCTAGCTCACGTAAATCTACCCATTTTTAGTTTCAATCCCTAACCTGTTGTCCTATCCCTCCTCTCCCAGATACAGGACATACAGAAACAGCGAAGGACAGACAAGGTAGAGCACTGTGTCTTTATTGGATGCAGAGGCAGCTGGCAAGGGGCAGCTCCTGCTGGCGCCTGGGTGCTGCAAGAGCAGCTGGCAGTGGCCTAGTGCAAAGCGCCAACCCAAAGCCCTGGTAAGGGGCTGTGCTCCATGCTACAGAGGAAGGCGAAAAACTCCTGTGGAACCGTGCCAGTATGCCGTGGGGGAAAATTCCTTCCTGACCCCAGAGAGCTGGCAATAGCCTGTTCCCTGAGCATGGGAGCAAGACCCACCTGTGGGCCCCATGTACTCCTGCGGACAAGAGCCCGGCCTCATCCCTTGCTCCCCTCCGGGTGGAGCCATCTGAGGGGCTCCTGGAAGGCCCAAAATGCCTCTGGCCTGATGGCTGCGGGAGGAAAGAATCCTCTGCGGGTGGAAGGACACCAGGAGGGGGCTCTGAGGCTTTGCGGCAGGGCACTGACACTGCTACTGCCTGCAAGGGTACTTGGCAGCCCCTTTCTTATAGCTGCCTCCACTGGCTACAGAGGGTGAATGACGATGGCCACCTCTGCTCCCCTAGCTCCAAGCTTTGCAGGCCACCAAGCCCACCCTTTGCCAAGGCTAACCAGCTGAAAAGGCCAGAGAGCCTTAGGCCCCTCCCTGGGGTGGCTGGGGACCTTCACGTCTTACCAAATGATTCTGGCCATTTCCCAAAGGCCACAGCAGGCTTTCAGTCCTGGCAGGGTAGTGCCCTGCTGGCAGCTGCAAGTGGAGCGGAGAATCTCCAGCAGGCTGCTCCAGGCTCCAGTCCTTGTCCCTCGGCCTCTTGTGCCCTTTACACGGGATCCTCCAAGACTTGCCATCCGGTGTCCTGGGGCTGGCCTCAAGCCGGCCCTACCCCATGGCCAAGGCCAGTAGGCTGGCAGGGGGCATGGGAGCCTGCCCCTTTTTTCCTGCCCCAGGCCAGAGTGACTGGGCCTTGTTGACCAGCAGCCTGATGACACGTGGGTTCCGGGGCCCTGCCACAGCCCCACCACCCCTTTTGGGCCCAGTGGTGTCCTGAGGAGGACCAAGGCCATTGGGACTTTTTGCAATAAAGGTTTAAGTAATTGGAATTGGTGCCCAATTAACTCTTATAATCTGGTCATGTTCAGGGTACTGAACTATCACGTTTATGGATTCACAAATATCCTAATACACCCTGAATCTAGTAACGTTCCATGAACTACCACAGCTACATTTATAGTGTTTGGTCACATTCACTGAGAACTATCATGGTTATATTTTATGAGTAGTACAACTTATTAAAGCAACAGGTACACAGGTTCTTTGGATTGCCAGTGATAAATTCACTGTCTGCAAAGCACATGCAAATACCAAAAGTATGAGTAACACAGGCTGGCTACAAATGTGTTTAAAATATATGAAGCGACTCTGTAGAGATTTTTAAGTTTCCTGCAGAGGCACTTGGTATAACCATGTTCAAATCTTACCCAAAGGCATCCCAAGGGGGAGAAAGAGAGGATCAGCCCGTCAACTGATTGTGCAAGTCAGAAGATACCTTATGCAATGATATCTTCCCATGTATGACAGCATCTTTCCTAACATCCTCTCTCCCTTACGCTTATTTACATCATCTTTTATCTATGAGGTGGAGCTTGAGTGACTCTAGTCATATACAACCTTGTTATTATTAGTGTGAAGTTTTCTCGCTTTACTTTTAAAGGTATAGAATAGAAAAATTTATAGTACAAGCTCAGTGAGGCATGGTTACACCTTGGAGGCGGGTAGCTTTTGGGATGGAGGTGTGTTTTCATAGAATCATAGATTCATTATGGTTGGAAAAGACCTTCAAGTTCATCTTGTCTAACCATCACCCTACTACCAATGTCACTCACCAAACCATGTCCCTAAGCACCACGTCCAACCTTTCCTTGAACACTCACAGAGATGGTGGTGTTCCTGGGCAACCCGTTCCGATGTCTGACCACTCTTTCTGAGAAGAAATTTCTGTTAATTTTCCACCTGAACCTCCTCTGGCACAACTTGAGGCCATTCCCTAGAGGGATAGTGATTCCCTATCACTAGGTACCTATGAGAAGAGGCTGACCCCCAGGTCCCCACACCTTCCTTTCAGGTAGCTGTGGAGAGCAATAAGGTCTCCCCTGAGCCTCCTCTTCTCCAAACTAAACCACCCCAGTGCCCTCAGCCGCTCCTCACAGGACTTGTGTTCCAGACCCTTCCCCACCTTCATAGCCCTTCTCTGGACATGCTCCAGGCCTCGATGCCCTTCTTGTAGTGAGGGGCCCAAAACTGAACACAATACTCGAGGTGCGGCCTCACCAGAGCTGAGTACAAGGGGATGATCACCTCCCTGGTCCTGCTGGCTGCACTAGTCCTGACACAAGCCAGGATGCCATTGGTCTTCTTGGCCACCTGGGCACACTACAAGCTCATGTTCAGGTGAGCATCAACCAACACCCCCAGAGCCCTCTTCAGAGGTCTCTTGTCTCGTAGTCATTAAAATGATCTGTTCCCTGTCCAACACCTGGCCATGAAAGAGTGGTTCCTGTCTTTACCAGCTTGATAAACCTGAGCACCACAAAAGCATAAATACAGCAAGGGTTTCCTGGGGCCCTCTGAGACTTGATAGAGCTTGGTCTCACTCTTCAGAACTACCTGGCAGGCTCAGTATTTCCTTCACTCCAAAGTTCACCTCTTCCTAAAAGTTTTTTTTCTTGCAACACTCCTGTGAGAAACTGGAAACATCACATTAGGGATCACAGAATCATAAAGTGGTTGAGGTTGGTGGCTAGGTCCAACCCCAGGCTCAAGCAGAGATGCCTAGAGCTGGTTCCTCAGGACTGTGTCCAGAATGAAATGAGTGTGCATACACAGCTACACAGCTGCACTTAGGAATCTCCTGCCCATGGATTAGTTTTTAGCTGTTTGCCTTTCCTGGGGAAAAACAAAAATAAAATAAAATAGAAAAATAGAGAGAGCAAGAGAGAAAACAGAAGAGAAGAAGAAGAAAAGAAAAAGAAAGAAAAAGAGTAAACAAACCCATGACCTCATCAGATGGCACGTTTCAGCATTTCAGGAGAAAATATGGGTTGAAAGAACAGATTGTGCCAGAATCTCTCCCTTGCCAGTTCACGTCCTGTTTATAATTAGTACTAAATACATTTTAAAATATTAAACGGACTGCACATTACTGGTATTTCAGTTGTTTTCTTATGGTCTTTTTTATATACTGGGAGAAGTGCCTCCCTCTGCATCAAATTTCAAGTGCAATCAGTGCTGAAGTTAGAGCCCTGCAGATAAATATGCTAGCACAAAACGTCCTCTCAAAGGAGTTTTCAACCTTGGAAACTACTCTTCTGGTTTTCATAAGATTTTACTCTTTTTTTTTTTTTTTTTTTTACTTCTGAGGCACCCTGCAAGTGTGATCGATTCATCTGGACTATTTCTAAAGGAAAGAGGTACACAGTGCCCTGTTTCCTATTTGAAAAGTTATATTTCTCCCAGGCAGCACAAAAATTCACAAATGCACAGGAGACTTTTATCAAGTATCTTTCTAAAAGCACACACATTGAAGGACAACATGGAAGCTCATATTTCATTTTAACTTCTGGTCACATCTGTGGTGTGAATCATCACCGTTACATTGCTATGTTTTGTCTATTAAAAGTTAATTGAAGACTGTATGTAATTGGGATGCATTTGACAGAGTCAGATGTTGTTTCTTGGTTCCAAGGACTGCAGATCTTTAGCACAGGTAGTTTCCAGACATGTCTCTCTCCTCATGACTTGAGATTGGCCTGAACACTGACTTTCCAGTTTGTCTTCATCTGCTGTTCCTTTTCACAATACTGCTGTGCTGTGCCTTAGGCACAAAATCATGGCATTCCTTCTACTTTCAGCCTCAGTATCCAGGAGTGCACATCTTTGCATATAGTAAGATCTCATAACTTTTCACAGAAGCACAAAAACTTATTGGCACTTAATGAGCGGGCAAATAGATGTTCAAATAGATGGAGAAAAAAAAAAAAAGAAAAAAAAAAAGCCACCCTCAAATCCTTATTTTCCCCCATAGTGGTAGAAAGCCAGATGCCAGTGTTTAGTTATGCCAAATGGAGGTAACAGAGCATAATTTTCAGATTCCTACCCTTCAGTTTTCATTGCCTTTTTTCTTAAAATTGATATAAATAGTGACACAAACTGTATCTGAGTGATGGGTGCAAACTAATTTAAGAAGAGCAGGTACAATAATTAAAATTTTCTCGCTGTCAAACACAGAAAGGATCGGTTTCCTTGGCAAGAAAGAATCGCATATCTTGAAAAAATATAAAGATCGAATTTCTGCTGTATGACGCAGGTGCAGGCAAACAGCTTCGCACAGAGCAGGAAAACGCACCGAATTCGGTGCTAGTTTCTGTGAAAAGTGCCTCTCGCCATGCCGTCCCCAGAAGGTGGCAGTGCAAACCTGGCAACTTTTCACCTTCATTTTGTTTTAATTTATACTAACGTTTCAGGAGATTGAAGTTTGAGACTACTTTACTTTTTGAGTTACTGTCGCTGGTGCCTCTTTGCATGCTCACAGTACAGTAACATTAAATGTGATTGTATGGATATAACAGGATTTTTCCGCAACCTTTCCTTATTTACCAATCTGCTTATGAAGCTTCACTGAGGCACTTACAGAGGGCTGACTGTGCGCTAAAGGAAAAAAAAAAAAAAAAAAAAAAGAAGGAATTTTCCTACAACGTGATAGCTTCACTTGTTTTTCTAACAAGTTTTGAGTTTTGCTGCTGTGGAGGGGAACATGAACCATAAGCTCAGGCAGCAGACAGGATGAGATGAGCAGTACAAGGAAATGAGTCACAGCCCCAAGGGGAGGAGACGGGAGTTCCCGAGAGAAGAGGCAGCAAAAATCAAAGCCTGCCCACTGACTGGGGCATCCTAAAGAGATGGAGCTGGGAGCTGAGGCCAAATGTGCCACGGGACGAGGAAAACCCAGTGTCATCTTGCAGCTGATATATGGAGCCATTTTAAGCGCTGGAAAGGACTGTGTAGATCTTACAGCTTAAATATCTCAGATTCCATTATTCTTCCCGTCTTTGAATATTTCTCAGTACAAGGGGGTGCTTGAGACTCCCAGATAGCATCATGACATCAGAAAAAAAAACACTGAATAATATTATTTAACCAAACTACTTCGTGACAACTAGTTTATCCTGTTCTGATTCCTAGTGGGGTTCAACTGGGAGTGGCTGAGACCAGGCTACTAATCAGGGGCTATTTCCAAAGCATTTAGGGGATGAGGAAAAGCAAGCCCATATGTGCCAAACATTAAGAAAGCTATGCGCTACCTTGGAAGGGCCTGCATTGCTTGTAGGACATTTGTAAGCACCCTATAATCCAAAAACAGAAGAAAAGCACTGCAGTGAAGTTTATCTGGCAAAATCTAGAAGGGGCTTAGCTGCGATCATGACAGCCAAGGGCAATAAAAGCTGGTACCTCTGGTGAGGATTTGCTGGATGAGCTGTGGTGTAGCTGGTGGCTTTTCGTGTGTCTGGGTGCACGTGGCTGGGAGGAGAGTGGGAGGCAGAACAGCTCCAAAGTTGCCCAAACATGCTGTTGTGCTTTGCTTAGGGTTTCCCAGCATCCTGATTCCATAAGGAGGGGGGATTATCAGGACTTGGATGTCTTAACTTAGACTGTTCCTTGCATTTCTTCACCTACCTGAGGCCTTCTCCCTTGGAACGTTTACTTGTGCTGATACCTGGAACTAGCTCATTGAAAGCACTGTTGTTGCAGAAATATATATTTTTTTTTAACTTAATCTAAAACTCACCAGGGGCAGTTGGAAACCATTCTTGCAGCAAGCTTTGAAGCAGGTTCCTGGCAATCAAAAGTGACCGTACTTCCTCTGGTTATGCCAAATTTTAAGTGGTGGAGGAAATTTTCCATTTTCCCTGGAGCCTGGAATAGGAGGTGTGCACTTGCACTCAAACAGTATGTTTGTTTGTTTTTTAAAGTGCAAAACTATTGTCAGTTTTAAGGGTCTTATGGCAGTGAACATTTATTTTCTCACTTGAGGCCATTGTTTTTGCCACATTTACTCATCACACAGTTATTCTCTAGCTTATTGCTCCACCCCCTACACTGCTCTGCAGCTGGCCTGCTGCCTCACAAGAACAAAGCAGAGCAGATTTGTCACCCGACATCTGCAGACTCTGAATCACAGCAGAGGTATGAAGCCAGTGGAGAAGTTCTCACTCTGCCACCCAGCAGACACAAGGCTGAGGGAGAGATTTGCTTCCCAACCCAAGCCCACGGTCTGGCACAGCTCCGCTGCCAGGGGGTTTCTCTGCTGCTTGCCCTGGAAATTGGCATGTAAACTGGGCACCCTGGGATGTGGAAAAGGCAAAGGAATGGACCGCTTGTGCCAGGGGGGCGGCTGGGGCAGCCAGGCGGGTTTCTGCAGAACAAGCCTGGGCAGAGTGCAGCTGTCCTGGGCCAAGTAATCTCAAGTAGTGCAAGACCAAACAAATGCATTTCCTCAAGCAGAGTACTTTGCTCAGATTTTACTGCTCTTCTACCCTGCAGTTAATTGAAACAGCTTTCTTTTTGCAGCCTCTGGGGCTATCTGCGTCCCAGATGTGCCAGCACTGATGAGAACAAAAAATAAGTTCCTGCCTGTCTCATATCAGAAACCCTGTGCCTGTGCTAGCCACCACGTTGCTGCAGTTGCTGTGTATTTGCAAGTGGAGCTCACGTCACATGCACATGGGAGGCTTGGGGCAGCCTGTGCTGTGCAGCAAAGGGCATCCGAATATCTGCATGCAGCTTTCCAGATGGACACTACCTGGAGGGAATCGCAGCGGCACCTTGGCCAGCTGGGCTGCTGGTCTCCTGCAGCCTGGCTCAGAGGTGCAACACATTATTCTGGGTAGAAAATGTGGATTTGTGGCTCTGTGATGTGCTCGAGGCTCTGTTACCTTTGTAATGTTTTGCAGATCAGCTGGAATTAACTCATGCTGGGCTTCTGCACTAAGCAGTTTCATGGCAGAACAAATCCTTTGCATTCCTCTACTGAAGTCTGGTCCTGAGCACGCATGGCAACAGGTCTCGCTGCAAGGCACAGCCACCCACAGCACATTGCAGCACAAACGTGAAACTAATGCACGGCTTAGAAAGGAGAAGTACTCCCAAGAGGGAGTGGTGCACTGTGTGAGGAAGTTTTCCACACTCCAGCGTCATTAGTGCCACATTTGCTCTCAGGAGCATGAGCTGGAAGGGTTGCCGCTGCAGGCAGGGCTACCCTACAGCAACGTGCTGCAGAGGCTGTTGCCCAGTCACCACTGCTTGGCCACTCAGGGAAATCAGTGGTTTGTTATTGTGCTATTCTACAGCTACAGAACATCTGCCGTCAGTTACCAAGGGGGGAGTGACTTCTTTAGTGACTGAAACACAGTAAAACAGTTAGGGATGCAGCAAAAGGTGAGGGCTTCTTTTCCCTGCACTGAGCACCATGGTCCTATTTCCAGGTGCTCACTTTTCTCTTATTGTGTTCAGCATTAGTGCTTTCTTTTCCTTTTCCTTTTCCTTTTCCTTTTCCTTTTCCTTTTCCTTTTCCTTTTCCTTTTCCTTTTCCTTTTCCTTTTCCTTTTCCTTTTCCTTTTCCTTTTCCTTTTCCTTTTCCTTTTCCTTTTCCTTTTCCTTTTCCTTCTCCTTCTCCTTCTCCTTCTCCTTCCTCTTCCCCTTCCCCTTCCCCTTTCCCTTTCTCTCTCTCTCTCTTTTTTTTTTTCCTATTGTGAAAGATGTTTACCACCTTCAAAACAGCATACACCTGTGAAATGTTTGTCATGTTACCCATATTTCCATTGAGACCAATACCAGTTTCTTGTTTCCCACACTTTCAAAACAGGAAAAAAATCCTACATAACATTGTTGCAGTTTTCCATAAAATGTGTTTTAATGGCCTGTACTTACTTTGACTTCCTATCTGTGGTTTTGACTGGAAGCTATGTTTTTTTTTTTTTTTGAAAGACACAAAGAATAGTAACAACTGAAGAAAAAAGAATGGGACTGCAGAGATTCTGTCCTTCACAGAGTGTAGAGTCTCCAGTGAAGAAGAGCTTAAACTATGCAACCCAGCAAACATCAGAGCAGGGCAGTAATGGCAACATGTCAGATAGCCGTAATGGATTCAGGAATGTCACGCTGCAAGCAGACCTCTGTTTTGGAGACATGGCGATTAATATTAATGCGGCTTGTAGCATGTGAATCTCACTTCCAGATCCAAGTTTATGCAAGACAAACCAGACAGTAACAAGGCTGTTAAATGCGTGACAACAGGCACTAACCCCAGTACAGGCAGCAGGAGGTGATTCAGCAGTGTGGTGCTCACCTAAGAGGTGGCGTTGTCTTTTTTCATTCCTGTTTTCAGGAGTACCCTGCAACTGTGATTAGAAATGTAACTGACAAGGTTTGTTTGTTTGTTTTTTCTTGCTCTAGAATGTAACACATAGATTATTTGTGCACGTGTGTAAAATGTGTATATGTTTGCATGAATGTGTGTCTGCATATTAATTCATTTTGCACAGATAACTATGCCCGGATGAAAGACGGCAGATTTCTCACGGTCTGCAAGCCAGAGAGGGCAACTTATATAACAACATTTTTCTTCGTTGTTGATATAACCCTGTTTTCAAGCTTGATAATCAGAACAGAAATGTGGTGTGATATGAAGTGCTGTGCATAAACAAAATTCAGGGTCAATGCCTTTATCCACTACAAGCACCCTGTGTGACCTTGGACCTTCCTCACTCCTCCTGAGCTTCTGTTTAGCAATAGCAAAGGCAAAAGCCTTCCCCTTCCCCAGAAATGCTTGTGAACAGATGAAAGCCTATGGGACGCACAACCTGCCACGGCAGGTGCAGCATCCCTGCAAGAAGGACAGGTGTGCTGCAACTCACAAGAACAGACAGAGCACAGCATTATAATTTCCTTCCCTCTCAACAGGAATTTCTTGTTTGCCCAAGGATTTTATATAGCCTGCCACAAGTGCAGAGGGAAGCATTATGGAGTTACTTTCACAATTACTGACATCTTGTTTCACAGTCAGCTGCTGAAAATTAGTAAGAATGAGCATCAGCTCCCAGCCGTCACAGCACTGGGGAGGAGTTTTCAAAACGATAGTAGGAAGAATATATATATATATATATATTCTGGTGTGCGGTGCATGCAGGGCTGCCCTCCTACCAGCATGCTCCTGCAAGGCCCCAAGGACCAGCCACAAAAATGATCACCTTTTGTGGTGCTGAAAGAGTCAGGGCCACCTTGAACTGCTGCTACCACTGGTAGTTGCAAGTCAAAACCAAACTAAGGGGTCAGGCTCTGGCTGTCCCTTATGAACGCAGAGCAGAGGCAGGTTGGAAAAGCTGTTTTTCTCCCTTTTCTGATCACTGCATGGCCTTAGAGATTCTCTAAGATTTCTATCAAAATTCCGTATCAAGGTTAATATTCTGTTATGTAAGTTAGTGTAAATTACTTATAACATTCGCTGCTGTTTTTCTGTAAATGGTTATTATTTCATATTCAGTCATTAGTCTTTTATTTTACCTGGGTTTCGTGGTTAGTGCTCTAGTGCAGTATATCATAGAATTGTGCAAAATCACTGCAAGGCAGACACACATACATACATACACACACATATACATATAAATATACCATAGATATAAAAACATATATAATATGTATAAATACGCTATTTATAAATTCAACATACAAAATATTCCTGTGTTGGTTTTGTTTTTGCTTTTGGATTAGTTATAAACTATACTTGCATCTGTCTTGGGCTTCTTGAGCAGTAATTGCATATAGATCTGTGCATAGGCAGGTGAGAAAAGGAAAACATAAAACAAAATAGATAGAAAAAGAGGCAAAATATATCATGATGTGGTGGCACTTAAAAGCTTATCTTCGTTACCCTGGGATGGCCCAAGGCAAGTCACCCACAGAAATGATTTACTGCATCATTATAAACCATTGCAAACAATGTTTCAACTTGTTTTACAGGATGTGTTTTCAGAAATCTTCTCTTTTTCATAATCCTTCCTCTGTTAGGTCTCTTATAATACAGAGAACCTCAGGATGAATTTCATCTAGAGGTGAGTATTTTTTCTTACAAAGATGGCAACACTGTGTCCACAGCGGAATTAAATGTCAGTTCCTTTCCCTCCAAAACATTGTTTCAATGGCAAATGGAGATTAAGATAGAAAATGCCCAGGAAGTATATGAAAGCTTTAAACTCTCACATGGATTTTATGTTTTGCAAGATAAGGCATTGGCACAAATAAAAACAGTTTGTTAAATTCTGCATGGTGAAATTGTGCACTGTGCTTAAAAGGTATGTATTTGATTTCACTAGCATAGTTTTATATCGATTTTAAGACTTTCCAGTCTAGAAATACTTTAAAATTTAGCTCTAAATACACGGAATTTTTTCATCTCAGGTTACATGGTGCTCTCAGACTTCCTTATGAGTAGTTTCTAGTTATAAAGTAATCAAAGCCTATGATTGGAGAATCTGAGACTATGGTCATTTTGATATGTACAAATACAGCATTCAGCAAAGTTCCTCTAGGATTATAAAAGATCAGAAACATCAAAGACATACATTTGCTACAATTTTATAATTTACTTTACACTTGAGAGAATATAATTCATCTCAGTAAAGGTCTTTTTAGATAAAACTAGCAGACAAATGAACTGCAGGTTAGCCACTCCTGCATAGTTGCAATGTTTGACATTCATTAGGGTAACGCCTTGCTCGTCATACTTCCTTTTGGACCTCACTTTAGAGCCATAACCTTGTACAGTTCATATCTATATTCAACCCAAAGAAATGCCTGCAATTTAGTGAAAGCTGTATTTATATATGAAACACATCAATGGCTTGAAACACGCTTTCCCAAACTGTTTCCCATTCAATGGCTAGAAGTATTTGGGGAATATGGTGGTCTTATCTTAGTTACCTGGAATCTCTGCTGATTCCCAAAACTGACTGCACTGTTTAGTTTCCGCACCAGAAAGTGGCTGTGCCAGAAGGAAAAGACTTGACACATGGCAATGGAATAGTCTTATGTGATGAAGCTTACAACACACATTGTTTTTTCATTGACAGTGTGATGCATTCTGCTAAAGCTTTGAAATTTTCTCTATTTCAGTGTAATGTGCTTCAAACCACTGAATAAATAAAAAGCATTTGTGCCTATCAACCAAATTCAGTTCCAATGATTATTGAAAGTTAATTTCAGTTTTTTTTTATTTTTATTTTTATTAAAGACCAGATTAGCATTTTGTGAAACAATAAAACTCAAGGGAGACTATGGAATTAATAGTTATTTTGGTTGGTGTTAAGGGTGTAGGACTTCTGTCTGTGCAAAGCAAATTTCCATTCAGCAGAGGGGTGGAGTCCAGCAGGAAATCTTCAAGCCAAATTAAAGAACAGAGGCCATGGAATTTATATGGTAAAAGAGAACATTTATGATGTGTACAGAAATACGGGCATCGATATATACAAAAATAAATACTCATTTTTCAGTAATAAAAGTTTGAAATATTGCTTTACAATGCAAGGATTCCTTTACAGTGCAAACTATTTGCCCGTATCAACAGATAGGATGTCTGTAACTGAAAATTCCAATTTCCATATACCAAACATTTTGTGAACAAAAGCAGTAGAAGAAATGAAATGTACATTGTCCATCCTTGTTACTGGTAGTGTGTGAGAGCAGGGTGGGACTACATGCATCCGGGGGGGGGGGGGGAGTAAATCCTGCAATGGCCATAAGAAAGTGATATTCTGGTTTTTGGAAGAAGAGAACAGAAAAAGAACTTGTGAGAAGAGTTTCTTGGTCAACCAGAAGAAGAAGAGGAAAGAGGCTAAGTGAATAACTTGTTTGTCTGTTTTTTATACTGATTTCTGTACCTTTTTTAAACTGTCAGAGATTAATATCCAATTATATGTGAGATTATGTATTTCATTTGTAAATTTGTTGAATGACTAGTAAACTTGCAGCACTACTATTATGCAAGTTACGTTAATATTATACACATACTTGGTAAAAAAAAATCATCAGACCCTCACAGAAATTTAAGCATCTTTTTATTCACAGGCATTTAACATTAACTGCAGCCCTTTGTTTGGGTATGGTAGGGAAAGATGAATCTGTGATTCTGAATTCCAATTTTAGTCTTCCAATACCTTGAATTTAATGTAAATGTGCCCATATAATGCATATCTCAATGACTGCTAAAAACATAAAACCAGTGGTTTTTAAACACTTGTTTACATTACGCATTGTCGCAGTAAAGAACCCATGTTCCTGATGGAGCTTCCTGCTCTTGCTCCAGCTAGGATACATCGAACAAACCATATGTCTGGGCTACCCATCACCTCTTTTATCTGTTTCTGATCAGTCCTGGGCAGAACCACCAGTGCCATATAAAATCTTGGCAGGCATCCGTGAGTTTGCTCACTTGCACATGACAAGTGGAGATGCTGTGAAGGAATAATTAGAAAATGCAACAGAAACAAACAAACAAACAAACAAACAAACAAACAAAAAAAAAAAAAACAACACATAACTTTCAAATTGCACACCTGTACAATACTGAAAGCCTTCTTTTTTCATGACTAAAGGTAACAAGTATCAGATTGATTTGGATCATTACTAGCAACACCTCCACCCAAATACCCAGATTTTACCCAAATGAGCAAACTTTTTGACTGGTGCTTAGGTCTGCAGCAGTTCAAGAGATGACTTAGGCATCAGCCAGCTCAGACGACTTCTGTTATAAGAACAAGTACCTGCTTTTTAATTCTCTGGTAAACATGTGGTGTCTACACTCTTAACAGTTAAAAGTTACATAAACTAATTAAGAACAAATTATGTGCAAAATGGACAAATAACAATGGTTTCCAAATCAGTGGCGAACTAGAGAAGCCATCTAATAGAGAAAACTGTGCATCCCCCTTTGCTCCAAAGCACAACTTCTTTGTAAGGCTGGAGACTGGTCAAACTCCAAAGCACTGCAGGCACACGCAGCAGCTGCAAGGTCTGGATTAAGCAGCGGGAAGGCTCTGCTCCCCCCTGCAGCTATCCTGTGCTCGCGGGTATGCATCATACCTTGCTTGCTGGGGGTGGGTGCCATTTTAGGCACGGTGTATTTGAGGCAGGCTGAGTCCTTTTGGAATGTGTGGTCTGTGTTTATGTACAGCAGAGCTGAATGCGATTTCTGAGAGCTGTTTCAAACTTCATTTTGATGCCTAACTTCTTCCTGGGACAGCTTTAAACTGACATTGTGATGGATCAGCAGAACGCTCAGCACCTAGTACGACGCCAGACAATGTCACCAAGTTTTTTACCATTACTGACTTGTCACCATAAAACTCCACAACTTCAATCACTGACAGCTTTGCCTGCTGTCACCAGGCACGTAGCAAGAGAAGGGGTGAAGCAGACAAAATGCTTCCCAGAGCATTGTGTCAGCAGGGAGGGTCCTCTGCCTGCTGCCGAGGAATGCAGTACTCTCTGTTAGACCTGTTGCAGTTACCACAGGTAAAGCAGCACACAAAAGGCTTGTGCAAAAGTCATGCAGTGAATATGTCCCTTGCCTTCATCTCTTCTGGAGCACCTTGCCTAGATGCGGAGCCCTGTGAGGTGCTCCTGTGTAATTGCTTTACAGGTCCATGGTCAGATGCAAGACAGAGCTCAGCCAAGTGCTATGTGGTTAAAATTTTAGGTAGGTGACCTGCAGAGTGGAAAGCAAAATGCATACATGCCATAGCCCACATCACTTCAACGGCCAGCCATGAGTCTGCACTGAGTACAGAGGTAAAAAAAAGGAAAAGCAGAGATTGCTTTAGGCAGGTGATGTGTTTGAACCATCCTGGAGGTTCAAACCTGCATTCTGGAGGTTGAAGCCATTCTCCAAGGCCTTGAGGGACTCGCCTGCATCCACGTCTCCTTCTCTCTGTCTGACCGGAGAGGGCCTGAGCACTGACTGGGGCTGCTCCCCACTGGGTGACTTTGTCCTGCTGCCTCTTCCCAAGGGGTGTCAGGGCACAGCTGCTGAGGGGGCAAGAAGTCCCCCCAAACCCGCTGGCTTCCTGATGTTGACACACGTGGCCTCCTCACACATGAACGTGTCTAGGAACCACTGCTGATAATACTTCTTTGGAGTAGTTCTTTCATCCAATTGCTTTCATCCAGTAGCTTACATTTGGGAAGCCTGGCAAAGAACACCTTATCTTCCTATTTCCTCTACCCCAGCTGTGCACAGACAAGACCTGGGCAAGACAAGGCAGGCTAGACATGCCAGTTCACGTACATGACCTGTGAGTGTGAGCACGCATGTCCCCACACACAGCTAGGCGCACCAGCTCACAGGCAACTATTGCGTTTTGAACTCCCGCTCGCTGGAGGTTGACTTTATGTTATTATTTACACCATTCTTGCCATAATAATTGAAGAATATTTACTGCATTGCTTCAATTCTTTTCTTCACCAAGGCAGTGGCGAACTGCTTTCTGTCAGCGGCCAGTTTCTCGTTTCAGCCACACATCCGCGGGAGCAGATTCGACTCAAGCCTTTTTCCTCCAGGCACGGGATTACACCGTTCCTTATCACTTTTTATCAGTGCCACTTGGTCACGATCAACCTTCCAGCAGCTTTGCGTGACCATTAGCAATCCCTGACGGACTCGGAAAGGCTCTTCACTACGATTTGGGCACCGTATTTCTGTGAAGTCTGAGCTTATTTCTGTGAGGACCGGGGCGCTGAGGGGCCGGGGGGCGTCCGAGCCTCGAGTGACGGCGAAACGAGGCCCCGGGGCGGGCGTTAACGGCGCCCAGCGGCCGCCCCGAGCTCCCCTCACAACCCGAGGGCCCGCCAGGGGGCTGAGGGGAAAGCGAGCAAGCCCACCCACAACCATAAAAAAAATCTTCCAGCGATCCCTCCCAAAAGCCAGTCCCAGAGGCTGTCCAGACCGCCCCGTCCCGCCCCCGGGCGGCCGGAGCCCCCCGCCGCCGCCCTCCAGGGCAGGAAGAGGCGGGACGGGCTTCGCTGAGCGCCGGTGGGGCCGCGCCGACATGTCGCAGCCGGGCCCGGGCGGGCCGGCCTCGGGCGCCGCGGCGGTGAGTGGGGAGGGGGCGCCGGGGGGGGGAGCAGCCGCGGGGCCGGACCCCGACCCGTCCGGTGTCCCCCCGGGCCCCTCCGGGTGCCCCCCCGGCCGCTCCCCAGCCCCACGGGCACCGCCCTGCCCCGGGGCCCGGCGGCGGGCGGGGCGCGGCCGGGGCGGCCCCAGGCTGGGGGGGGCGGGCGGGGCGCGGCCGGTGCGGAGCCGAGGTGAGGCGAGCCGAGCCGAGCGGCGGGGAGCAGCGGCAGCGCCATGGCTTTCGCTCGGTGGTGGTACGCCATGGTAAATACGGGGCGGGGGGCTCGGGGGACCCCCGGTGCACCCCGGTTTGGGAGGAGCAGGGGGGCGGCGAGTGGAGGCTGGCGGGCGCCCGCGCTGCGCCTGGCGGCACCCGTTGAGAAACGGGCGTTGTACGGGCGTAGCTCCCCAAATCCTCCCTGCCCTGTGCGTGAGCAGCGCTGGAAAAGGGGCTTTTCGTGCTGCTGGCTGTTTTCGTAATCCTATGAATAATGATCGCGGTGTTTGCCACCCGATCAAATCCCGGCGGTTAGTGCTTGGCAGCGTAAGGCAGAGCTTACGCCGGACGGTGTCTGCTCGCGGAAGGAACTGCGGTGCGTGTCTTTTTTCAGAAACATGCTCTTAACTGCAGGTACGTCACGGAGGTGCCAGGAATAGTTTTCGCTTGTCAGATACTCCTGAGTAAACCACAGCTCTCCGATGGCTCTTTGTGGTTTTGCTCAGCTTGGGTCACTGCTCGTGAGCGTGATGGATCCTGTGATTGCTTTAAAAAGTCTTTTAACTTATTTATTAATTATTACTCATATTTATTATTATTACTCATATGAGGAAACGGTCTTTCAATGGAGTGGCGAACAAAAAAACAGCGCTGTGTTAAAGTTTTAAAGAAAGTATGTGTCATGTAAGGTAACTTCCAGACAAAACATCAGTATATTTCCTGAACATTTAAAGAGGTAAAAGGAATCCATTTGATTTCTGACTGTAGTTTTAAATTGATCAGAGTAGATTAGTTACGTGATTAGTAATGTTTTCCAAGTGTCATTCATTGCATTAAGTCAAATCGGTTCAGTGTGATGAAGCCAAGGCAGGGTCAGAAGTAGGGAAGTTTAGGAATAGCTGCATTAAGTGATGGCAAGAACATTAAAGGCTTCTGTAGTCATGGGCTCTTGAACCCAGGGTACAAAAAGATACCAGGACAACCTTGCTACCTTTGCTCAGGTAAGGAAGCCACTCCTCCACATGCTGTGTGGGAAGTCAGCACCCATAGCTACTGGCACCAGAATGTCGCTGGCTGTCCTCTGCATGAGACTGGTGTTCTCCTGTGTCCGCTGTACGTCTGTCCCACAGGGCAGTTTCTGCCTGCAAGGCTAACGTTTGAAAAATGGTCTAAAAGATGAGGAGGTGGAAGAGAGGAATGGACACAAACGAGATTCAACGCTTGTTTTACCTTTTTTTTTTTTTCCTGGTTGGTGTGTGTAAAGCAGAATGTAATGACTGTAAGGAGAATATATCTTTCACCTGTCCATTCCATTCATTTCTCAGTTCTTGAGTGTAGCTCCCTGATGCGTCTTTCCAACTGGCAGTTTTCTTAACAGCATCAAAGATATGTCTGTTTCCCCATTATAATTGGAACCGAGGGTCAGATTCCTATCAGCGTTAGGTGATTGTCTTCTCTAATACCCATAAGGCAAAATTAGTTGATTTCAGCTGAGAGTGTTGCAAATAGACTTCCCTTCTTACCCAGTTACTACATGTGTCGTCACTGCAGTCCTCTGAGATGCTGTGCAACATCTTTGACCCGAAAGGACTCCTGGGGTTTAGAAGGAATGTCTTGAAGCAAGACCTTTAGCTGAGTTCTGATTTTTGCAAGTGCAGGCTGAGAATGCAGTTATGCCTTCAGTTGTTATTATTTTGCTTGGTGCTTTTTGCTTAGGTCACTTACTTTATGGCTTATGAATGCCCTTTGAGTTGGAAGATAAAGGTGTGTCTATGAAACAATAGTGTTAGGATGTTTTTGTGCACCGCAGAGCGTGATGAAGATCTCAGGGTAAACTTTGTTGCTCATGTTACTTCTTCATTTATTTTGACATTTTTTTTAAAGATGTTGTGATTATGAATGTTGTCCTCAGGCAGTACAGTTGTAAAATATTTTGGACCAATTTAATTTTCCAACAACTATAAGGAAGTGTTACTAAGTTATCTGATTAAATTTAAAATCTAACTTAGGTTGTATCTTAGCTATTTTCTTATCGTGGAGCAGGAGCTGCTGCTGCCTACTAGCTTGGTTATGGATATGTTTTTACTGTGTTTTACACTTCTTTGGCATTGTAAGAAAAGATGAGCAGGGAAAAAGGACAAAAAGCTCAAAGAAAAAGCAATCTCTCTCATGTATATGGGGATGTAAAGGAGCAAGTCACGCATACCTTCCCAGAACAACTTAGCTTGCTAAGCAAATTGATTTATTTATTAATTAATTTAGGCTAGAAGATTGGAAGCTTGGAAATACAGACAGACAGGAGCTGTTGAAGGGAATTTTTAAAATAGGGTCCCTTCTCATATCTTAAGAATGAGCTCTTTAAGGAACCAGTGTCATCTTCCTAGAAAGTATATTAGAAAGTTGTACATAACTGGGCTACTTCCTCAGGATGGCAGGTGACAGTGAGGTAATACTTCCATACCCTGTTTGATTATTGGAGACCATCAGCACTTCATGTGTTCACAGTGCATGACTCCAAGTGACTGGATAAAAATTACTTTGGTTGGCTTACGTCCATATGTGCTTTGTTCCCAGCGTTAAACTAAACAGTATTTGGATTTTAAGTCAAAGCCTCAGTACTGTAGATGTTGCTAGACATAGTCTTCTGGTGGGAAGACTGCAAGCACCTTACCTCTGTCTGACTTGAGCTGAGGGGTGCCAGAGTTGTGGTCCTTGCCCTCTCTGGCCAGTGAAGCTGCACTGGTGTCCCTCAGGGATGTGGGACTGATCTGCTTGAGGGGTGGCTGAGGGAATCCTGCCAGCCCTCTTGTCCTGTCCTATACCTCCCCTCAGGTGGTCTGTGGGGACCACAGACCGCTGTACATGACAGCCTGGTCAGGGGTTGGGAAAACAGCTCCGAGAGCTGAGGGGGGATGCTCTGAGCTCCAGCCAGCTGCTGGCACACACTGTAGCAGCGCGGGGACTGGTGCCTTATTGATGCTATGGTCCCATCTGGCACAGGTTTTCTTGGTGTGAAGACGAGGAAATGGCGTTAGGGAGGAAGGGTAGGACCTAATTTGTCACTGGGCAAAGTCTGCTGTACTCAGTAGGAATTAGGTAAGGTTCCTGCTTTCTGACTCGAAAAGTTTAAAATAGATTAAAAAAAAAATGAATATTCCGGACTCGAGTTGGTGTTACTGTTTTTAAAGCGGTGTCCAAACCTGAGGAAACAAACCAATGAAAACAGCAAAATATGTGCAATGGACAGGAAGGCGTGCTTGCTTTCTTGGCCAACCTCCATGACAATAATTAGGATCCCACTGGGATGACAGCGAAGCCTAGCATTGCACGCAGTATGCTTTCACAATTGTACGCAAGTTAGATGTTGTCTGTGTTAGTAACAGTAAGGGCTGCAGGCTGTGGCGAAGGGTCTGGAGAGGAAGATGAGGAGCAGCTGAGGTCCCTGGGTTTGCTCAGCCCCGAGCAGAGCAGGCCGAGGGGAGGCCTCATGGCGGCCTGCAGCTCCCTCACGAGGGGAGCGGAGGGGCAGGCGCTGAGCTCTGCTCTCTGGGGACAGCGACAGGACCCGAGGGGACGGCATGGAGCTGGGACAGGGGAGGGTCAGGCTGGGGGTTAGGGAAAGGTTCTGCACCCAGAGGTGGTCGGGCACTGGGACGGGCCCCATCCTCAGGGATGTGGTCACGGCACCGAGCTCAGTAAGCATTTTGGGCAACGCTCTCAGAGGCAGGGTTTGGTTTTGGGTGGTCCCGTGTGGAGTCTTGAGTTGGACTCAATGACCCTTGTGGGTCCCTTCCAACCTGGGATGTTCTGTGGTCTTATAATGATACGCTGAGCATATCCATTTAGGAACAGAGCCTAGCCTACCCTAAGAAGTTTTGCTGGGCAACAGAACTAGGTCCCAAGCCTTACAGCTGTGTTGCCTCTGGAGTCACCGTTTTGTCAGTGAAAGCATGCTTACTGACATTGCTTTTATGGGTGTGCACATTGCCTGTGTGTCACATGCTTTTGCTGTAGCAATGAAAAGCGCAGATAACTAGGTTAATTGTGCCTGTACTGAAATCACGATTATGGGGCTGCGAATCAATTCACCTGTAACCTGAAAAGACAGCCTAAGTGGTTTGTTTTTCCACTGGCGAGGCAAATTTGGAGTATGAGAGTAGTACTTCCATTTTAAAAACTTGTCAAGTGAAGCCCAAACTCATTTTAAAGTCTTTAATTATCGGGGGTTGTTTAAAACAATTCATGGAATTTCTGTTTTTTGCTATCAAAATGGAAACACTTAAGAGACATGATGCTTTTTTTTTCTAGTTGTATTTGTTCATTCAGCTCTAGTGTTTCCCAAACCTTTTTGCTGATGTGCTTGAATACATTCCAGTTGAAGATAGTGTAGTGATACATGGATCATTACTTTCTCCCTGTAGCCATGTGAAGAAAATGCTGTAGGAACTCATTAATTCAGTGGTTTAGGAAACTTCACCCTCCTGCTGCTCAGTCTTAGAACCAGGAAGTAATAAATGTTTCTGAACTCATCTCCTCTCTTTACATAACAAAACCAAACAGATGTGAATCTTCATTCTCAGATGTCTGAGTTGCTGCAGGAAGCTATACTAACAGAGATATTAGATAATAGCTTTATTATCTTGCTTTTTACATTCATGGGAAAAGATCTTGCTTTTTACATTAATTCTATTCTGAGATTAAGCAAAGAATTTTTTTGAGGGGCCATACTCGCCGTTTTCAGAGATGCACACAGTAAAGGTTGTTCTGAATAGAATGTGCTTGCTGAATAAACTGTCGTTTTGTCTATTGCCACCTGTGGGGAACAAGTGGGGTTACATGTCAAGTCAGATGAAAACAAGAAGTTTAATGTCTTGGATGGAATGAAAGATACAGTAGGATTGAGAAGGAACTGATGTGCACCTGTGCCTGAACCTTAACAGAGATTTTATATACCAACATATGAATCCTAGAAGTTGTAGTAACAGATTTCTCCCATGTAAGGAGGTCTGGGCATCGTGAGTGTTTGAGTGGTTCTGAGGAAAGTTCAGGTGTTGGAGTGGGTGGTGATGATGGGACACGCAGTGTTGGTCTATCAGAGAGAGCTGTTCTATTTCTACTGAAGCCAGCGGGACTCGGCAGCATTACTGAAGAAAGTATCAGAGAGCACTGTGCTAATCAAGAATGAGTGATTGTATGAATGATGGTATCTTCCAGAACTTTTCACAGGAACAGTCATGTTTAAATGTTCTGCCGTGAAGGTCATTTCTTTTCAACAGATTTTACTTGAAGTTACCCAGCAAGTCATTTAGAAATCCTGTCCATTAGCAAGAAGGGAAAGGGAAACTCAGCGTTCCATTCTGTCATATTGTGGTGGATGAAAGCAATCATACGTGCACTAAGATATTTCGGACTTTCTCTTCGTAGAAAGTATAATTTAAGATCTTAATATTTACACATCTGTTTTTTCTACTTACAGCAAGGTGACAAGAAGGCAAGTGAAGCTTCTTCCAAATCAGGACAGAAAAAGACAGAAACGACAGAGGTAAAATCAACTGTTCAAATATATTGACAAGAAAAGTTTGGTAGTGCATTTCGTCTGGTACAGATTTTTAGCAAAGTGGTAGTTTTCAGATAAATAACTGGTGACTGTAGTCACGCATAATTAACTCCATGAATGCATAGTTTTTTTCTGGTGCTGATGAGCAGCCTAATGGAAATATTTATTTGCTGTATTCTCCTTTCATAAATACTTCATGCTATTTTCAGTGGAAATTATCTCAGCGGATTTGTCTGTTTTGCAGTGTAGGTACACTTTGGTATGCATCTGATGGCTTTGGCTTTTTGATTGTCCAGAAGCAGGGATGAAGCAGAGTGCACTGTGGCTCTTCCAGCCTTGTCTGTATCCTGGCTTATCTTTCAAAGGGAAGATTCATACACAAATTTTGCACATCTGGACCATATCCTGAAGTTGTTGCAAATATGTGCTCAGTGCTGTATTTTCCAAAAATATTTGTTTTTGGAGATGATGCTTCTTCAGGAATGGATATTTAGTGGTCAAAAGTCCATGACAGGCTGTAAGGTTGAGTTTACAGCAGGCAATTTTATAGTCTGATCAGCCAATGTTAAAAAGCAGAACCCATGTGGGCTGCGGACTGTGTTAGGAACAAGGTCACCCTTCTTGCAGCCTCCAAAGCTGTTAGCCATGCAGAGAGAGCGTGCTACAGTGAGTCATGCTGGTAATGCAGTTGAAGTAGTAATTCAGAACCTTTGTACTATTTTTCTAAGAGTTTGCAATGCTATGTTTTTGTTTAAAAGATGGAGAATATTCCTGTAGTCTTCAGTTTTTGAAGCAGAGACTTATAATGTGTCTGTAGATAGCTGTGGATGCCCATACTTAGAATAATGAGTTTGTTCATCTTGCTCCTATATAATAATATAATATTATATATATAATAATAATATATATTATATAATAATATATAATATAATAATATTATAATATAATGATATATATTATATATATAATATCATTATATAAATGATACACAGGATAAAAATGGTAAGGAAATGTTATGATATTTGAAAAGCTCATATTCATATTGAAGGGCAATTTTTAAAAGGCCATCTACTCATTGCTTAGCTAAAATTAATAAAAAATGACCTTGTCTTTCATATTTTTAAGGTATGCAGTCCTCAAGAAGTAAGAGATAATGAGTAAGGCTTTGAAAAATGAAGTAATAAAAGGTCTGACGCTGGTTTGAATAGGAGATGCTAGTTAGCCATAACATCAAGGAGAATTCAAAATGAGTACTATCAAGATGTAGAATAGCCTTTCTTCTGAAGCCCTTCATTCTTGGTGGCTTAAAAGTAGACTGAGAAAAGCTCAGCAGGTTTACTGTACATAGAAACGTACTTTGGTAAGACATGTTCTTGCACAGAGTGGTGGTGTTGAGACACAGGGCTAGAATTGCCTTACTTGAGGCTATCCTACTGCTCAGTAGGAGAGAAGAGAAACCAGATCAGCATGTACTAGGCTGGCGCAAGCAGCTGTATGATAAACAGCTTCCTCAAAGACCAAAGGGAAAGCCATGAACATAAAAGCAGTGAAATATGGAGCCTGCTTTTCTTCCTGCATGGTATCAGTAGCCTAGCTGGTGGCAGTAGGCTGCGTCTACTCTTCCCCTACGAATTAATCTTTTACAGTTCATTTTCTACTGCACTGAAGAGGCTGATGCTGGATTCACACAGCTAACGCATGCCAATGGACTGACAGAAAGAAACAGCAAGGAAGTGAATCAAGTGTCTGTTTCCAGCAACCTCCATTCTGCTTGATGGCTGTCTTGCCTGGGAAGTAGCTAGGCATGGTCCTTTCCAAGGGTCCATGCTAAATGTAGTCTGTTTAGTTTCTGAAAGTAAAAACTAAGATGTGGCCTTAGGGCAACATGCCTGTTTTACTTGAACCCTGGTCCTTCATGGCAGCCAATGACAATTACTTGGAAGTACATTGTTTGCACTAATCTTCGATGTTATTTTGTCTAGCAGGTAGAGAGATATGGTGAAACTATTTGGTAAGGATAAGACTGATATCCTGCTCTACAGGGCCATGTTCTGCTTGGAAGGATTGATCTTGTCTGTTTCTTTATTCTGTGTACACTATCAAAGGAAAGACACCTTCATACTGACATCCAGTTGCCTCATTTCGGTAGTGCTACTCAAGCTTCAGGTCAAGATGGAGGGAATCTGCTTACCATGGAAGTGGCCAGCTCTAGGTTGAAATACGTATCACTTGTCGGTCTAACAATGAACTACAGAATGTGTAGCTGTATACAGTGTCTTGTACAGATGCACAGAAGACTTGCTGGAGGGACAGAGCTGGAAAGTTCGGGTGTGTTAGAATATGTAAGTGAAAGGAGATAAAGGTAGCTCTTTATCAACATGGTCCAAAGTCAATGTGTTCATGCGTAGTTGTTGTACTGGGCACTGTTCATGGACAAAGATTCAAGTCACAGGGCATATTCCTGAACTCTTTATGGCTTGTTTTTCGGAACCTTTAATTTCTTAAATTTCCATTCTAAGGTAATCAGACACTTGAGAATCTAAATCAGCTTTAATGAAACGTTTTCATTGCTTGCAGTGGGTAGAACTTGGCATAAAAGAAATGCTCATTGTTGGAAGCGGTGGTTGCTCATGCATGTGATGCTGTTTCACGTGCTTGCAGCTGGGGTGTATCTGTCATGCACCAGAAATGAATGATGTGCTCCCATGTTCCCATATCCATCCCTCTGTTTTCTCACTGCGTGAAAACTTAGGACATTACAATTTGCATTATGCCATTGCAAAGTGTATAGCAAATTTCCTTTCTTTTTCTTTCCTCCTGATGTTTCAAGCCTTTTGCAGTTTTGGATGTGAAGTTTTAGCATGTGAGAGGCAACTGATGTAGTTTTCCTTTACCTCTTGATATCATCTTCGCTTTGCATGTGCTTTTCCACCAGTTTCACATCCCTGACTGCATACAAAATCCGAAGTGTATTAGTGCTATAGCAGTTTTTGGATGCTAGAAGATAAATGGTTCAAGGGAAGATAGGACAAATTTACTGCAGAGAAGCCCAGGAAAGTTTATAAAGTACACTGCAATTAAAATCACTGGGGCATACGTTGAGTCTGTTCTCTGAGAGTATATTTAGAAGGTCTATCAGCATATGTCTGACCTATTTTTACATCACTGTGTTTGTTTTCTTTTGTACCCACTGTTAGCTACTGCGAAAGAGAGGGAAATGGATTTTGTGAAGCTTTGGACAAACTCAGCAAGGCAGGTCTTGTGACCATGCAACTCCCTGTAACACGCTGTCATGTTTCTGAACACTATGTTCAGTATTGCCCCTTCAAAGGGCTGCTAGTGGGGGTGAAGGGTTAGCAGAAGAGGGAAACTCTTTTTATGGGAATCTGGGCTAATCTGATTTCAGCACAAGTCCTAATCCTGTCCTAAACTGCTATGAAGCATTCCAAAGTGATAGGCAGTCCGGTTACGTTTGTGGGGTTCATGGTGAGGCTATTTGTGTTAGATACTGCATGGAGCTTTTCTTTTAATTATACTTAGACATGAGACATGATAGATAACTTTGAAGTGTGGGCATTAAGTACAGCAGTACTTGTAGACAGAACAAAGGCAGTAAATTTAAATTCATCTGGTCGTGATTCAGATTACCTAACTTTGGAAAAACTAAGTTATGTTATATTTAATAATACGTAAGTATGACATGGTCCTTTGCAGGTTGAAGTGTACTTTACTACATAATCATGTGTGTAATTCACAACTTTGCAGGCCAAACACTCCCATTGTGTGCGACTGTGGTTTGAAATACACTTACTCTGTTTTGAATAGGCTCGTGCTTGTGCTATTAACTGCACAAAATCTGGAAAGAGCTGTTGTCTTCCTATTGTAGAGTGAAATACCACAGGGAGCTTCTCTATCAGTCTAAATATCTAGTCTGTGCAGCACTGCTCTCTGAATGTAAAAATGAAGTATTAAAACATATGACCCTTTTTTTCCTTTTAGGAATTTGAGGCCCCAGCTGAGAGTGTGGGCATATTTTAACAGAGATGGTGTGAAACGATCCTTCCTAACACATCCTGCCATTTCAAGCCGTGCTTTCAAGCAGCGTAGACAAAGCATATGCCACTTGTTTAAGTTCATCTTTCTTCACTCAGCAGGAAATACATTCTGTATTTTGAGAGAATGATAATGATAACTGGCTTTGAAACATTGCTGTTCTTTTAGAATTGATTCTTTACTCAACACCAGGATTTCTGTGATGGTTTTTAATCCTGATGCTTGTGACACAGATTCCTTATCCAAGACAAGCATTAGAGTTAGCTGGAATCCAGGAGGGCAATTCAGATAAAGGCACTATGACTGGTAAAGTTTGTTAGGGCGCCCACTGTTGATTAAAATTATGAGGGTCCGAAGGTGACTTTAATTAGAGCATTTGTAAGATTTCTTTCAACTTCGGTAACAAATTATTTACTTTAAACTGCATTGTTTCATTTTTTTCCCCGGAGTTTAAATGCTTCTTAGAACACCAAATACAGTGCTTTCAAGATTTCAGAATGCAGCTTAGTTTTAGCAGTATGCTAGTTTTCTGATAATAGTCCTGATAGCCTGTGTAATGGAAGAAACACAGGCAATCAGTACAGTGATGCAGTATCATTGGCATCATTCAAGGAGTTCAGGGTGAAAACTCAACCGTCTTTAAAAATGAAAACAATCAGTAAATGAAATAATCAGCGTTGGTTTTTATTTTAAAGTTACATTTATGTACTGTTATAGATGTGTTCAAATTTTAGAAGCTGCTGTAGATGAGATCTCTCTGTTCCTTGAGTAATGATTAATGGGAGAAGGTGCTCTCTGTGGGGAGGTGTGGCTCTCCAGTGGATCCCAGAGGGAAGCTACATGCCACCAGCTCCTTTTGGTGGGGGGAGTGCCTGCCTTTAAGTGCCCTTGGAAGGTGGGCACTCTGCCCAGCGCTGAACCTCAGGGCCGTCTGGTGGCCTGAGGGGAATAAGGTATTTCTGATCAATCCTATGTAGAGAAGTGGAGTGGTTTGGGAGAATAAAGTACTGCTTTGTTTGCCTGTTTTTCTTTTCTGTTTTTCTTTTTTTTCCTGTGCTTAATATGCAAAAAGTGGTTAAAAAATCAAATTATTCCGGTTAAGTTTTGGTATTACTTTAGAGCTGTTATGAATCGAGACTCCTCCCACCTTAGGAAGAAATAGAGTGATTTTTGCTCACGTAAGTCGTGAATCGAAGATTGAAAGTTGTAGGCTGAATTACTGCTCAGGGTTGTTAAAAGCATTTCCTGAACAGAGATTGCATATTCTTTCCTCCTGTGATGATTTTTTTCATAAAAGAAAACTACGCTTGTATGGGAAAATTTGCATATCAAAGGGATATGTATTTCATCTCTGCTTTATTAAACATGGGGCAATTAAGATTGTTTCAGATCAGAATCAGTGTTATGTCTTCTTTTGAATCTGCTGCAAATAACGAAGAGTAGACCGTAAGTATCTGTATGCCACGGCTTTCGTTCTTTCATACGCAGCTCTGTACAGGCTGCTGATTCTTCTAGTTTGTTTTGGAAAGAAGGTGTGCTTTGATAATTTGCTAGGTCTGTTGTTGCCAGGTTGGAAAATGAGGCCTGAGTACAGCTGCAAGGTGATCCTGTATCTGACCGGGTCTGAGACTGCCACAGGAAAAAAATACTCTCCTGCCTCAAGGAGGGGGAGAAGATGGGAACAGCACTGATGGATTTGGCAATAAAGGGCGTCGGAGCTGCTGTGCCTGGAGGGAGCATTGACCTTCCCAGTACCTTTCCCATGTACAGTCGTTATTTTAATAAGCCTAGAAGGATAAACCTACTGGCTTGATGTTGCCGTTTCTGTCTCCTTTTAGAAATGTTGTAAGGGGTAGATAGCAAAGAGGTTGGTTTTGAAAGATGGCCCTGGGAACTAAAAAGTATTACTCAGCCTTTCATGTTCAGTATTCAGCAGAGGATAGAAATCTGGTGGTGTGTAAATTTCCATGTAGCTTACCTCCAGGTAGCCTTTCTTATTCAACAGCAGAAAATTTATCTTCTTATTTTCCTCTCTCTCCCACCGTTATTACTGTTCCACTTGCCATGAAACAGAGAAATGTTAGCATTAGCCATTCTACCTTTTTTTTTTTTTCTTACACTGTTGAATTGATTAATATAAGTTGATCATCAGAACAAGGGTTTATTTCAGTCTAAATATAAACTTCTCACTATTTCTAGTTTGGACTTGATGGGAGGAAAAAAGAAAGGAAAAGGCTTGTGCCTGACATTTTTAAATTTTTTGGCGGTGGTGGTAGGTGTTGTACAGGTGTGCGAAGAACCTTCTATTTGTGCATTTCCAGTTATGCTGGGCACTTACTAACCAAATTAAGTTCTGAACACCACGAACCATGAAGTCCTGAAGCAAGGACTGCAATTTCAGCTGAGCTCGAGGTGCGAGTAGAGAACTGTGGTTCTGAAGACGTACCCAGAATCCTGATTGCTTTTTAGATGTCTGTTCTTCTTGAGAAGATGTTTTTGAGAGTATCTGTAGGCACTCCTGGTCTGTGGAGTCATCTACTCGATTGGTGGTGGTGGGGACACCACCCACTGGTCTGTACTGGGCGCCAGCAGCTGGGCAGGCGAGGTCCTGGCCAGAGCTGCTGGAGGAGGCAGCCACATCCTTGCACTCTTTTAAGGGGGGGGAAGTCACCGTTGCTCTTGTTTTTTGTGACACACTGTGAAGTCTTACTTGAGCGTTGTTGTTTTCAGCATGACCAGTACTAAGCGTGGAATCTTTAAGGTAAATATCCTCCTGTATGTCAGGGTCTGTACTGTTGGGCCAGATTTTTGTGATGTTAGTCTATGTAAATGGCCACAAAATACCGCGGTCTGACTGGAGGTTGACAGAGGAATGTGCAGCTTTATTTATGTGAGATGCTTTCCTGTTTTTTTGGAGCTAAATTACAAGGAGAACATGATGGGGAAATGACCTTAGTACAAAAGACTCTGAGACTACAATCTGTTGCAGTAGCTATTGTAGGATCATTTGGAAAGTGTGTTTCTGCATTTGAATGCAAGTTTGCCAGTAGGATCTCTGAGCCATCGTTCTGCAGACTTGTCTCCTGTAGAGAATAATCAGTGTGATCTTGAGCTTCCACTTGTCAGAGAAAATGGTGAGGTCTTACCCATCTGTTGCCTCCAAAGACCTTATGCTTTTTGCTGTGTCTATTACTAATGATCGATTCTTATAGTCTTTACGATGTATGACATTAGGCAGTTGTCGAGTTGTTCCAGCAGCACTTAGGGGTCCTTGCTAAATAACAGTCCTGCATTAATGGAAAAATGGAGGTTCAAAGGGGATGTCCTATTTTGTTTCTTTTGCAATTTTGTTAATTAACTAGGAAAGCCATTGTTTTGCTCTCACTTACTTATCTCTACTTCCCTGCCTGAGGTATAATATCAAACTTCAGTGTCACTATTCAAGTTATTTCTGTACAGTGGCAGCATACCCATCTTATTTTAATATATACTTGTCATTAAAGTCTTACTCATAAATTGTCCCTGCTTGTATGTATGGCTACTGTTGGTTTAACTCTTTGTTAAAATGAGTTGCTCTGCCACAGGAAATAGCATAGACTTAACATTTATTCCGTGAAACAGTACTAGAGTACTCAGCCTATTCTGTGCTGGGCAAAGCCATCTGAAATAAGTCTACATGAATTAAAGCTACATAGGATAACTTACTTTTTGGATGACTTACCTTTTTAAAACATTGTGATGGACTTTTTTTAGTATATAACTTTCAATATTATTTTTGAGTATACAGTTTTACTTGGCTTTTATTTTTCTTCATCAACATTTCTGTTGTTTATTATGTTTCTTTCATTTATTTTGCAGAAGAGTTCAACAAGTGCTAATGTCACTCAGCCCCCCAAAGCACAGACAAGCGGAGCACCTTCTACTGTCAAGGTAATGCATAGTGACTAAATGGTCTCTTTGAAAAGTGAAGCGACTGTGATGTTAGTTCATCCCCTGCACTGGGATGGAAAACGGTTTGTGTTCGCCAGCATTTAGCATCACTAAGAGATGTTCTTTGTGTTTTGCTAGAAATTGTAGTGAATGAAAATAAGAGGAATGCAAGTCAGCAAAAGGCAGGCATTGGATGTTGAGGAAATAGACTTGGAAAGTGCCTTCCCTTTGAAGTGTGCTTAGCTAGTCTCGTAGTTACTTTAAAAAAAGAAATCCAGTCCTGTTGATAGCAGAGGCAAACTTAATTTGACCATGGGGCTAGGATTCTTTTTTTTTTTTCACTCTTAAGTACTGTTTATGTGTTTGGATTACATTTATTCAGCAGGAACAGAAAAAATCAAAACACTGATAACTTTCTTTGCTTTTGTAGCCCTTGGAGCAGTTCAGTAGTTCAGGAATTTAGTGTAAGGGACATTATAAAGACAAATGACATATTGGAGTGCAGTTAGTACTCCGTGAAGAGAAGCAGGCTTTCTTAAACATGCTGAGGTCTTGCAAAATGTTCAAACAGGGAGTTGAGAATACATTTTTTGATGGTGGTCACACGTGAACTGATGGCTGTAGTTGGTGTTGTCACAGTTAGGTGCATATTCCACACCTACAGCTGTCCCATATTTTGACTTATATTATCAGCAGCAAGTATTTCTGCAGCAACTATTTGAACAGCATTTTCCATTTTCTTAATCAATGCTTTTTTAAAATAATACTCGCCAAAGACACTGCTATGCTACCTAAATAATTATTTTCCTCTATTCAATAAACAGCAACATAAGAAAGGGACAACAGCATTTATATCCTTTCAGTGCTTTCATCCATCACTAAAGGTATCCAGACATTTTTGCTGATTTTCTTTCTGTTCATCTTAGTTTGCCAGTGCCTTCTTCAACGTAGTCGTTCATGTGATAGCTCTACAGAGAGGGACTGTTTCTGGGTTGTTTAGCCTGGAGAAGAGGAATCTGAGGAGACCGTATACCAGCCTGCCAGTACCCAAAGGCGATACAGCAAAGCTGGGGAGGGACTCTTTGTCAGGGAGTGTAGGGATAGGACAAGGGGTAATGGCCTTAAACTAAAAGAGGTTGGGTTTAAATTAGATATAAGGAGGAAATTATTCCCTCTGAGGGTGGTGAGGCACCGCCGCAGGCTGCCCAGAGGAGCTGTGTGTGCCCCATCCCTGGCAGTGCTCAAGAGCAGGCTGGATGGGGCTTTGAGCAACCTGATCTAGTGGGAGGTGTCCCTGCCCATGGTAGGGGGTGGGACTTGAGGGTTGATCTTGTAAGGTCCCTTCCAACCCAAACCATTCCAGGATTCTGTAAAACGTAATCTTTCTGAATAACAGTTGCTGCTGCATAATTCCAGGAAAGCTCACATCTAATTTGCTAACTAGCATTTATGTATTTGTTTCTCTTTTGTTTTATTTCTGTTGTAAGCATATCTTCTACAGCAAATGTGTACAGTACGATTCCTGTGATCCTATTGAGAGAAAGAACTGGAAAATAGTATACTGAAAAAAAAGTGACTAAAAGCAATTGCCAGATATTGCTTCATGTTATTAGCTTATGACAACTTAGGCTATGTATTTTCTTCAGTACTGTATGCTCCTCTGGTTTCTGAGATGTTCCAAAATATTCATTTGTGAGGATTATGTACTGTGAAAGTATTTACCTCATGCTATCATGATTGGCTCTTAATCAATGGCTACTTTAAATTTAATCTTTTTACTTCACAGTGGGCCATGACTACCTTTCTTCAGTTAGACTACACTTTATTTTAACGGTATCTTTTATTTTTTTACAGCTTCCTGACATCCTACAGTATTATTTAAGATAGAGCAAAACCAATTTATTGTTCTGTTCATGTAGTTCGTGTGACCTGTACTTTTTTTTGTTAAATATCATTTGGCTAGCTGTATTCTTTTCCACACTTTTTTTTTGCCTTTAAAAATACCTATTCAAAAGAAACATTATGTAGGGATTTTTTTACATGGATTTTACAGAAAAAGAAATACTCCTTTCAAAGGCAAGGCAGCCTTTTCTATTTTTCTACAAAACTAGATCAACTCCTTTAACAAAATCAAGAGCATTCCAGCATATTTTTTGACAACTTCATGATAGCTACTTCTTCCTTTCTTTTTTTCCCCTCTGCTGTAGCTTAAATGTGTTCCAAGTGTGAAATCTCTTGGGATTCCTTAATTGTCCTAATTGTTTTGTTGGTCAGTAATACTTCTCATTAATGTATGTTGTCCAAGATGAATTGGGGGGGGGGGGGGGGATGAGGGAGATGGGGAGAGTGAGTGAGAGCTGCTGCAGCTGTTCAGTCTTTTAATCAACTCTTACCCTATGGTGGAATTACTTACTGTAAACAGAATAGATTGTGGTTTTTTGTTTTGTTTTTTTGGCTCTATATTATGGCCTGATTCCTTGCCTGTTAGTAAGTAGTAATAACTGCTGGCTTTTGTTCTGCTTGGGTTTTCTGTTTCCAAGTTTAAAGACACAGGAGCTTATACTTGTCATTGTTTAATGCCTGGCTAATATGTGGGTAGTTTAATTTTCCTGTGTCTGCACCTTGTAATGCAAACCACTACTAAGAGTAAGTGTTTGTGTCTGGATTCATTTTCTGTGTATCTGAACTGCCATTCTGAGTGCTGTGAGTTTATCCCTGCGTTCTTTATTGTCCTGCTCTTAAGCTGCTGTCATTGCAACCGGTATTTACTCAGCAGCATATGCTCAGTGTCTTCTTATTCACGTTTTAGTTGGTTGCCTGTGCCTTCGTGTGGTGGAAGAAAGAAGTGCTGCCTCTCTACTCCTTTCTTTTATATCTGTGTGGATTTGCTGTTCTCTGTGTCATTTTGAAGCTCTTCACTCTTTGCTCTGGAACAAACTATAGCAAGCCTTTCTTCTGGTTTTGATGTAAAGTTCTGTTTGGCTGCTGTATTGTACCAAGGTGTCTTCAGTAAGCATACGCTTTCTACAGAACCCTGTCAGATAATCTGAGGGGAAAAATAAAGACTCAGATAAGGTTGTTAATACTTGCTGGTTGCTGGTGAGCAGCCTCTTCCATGTATTCCTTAGCTGCAAAGGTGTACAAACCAGGAGGTCACTGCCAAAATTATTAACAGGCAGTAGTGAAGAGGAAAAACTGAACTAACATCCTTCCAGTTCCAAAGGTGCCTTACCGGCACTGGTGTATTTTCTTTTATGGTCTTTTACATTTGCTTTTACAAATTCGATCACCAGCAGGAAGGCCAAGTTCTAGCTTAGCATTCAGTCATAGCCAGAAGACCCTAATATTTGAGTACAGCTGGATCAAGCTATCCTTCTTGGATCTTTGCGTTCTTGTGAGATAACTATACTGATATCAAGTGGGCTTTACAGTTTTTTCTGTGTAAGAAATTTTTGTTATTGTTCTTAGTGAACTCGGTGAATTTTTTTTTTCTTTTTGTTGCTGGCATCTGTAGTTTAGTGAAGCGTGCATCGTTGCCCATATTAGTTCCGTGGACGGTTTATTAAAGCGATGCTGGCAGAATTCAACAACGTTGGAAATGCATTGTGTATTATTTTTATTTCAGACTTGAGTGATCTTGAATATATTCAGAGGAAGCCACTTGATCTTAACAAAGTAAAATTTAAGATGACTTACTTCCAGTTCTCATCCAAATTAACACTGTTTTCCAAGGGATTCAATAAATTTTTTGTGCAACATACAGGAGAGCTGTTGTATTTGAGTGTTTTTTTTTGCTATATACCTTATTTAGTTGTCACTAAATTCCTATTTCTGGGAACTTTGCACAAACATATTGTTGTGAAGGAAGACATTTCTGAGTAGAGGACATTTGAAGTTGCAGCACTGATTTGGCAAGTCCAAAGAAATGTGTAAATTTATTCCTGACTCTGTTGCCAGTAAAATAGTGAAAAAGGGTCAGATGATCATCTCTAAATTTTGGGATTATTCCAAAAAAGATCTACAGTCTTCTGTTTCACATTCTCCTTAGAGCAGCTGATTGCACAGATCCTCAAATTAGGAGTGCTTTGTAACACAGGGGTGTTTTCTACAAGTTGCTCTCACAGTTGTTACCAATGGTTACCTTGTATTTGAAAAGCATGAGAACTGTGTCAGTGTGGATGACAGTGCTGGTTTTCTCAGTAGCAGAGGCATGCTAAAAATGGACCACAACATTAAAAAATGGAAGCTGTATGAATATGGAAACTGTGTGGAAGAGCTGGCTTCATGTAAAGCTATGCCATGAAGCTTCGGTCAGCAAAGGTAATCTTCACTTTTGAAAAGTAGGGCCATAAAAGAAGCCTCTGATCTAGACAGTTACACCTACAAAAACTACAACTTGTAATGCTCTGCAAGGTTTTAAAATTAATAATATGATCAAAAGCAAAAATGTCCATACTTAACTGAGCAGAACAGTGTATTTTCCTCATCAGCCTGTGTCATATCCTTGGGTGTTCTCCCTCTACTTCCCTTCTTGAGATGGGTTTTGTTTCTTGTTCCCTTGAGGTAAAGGGCATTGAAGCTATTATGAAGAAATGATGTTAGTAGTGTGAAGGCTTTTTCTTTAAATACATGCAAGCAAGCAAACAAAAAGACTTCCAGATTATGTGTGTTGAGAATTTGATTCTATACCAAAAAAATAGTTTAAGAGCAGGTCACTTTTGGTATTTCAAAACGCTTCAAATACTGCCTCTTAACTTCTGAATTAACGTAAAAGATTTGGATTTTTGTGATCAAAGTAGTGGTCTTATTCAGTCCAGTTTTGGTGGCTTTAGCTGGTACAGCCATCTGATTTAATCCGAGCGATACCACTTATTTACTCCGGCTCCCCAGGCAGCCAGTCGCAGTGCAGGGAGGTGCTGGCCCCCAAACCCCACGGTAAGTGTTGGTCTCGTTCAGGAGAGGTGGGTGGGTTTCTTCCCTCAGCACCCGCACCACGTCTCAGCAGGCTGAGGCCGAAGGCTCCTCTCTGGCAGCTGGCGGTGACCCCACTGAGAGCTGCGCCCTTTGCGTAGGCCTTGCGCCCCTGGCCTGGCCGTGCCCGGTGGGGAGGTGGCTTTCTTCTACCTCCGGGGGTACCTCCGCAGCCAGAGCGGGGCTGTGGCAGCTCTCCCTGTGCCACGGGCACCGGTCCCGAAGCGGCGTGCCTGCCTTGCCCGCCCCACACGCCGACGGCAGCAGGCGCGGCCCTGCCAGCCGGCACACGGCCTCTGCAAGGGCTTGGCTGGCGCTGTGAAAACTGAAACCACAGCCTGCCGGGCACTGGCGAGAGAACAGCCGCACCGGGACGCTCGTGCTGGGAACAGAAGGCCCACCCGTACCAAGTAAGCTAGCCGTTCTTACCGGCTTTTACTTCATGTTACCCCTGCTTTGGGTTAATTCACGTTCTCGTTGCACTTCTCCTTTTTTTTCTCTCTCTCTCTTCCGTGAATTTTTGTGGGCTCAGATAAGACTCTCTGCTGTCTTCCAGGGCTTCCGACATGATCGTTTCATCTGCAGGCTTGAAGAGCTGTCTGTCCGTAGAGAATAGGCTTGTTAAAATAATTTTACATGTTGCCAACATTCTTTTTAGATGCTAGCTCTTTAAGAATGCGTGTTTTGTGAGTGATACAAGAAGTGGTTTACATGACATAGCAGAATCTGGAACAGGAGCAGGATGAGAAAGAGCTGACTCTTTAAGTATTATTTAAGTTGTTCTGTATTTACTATGTTGGGACTCCGTTGTTGTTGTTGTTGGTTTTCGTTTTTGTTGTTGTTGTTATTTTACATTGCTTTCAGCCTATGCTGTCCTCAACTCAGAACCCCATATAATTTTTTTGGCACACAAATGTGGAGCTTGCTATACCCACGGCACATACAGAACGTTGCATAGTCAGGGTGTGGTGACCTGTAAGAGCTATTCCTTAGGTAAAGTATGTTTAGGTGTCAACACCACCTTGACAACAAGTGTTCGTTATACCTAAGTGTTCGGTATACCTAAATCATGCTAAAATTTCAGATACATAAAACCTTATGGGAAACAAAAATGCCTTTTACTAAATAGTATTCAGAAACTGTTGTTTCTGTACTAGTAGAAATTAGGTAGGTGTTGCTTCTGTTATGCCTGTGCTTGATTATAGCTACTGTAAAATGAATCTTCTGATCCGTAATCATGAATGTTTTATGTTTGGTCCGAAAACAAATGCAGAAAACAGGATCTAGTTTCTAATGTGAAACATGAGTATCGGTATCATCCCTCCTTCTCATTTTTGCCCTTTTGGAGAAAGTGAAAACAATATGATAAGTGACACAAAGTTCTTGAACATTGCAGAGACCCCCCCAGTCTTTGAATTATCTTTTTTGATTAGTAGTTTCTTCATTCTTGTATTTTTATTTAATTAAGGTAAAACATGCTGGATAGCTTTTTTTATAAGACATTTTCTTTTCCAGAGTAGTCGTTACTGTCAGCCTGTTAAATAAAATGCTGCTTTTTTTCTGTTTCTGTTTTTAAGGGAGTGGTTAAGTATGACAGACACACAGAACTAGCCAGAAAACCCTTGTCCTGATCTTAGACTTCCAGAAGGGCTTGTCTCACAGATGAGTCGCTCTGCCAGTGTTGTCTTGCAGAGCTGTTGCTGTAACTTTGCTGCTCAGGTGGACACTCCCAGTTTGAAATCTGGGAGCAAAGCTACGTTGCATGTAGGTGGTGGATCTTGAAGGACTGGAAATGGGCGTGGAGGAGAAACACAGATGGAAATCCCCATCTCCAGAACGTAAAGGAACCACCTTTGTCAGTAAGCTAGTCCTCAGTGTGTCATCTTCATTTCTGCCCTTCTTTTCCTAAGCGAGAAGAACCTGGACTCAAAAAAGGTTGTGACTTTGTCCATATTCCCTTCTGCAAAAGGAAGAATCTAATAGGAAGGCAGGGAGGTTTGTAGCCTTGTGAACTAACTCCTCAGGAGCTCTTCAAGGCTCAGCAGCCTTACTGACCCTGGAAGAAATAATCTTTATGCCTTGCTTCATAGAAGTGCTAAAACTTTTAATCCCCAGGAACATAACCTCTGTGACATATGACAGGATGACATGGAGATGGAAATTTTAGATTTTTCAATTGAGCAATAATGTTCTTATTCCTACAGAGCATGCACAGGACCATTCTGAAGCAGTTTTTTTGTGTGCTTGAGTTAAGAGCCCGTTCTGAAACAAGAAATACCTCAATACGGCTGTTTTTAAGTAGGAATAGCGAATCAATGTTGAGTTTTTACTTCTTTTGAACAACGCCTACATGAAGGTTAGGCAGTGTTAATTTAAATGATATTTTGAGAGCAAAAATCTTCTAAAATTCCTTGTTCAGGTGATTTTTTGTTTGTTCTACTGTCGTATTTTCCAATCATGTGGGCAGCAAACACCCTTGTGGCAATGTATGCATCACTTCATATAGCTTTGTTAGTAATATTTTTGTTCTGAATTCTGAGGGTGGAAAAAAAATCTCTAATTCAGTATCTCTCACTAGTTCTTGTGACCACTAGCTGGCCATTATGAATATTGTCTAGTTTGATTATTGTAATAAAACTAGTCAAGCTCATAATCTTGAAGATTTGTAGTTGTATGATGAAGTCCTCTTTTACATAAAAATTTTAACTTTTTTAACCCCAACACTTTAAAGACCGCTGTCTCAGTTTGTAATTCAGTTTCTATTCCTGCCCTCCTGAGGCAAGGCTTTGCATACAATCCCTGGGTCATACTGCACACCAAGTGACACAAATCCTCGCTGAACTCAGCAGCACTGTGTGGCATGTGGCTGGCACCACATAGCTTGTTTTCCTGGTGTTTTCTTATCAGCCTTCAATTCGCTGCTGCAGATAGCTTTGGAACATTCTGTTGTTTAAAACCATTCACAGAAACTGCCACAATGTTTACAGCTAACTATTAACTCTTTGCAGGACACCGCTGTATATTAAAATGTAGAGCTGAGAAGAGGGATTTTGAGCTACCAATGAAAAAGGAGAGCTCTGCTACCGTGATGAGTACGTACTTTACTGTAATGCAGTACTCCCTTGTGCAGAGTGGGAACCTGAGAAGAGTGCTGACAGTATTGACACACTGCTTCTCATACTTGAATATGACTGAATGGAAATAAAATTCCTGTATGTGCCAACTTGTAGAAGTTACTGTGTTGGAAACAGGAGTTATCCAAAGGCAGATAACTGAGGAGCACATTTTAAGAAATAGAAATGGGGAGTATAAAAACAGATTTTTGTGGTCAAAACTCTTTTTCATGACACTTCTATATGCCCAATGGGGAGTTTTACTTGATGTTCAAAAAAGTGGCTTTTTGGTTATTTCTACATGCATAGCCAAAGGAACTTTCATGTCAGGTCACTCATTCTGGGATCGAGTGAAACTACCAAGTTCGCTATCAAAATTACAACAAAATGAACGTCTTCAGCAGTGAACAGTAAGCATGAAAGCAGAATGCTTTTTACTTGCCTCATGCTATGACTGGGAGAACCTTTCCCATGAAACAAATGGCGATGGGGAGGTACGATCTGGATTCAAAAGATGAACTGTGTTGCAGTCTGTGCTTTTAACTCCATTGAAAGCTTTTTAAACATTAATGTTTAATATCACAGCCTGTGATATTAAAGCTGTATTCATGGAACCTGAAGGCAGCAGGTAAACTCTGCTTTTCTATGCTAGGTACATACTGGCTTTCTTTCTGGATCAGGAATCTTCTGCCCACAGATCAAACTGTGTGTATGTTAAGATTCTTCATGTTTAGGTACCTTGCATGTTCTGTGACTGACTAGCAAACTGTTTTCTTCTACTTCCAAAACAGGTAAACAACAACAAAAAAGTGTGGAAAATATTAGACATAGTAGGAGGTACTAACAAATAAATGGTCATTTCCTCTTACCATCACCTGTGGGGTAGTTCTGAATTTTTTCTATATATTCTTAACTTCCTGCATATGAGTAAGTATAAAATGAGGTGCAGGAAGCTTAAGAAGAGTCAAATGGCAAAAGAATGTTCTAAAGTTGGTTGGCATTCACTTCTCTGGGTTGTTTTTTGTTGAACTGTAAGCTGTTTTGGAGTCTTAATAGTGACATTAAAATAATAAAAAATCATACCAGTATGAAGCTTTGGGTTTGACATAGGTTGCTGAAATCTTAAAACAGACACCTAACTCAAAGATGGTTCGACTGATCAGTGTCTAGGTGGTACAAAGCCTTGTACTTCACTTTGGTGTAAATATATTTCTGACTTCATTCAGAGGTTGTCCTTGATAACACTTGATTCTGTGTGACCAAACTCAAATGTGAGTAGATTATCTCAAAAAACACTGCTTAAATGGAACCTGTTACTCTAAGCTAGAGTAGTATGGTTAATCAGCTTTAGCTGATGCATCAAAATATAGTGATTAAGTATCGCCAAGTTTCTTTTCTGTGCTAAAATGGCCTAAATATTGTTCCAGTACGCCAAATAGAAGAAAACAAGAGGCGTGAGTCTGTGTTACGAAACTTGGCTGGCTGAATGCCCTGTGTTCCTCAATAAATTTAGCACCACTTGAGGCTCTGAGGAAAGAAAAAAGAGTTTCACGAGCTATTCAGTTCTTCCATTTCTTCGTTCAGACAAGTGTCTTTAAACATTTATATCTTTGTTTCGTGAGAAAATGGATTTATTCATTTTCTGTATGCTCTTTTAACATCTCTAAATGATGGTTGCTCTTGCTCTATTAATATTTGCTGCAAATAATTATTCCCAGAATGCAGAATGAATGAAATTTCAGGGTTAGTCTTTTCCACAACAGTAATGAGGGTCATCTTTTCAATGTAGTTTTTACAAGGAGACAGTGTTACTGGTGGTCTTTGGTGGGTTTTCGTCTCTGATCTTTACAGCTGACTTGGAAAAGAAGCACAGACATAACCCTAGTGCTCGTTATCAGTACTGGTATTGTCTAGGAGGTCAGTATGTGTGGAGTCTGAAGGTCATCAGGTAGAAAATCCTCTTCTGGAGTGATCCTGTCTTCATCCAGGGAAGTCCAGATGAGTCTTTGCCGATGGCTTCACCTGTCACCTCCTTGCACACGAGGCCTTCTCCTGGCAGTGTGCTTGTGCCCCCTTCACCTCCAGCAAGCTGTAATGCTGTTCCAGCTCAACCCCTAGCAAGTGTACCTGCTGAGGTTTCTTCATGACTCTGCAGATGAACATCTTTTAGCTTTCCTTCAGTTTATTCTTCATGTTTGCTCTCAATTGTGAGTGCACATTTGAAAAGAGCAAATCTATTTCAGTGGCCTTTAGCTGTGTGGGATTTTCCTGACTTTTTTTTTTTAAGGGGGACTTCATCTTTAAAACTATTTTTTTTGTTCTCTTTGTCGAGTTTTGTAAATGAAGGTATTTACTGGTAATAGTTTTTACAGACTTTTAGATTGTATTCACACATGCTGACTTTATGAATGTTAAAAGCTCAAGACGCATCCCTAGAAATGGTGGTTGTTGTTTTTTAGGTTGACTGTTTGAAACAATGCATATTGTGGAATTCATGCTTTCCTGTTTGAATTCGTCAAACTGCTGCCTATTCAAATGAATCATGATGCTTGCAAACTTGAATCCTGTTTTGTTTGCTTTGCTTTATGGTATCAAGTGCAAAGGTGGAGGGGCTTTGCTGAGTCAGGGCTTTAATGAATTTAGTATTTTCTACCAACATTAATAAATAACTTTGTTACATTAAAATATGGATACAAAAAAAAAACTGTCTTTAAGGACTGTACTTTTTTTTCCCTCTTGAAATGCCATGAACAGTAGACTTTGTTCACTAAAACTGCATGTTACACATTTTAGCAGTGATAATAGGCTTTATAAGTGAAAGAGCCATGCTGTTAGTTACATTGTAAGTCCTTAGAACTTCCAATGCAAATTGTTTAGAAAGTAAATTATGCTGATTACTTCAACAAAGAAACTCATCGCAACAGGACAGCATAGTTAGTATGCATATCATATACAGTAGGAGTGTTTTGTGTAAAAATACTGCAGACTGGATAATATGCAGGTACTAACTGGAAACCTATATCCTGCTGTTCCATATTATTATTAAGTTTTTAATATTAAACCTCCACAATATTAACTGAGAGCCTGAGACCTGAGAAGGAAATACTGTTCTCAGGTGTGTTTTTTTTTCCTTCTATTGAACAGATGTTGTTTTTCATAGCAACTTAATAGTGAAACTATTTCTCTGTAAGAACAGTAGTTACAAAATAATTGGATATTTCCAGAATTACTTGAATGCTTCTGTGGCATTTCCCATCCCAAGTTTGTAACTTTTAATTCAGCTAACTGAATGCAATAACTTTAAAATCAGCTATTGTATCAATTACATTCTTAACAGTATCTATAAAGAGGCAGGTTCAGTGCTACATATTTTCCCAATTTTAAATCATTGCCTCTATTAGCTGCAGTGTAGCTATAATCACGCACACACACATGCACAGAAATATGCAGAGTTTAGCTCAGATCACATCTTGCAGCTTCCCTTGGTATATGGAAAATGAATGGAATTGCGTGCATGCCACAGATTGTAATACTGATTCTTTGGCATGAAAGTATGTGGAAGATTGTATGTTGTCTTGCTTGCATTGTAATGAAATGCATTGTTAAATGCGCTAATGGCCTATAAATGCCAGTAGTGGCCTACCTTCTGTCTGCTAAAAGGCTTCTGGTACATCTCAGGGTGGTAAGGGTTTCACAGCCACTTCAATATGCCTCTAGAGCAAGTGGGAGAGTTAACCTGTAACTGCTCAAATGGCGTTTTACATTTCAGTGAAATAACCCATTACTTTTTTGCAGTTCTGCGAACAGCATTTGTTGCATGTCTTACACATGCTGTTAGTTGGAAACAGAACCATTCACATAAACAAAAAATCTTTAATCAGACCACATTTTTGCCTGTATTACACAGCTTTAACTGAAGTAACCAAAGCCAGTTTACATTTACACATTCAGTTGAAACATATTTATGTATTACTGTTGCGTAGGCTTTTTTTTTTCCCTCCATCATATACCCTGTAAGTTAATAATATCGAAATGAAAATTTTGTTACCACTAAGCCCAAGAAGTAGTCCCAATTCGTATGTATGAAAGGTGTGTAAGCCCAAAAGGGTACTCAAGTAGCTCTTCAGCCTTCTATCTTAGACCGAGCACAGCTGGATGACCAAGCACACATGGACATAAGCTGGTCCAAAAGCTTCAGGGCTGGAAGTGCCAGGTTTGTCTCGGTACCCACTGCTGTGCAGTGACTGTTTGCAGAAGCAAAGTCTTTGATCTTTAATTTGGGACATTCTTTGCTCTAACAGTAAATCAGGTTCTTCCTTTCCCATTTACTTGGCTCTGACCAGAGGACAAAATGGCAGGTGCCAGCATCCCCATCATCCTTTTCCTGTGACGTGCACAGCCCTCACACTCAGTTTTTCAGTTCTTCCCGCAAAGCTTGTCCTCAAATCTATTTGTTTCATTTGCGCTGGAGTGTGTCAGTCAAGCTGATCCTAGGACTTGTCCCAGAGAGGTTTAAGCTGAAAAGATGGAAACTTATTCCTGTATTTTACATTTGTGTTTATAATATAATGGTTACAGTTTTTATCTTGGTTCTCCTATGTATCTTCAGGCAATAGTATCTCAAATTGTGGCACTGTAAAATTGCAAGTTTTTCTTATTAGCGCTGGCTGCGTATCCTTTGTTGTTCAGTTCCTTTTCTTTTTTGTTGTTGCATCTGATCTTCAACCTGAGAGCAGCCCATCAGAGATACTCCAGGAGCTGCGCTGGGGCCTCCTTCCTTCTCCACCCCCCCTCCCCGGCTGAATGCATGTTTGTTAGTTAGCCCTGCACACTTAGCTCCCTGTTTCAACCAAGAAAATAACATCCAGCATACTGTGGAAAATAGTAGTCAGCACGTCCTATGGAGATTCTTTCTTATTCATCAGGCTTTTTTCCATGTTTGAATGTATTTAGTGCTAGATAGGTTTTGCATGCGTTCTTCTTTGATTCTTAATCTCATTTTATCTAGGTGTTTGTGTATTGGTTGTTTGGTAAATATTTTCAGCATCTCTTCTGTTTCTGAATTAGCTGGCTGGTGAGTTGTTACTTGATAGTTCCTTTTAAGGGCTCAGCAACAACTGTTTGCAGTCTGAGGGATCTTCTGTGTGTTTTTCCAAAAGTAATAGCTTAAGCTGACAGTAGCTTTTGCTCCATTGTGTGTGGTGCAGTTTCAATGATTTTTAGCTTGCAGTAACTGGGACCTGTCATGGGGTTTTTCACCTGCTGTTTTGTTTTTCCAAAAGACATCTGCATGCAGTTCCCTGAATAGTTAAAGTTGTTTTCTTCTGATGTTTGTCACCGTTGTTCTCTTCACCTTCACTTGTACTTCCATGTCTTTGGAACATGCACAGTGACATAAGTTTTTGACGGGCTTTTTTCTCCTGGATTTACCAACTGCTTTCTCACTTCTGACACTGTTCTCTTTCAACACCAGCATAAAGTCTGTCCTGTTAATTTGACGGATTGGTTTTAGAGCTCCTGTGACGGTGGCTGCTGGGGGGACCATCTCCATCCACTCCCTGCTGGCGACTTCGCAGCGTTTGCTGTGGACTTCATGTCCTCCCCCAGCCCACTCTGGGAGCTTTGGGAGCCACGCAGCAGCTGTCTCCCGAACAGGGAGCCCCTGGCAGCCCCCCTCACCCCAGGGACCTTCTCTGGGTGTCCCACGGCACTGCCAACAACAGTACATTTCTGGGGCAGGACCCACACGGGTGCAGCCGCAGGAAAATCCGTCGTCAGCGCTGATGGCCGATGCTCATTTTCCATCTGCTGCAGGCTCCGCGCTCTGTTGTCTGTAACAAAGCGAGAAAAACTGCTTTTTTCTGACAGGGCGCGTGCGTGGCTTTCCTGCCGTCACCTCCAGCCCCGAGGGCAGCTCGAACTCTCCTCGCTTCGTGCCTTTCTATTGGGCTGTTCAACCTTCCCTGTTTGTTTTGGACAGGGCTCCTCTGGCCCGAGTGGCGGCAGGCGCTCACCGTCCTTTCGCATGAGCAGGGCGTGCCGTGCTGGAAGTGTCCGGGAGCTGTGCGTCAGGCGGTTTTTGTGCAAGTTGCTAAGCAGCACGTTAATATTTACCTCCGAGCCTGGCCTGCCTTCGTGCGCTGCTTCGGCAGACAGCTTCACCCGCTCCGTGGCCCCACCGTCAGCCCGCAGCTATTGCAGCACTTCCCGGTTGCCTGCTGTGGGCTGAGGCGCACAGCGCTCAGAAGAGGAAAACCAGAACATGCCACCGTGAGGAGTCATCGCCCAGAATGGGCTTGTAGGAGTCAGGCTGTCTTTTAAAGGCTGCGCAGTAGTTACGAAACGAGCATTTTGGGCCGTGGCAGCTCGCTCTGGCTGCAAGGCTCAGTGTGCTCACAGTGAACGCCGAAGGGCTCGGAAGGACAAAAGACCCTTTTCTCCTTCTAGTGGCTCTGCAGGCAGGGAGCCTGTGGGTGGAGAGGGAAAATTTAAAAGCCCCAAGTATGGAGGAACACAGGTGAAAAGCACTGTGTAAATGAAATGAGGCTTGCTGTACCCTGGGTAGCCGTAGGACCTGGCAGTACGGTGTTGCCCTGCAGGTAGAGGTGGGATGTGGCAGGGAAAGCCCTGTGCTCCCCCCAGTCTCCCCCTCTGGCTTCCCAGGAAGTGATTTTATTTCCCCATGCCAACCCCACGTGTTTACAGGGGAGGATGGCTTGGCCTGCACCGTGATCAGCAGCCACGTATTAAACCCTTTTCTATCCCCCAGCTATTCTTTTTCCTCCGTGAGCATTTAAACTCCTCGTCTCTCCCAAAGTTCCTGCTAATGACTACCGTTCAGCTGGGTAACGCAGAAGGTAGGAGCTGTTTTCTTTGGGAGGCTGTAACTAACAAACAGAGCTCTAAAGATGCTCTGGGACAGGCCATTCAAATAAGATTGCCTTCCACCTTAGCACCTGACAGTAACCAGCACCAAAGGCTGTCACTCTCAGCAGTGCAGCAGCACTGGATCTCCGCAGGTTGTAGTGGTGCTGCTGTAGTGCAGCTTGGGGAAGAGTTTTTCAGTGTATTGCAAGAAAAAGGCTCTGTGTGGGAGCTTCTGGAGGGTAGGAAGGGAGAAGTTTCAGATATCTAATAAATAAGTCGTACTGTGTGGGAAACAGAAATGTATCCTTACAAAATGAAGAGGGACTAGGATGACTAATATGAAGGTACAGAACAGATACATACTTTTTACTCACGTAGAAGGAATTTGTGTTTCACGAAGAACAAAAGAAAGAAAAATCGGTTATAGGGCAAAATAAGAAATATGATGTTGCCTACAGATTACCTGATAATAGGTGGTGATAAAGTTGTTTACAAACATTTGTTCTGTCCTGCTGTATACATTCTTACATTTATATATACATTTTTTATACATTCTCATGTATGTCTCCACCCATACAAAAGTTCTTACCTATTATGTGATCAATCTATATGATATACATATATGGAAAAATAAATTATTAATTGCTTATATTTCTGTAGGGTGGCAACTGCAGATTCTCTCTAGTATATATTTAGAGTTGTTATACCTCTTAGCAAGTTATGCAAGATACCAAATGCCTTGGAAGGGAGAGCACAGTATAGTTGTCACACTTTTGGAAATTAGAAAAAATTCTATGTGGAAATATGAAGTCACACCAGGTATGGAATAATTTACAGCATCTAAGTTCTTTCAGACTGTACATGCTTTAATACAGCAAGTGGCATGGCAAGCATCTAAAGAAAAAAAGCCTAGAAGAAAATGTAATTTGTGCCGTTCATTTAAATGCAAACTGTGAATGTGTTGCTGCAATTGAGTTTGCAAATGCAGCTTTAAGCAGAGGAACAATAAGCAGAATAGGGAGGTAGTGTTACATCTGTATAAAGTATTGATGAGAATTAAGCTATTTCTGGGTTGTGAAGTTTGGTACAGTCACAGCAGAAGTAAAACATCTGCTGTTCTCAGGTTAACGTTCCTGAAACTAGGAAGCTGGACTGTTGGCAGCCCTTCTGAAAGGGTTGCATGACATGCACAAACACTTCTTGGTGTGCGTTACATGGAAAGTAACTACTGCTTCTCATCTCAACGTTTTTCAGCTTCCAATTTAGTATTAAATATTTTTTTGTGCCAAAGCAACAAATCCAAAAGTATATCTTTATAAAGAAATAGTTTTATAGTTTCACTTATATTGTAGTTTTATACTATAACTTTATAGTTTTTTATAAAGAAATTTGAAATGTGGAAGAATCCTGCACAGTGCGTATATATAATGCAGTACAAGAACAGGATTTGAGTTTGTTTTGATCCTTGGTATCAAATTTGCTTTCGGTACATGTCAGAGGGGAAAAAAAAAGTTGTGAGAAGATCTGTAGTCAAGATCTCACATAATCACAAAGTAGAAATACAAGTAAGACATAAGATACAAAATGTTAACTTCAGTATAATTTTATTCTTTATTCTTGGTTGTTTATCTAAAGGATTCAAGCTGTTTATGCTTGCTTTATATATGTATGTATAACAAAGTTAAATTAGTTTTTTTTTTCTTTTTTCTCAGAAGCAGTCCCCCTCTGCTGATGCATCAAAAACACCCACTATGAAGCCATCTGAAGTAAAGGTATGAATTCCTGGGAAACTCATGCTTGCAGCTAAGCACAAATATATAAAAACAATGGAATTTCTTTTTCCATACTTCGATACTGACAAACTTTACTTTGTGTATTTCTCATCTACAGCTTAGTTTCTTCATCAAAAGCTATTTAAAAAAGGCTGTACAAAGTACTCAGGATTTTAGGAAAACAATAGCAGCTTTTAGGTCAGCCATGCTTTGTGACATGCATGTCGCTCCCCCTGGTGTTATTACAGGGTTATTCACCTAATGATAGTTTCACATATCGAAAGAATTGAGGTCTAGTTTCAGCCTTCAGTGTTTGCACAGTTGCATTTTCTCCTAAATCACACTTCTGTGGCTGCCTGGCAGCATCCTTGCCTTTGTTCTTTACACTCGTTTTCTGTCTTAAATTATGATGACCACTTCTTCAGTGTAGAAGCTATGCTTTGCTGGTTAGAAGAGTCATCCTTTACTTTTTAGAAGACAGGATCTTATGCCTCTGTTGCCTAATAAAATTTATGAATATTTAAGCAAACGATTGATTCTCTTCTTCCATTTTCCATAGTCACGGTAGTGAAACCAACAAAAATATTGAATACCAACCTCGGCTAGCAACAAACCGTGCAATAGTAAAACTTAGGATTGTCTGCACCATGTGTAAATACAAATTAAAAAATACTTAGAGTAGTGAGGTTAAAAGAGGCATCTGGATGTCATCTGGTCTATCCCCCCTGTCAAAGCAGCGCCAGCTCTGAAGTTAAGTGAGACTGTTCAAGGCCTTGCCAGTTAAACCCTAAATACCTATAATAGTGCAGATTGCACAGCATCTCCGGGTAGCCAGTACTGATGTTTCGTGACATTTTTATGATAATTCATTTTCCTTTTATCAAATTGGAAGTTCTTTTGCTGCGGTCATAGTGTCCACCTCTTAGGATGGTCCAGCTCCATCTTCTCTGTATTTGAATTTAGTGATTAGATCACCCTCAGCCTTTTAAAACCCTTTTCCTCCACGGACACATGTAAGACTTATGCTTGTAGCAGTGAGCTGCATGACGATCATCATTACTAGTTGTTGTGCTTGCAAGCAAACTCATTTGTATCGTTTGCAACTGATGCTGTTCAATGTACTGTTGAACCCAGACAACTGTCTAAATGTAGTTAGTCTTTTACCTACTTAGGATTTCAAATAACTCACAGAAGAGTGTAGTAAATCTTTAGTCAGTTCTTTAGAACTGTTGTTTGCAAGATGAAACAGAACTACAGTAGCAGAGGCGTACATTTCAGCGCTGTGAGACTGGCAAACACAAACCCCTGTTTGAAACACTGTCCTGCACTCACATGTGTGAGGCAGCAAATGTTTTCTTCTAATGTCTGTTGTGTTATCAATGTCTTTTGTTCTGCTGGATTACACAAGCCATCTGCACTCTGACAGTAGGTTTTTCTGCAGAGACATCGTGTTGCAAGGCCTTGTAGCGTTCATTTCTTACTGTGAACTTCTGGCAAACTAACATTTCTTTCCTAATTGCCTGCTGCAATCAGGTCTCACTTCTCCATCTTAGAGTCTCTCTAGTGTGCCACAATTCTTAAAGATGCTCTGGACCTCTCTCTGACCTCTGAGCTTCCAGTTCTGTATAAAATTATTTTCTCTTGAATTAGCTCTCAGTTTTTTGCCATTCTGAGAAAGCTGTGAGTTACTACAGCTAAGCAAGGAATGTGGAATTGTTTTGTAGGCAAAACCCGAGGGGTTAGGTGGAATGGTCTGAAGAACAGGGTGGAGAGAAGGTACCTTGTGGCTTTTGCTGGAGGAGAAGAGGAAGTAAGGTGCTGGTACTGCCACAGAGAAAAATATTTCCTGTTCAACTTTCTGCCTTTTCCTGGTACACACACTTGTGCAACTGCAATGTAAACTAAGTAGCAGAACTGAATTAGCTTAAGAAAATTTTTTGTTGTTGTTTGAGGCTATTTTTCAGTTTCCCAAGCCAGTACGGAATGAGGTCTCTCAGGTACTGAGACAGTGCAGGTGGAAACAGGCAACAGAAGGGGAAGTAAGACATCTTTTCTCTGCAGGATTTTTGGGTACACTGTGAACTGATGCTGTGGCTTCAGATTGACTGCTCATGATTGATGGTCTTTAAAGGATGACTGGCAAAGGATGACTAAAGGATTCAGAGTAGCCTCTGAATACGTAGTCTCATACTAAAATAGAACACTGCCTTGACTTGCTGGGTTTTTGTATTACATTTGTATTAATTAAATTATGAAATTTTGTATTATTACTGGGTTTGAACTTTGTTATTGTGAAAGTCTATCTAAATGTCTGTGTATGTGTGAGTATGTATATATTCATGATCACATATAATGTGGCCTTAAGCATCTTGAGGTCTGTGTATATGTCTTGAAGTAAAGCATTGCTCATATAAGCCCATGTATACCACACCATTGAAAAAGATAAATGTATAATATGAGCAGTATATTTTAAAAGGTGTACAAGCATAATGAATAATGCATACCCTACAACACGTTGAGTAAAATACTGTCAAATATATTTTAAAATAATGGCATGTAGTTGCTAATAACTGGGTTGTCAAGCTGGAAATTTGGTTATGTCCTATACAGCTGTTCTCAGGTGTAGAAGAAATGCAAGTAAGCTCTTCTTCGTTGTCGTGCAAAGAAAAGGTGTGTTTACTTCTCAAAGCATGTAAGGAAAATCTGTACTCTAACAACAGGCTACTTCAAGTCCTGAGCAGCCAGTAGTCCTAGACCAGGAAAAGTCAAATTATGTTTATTGTAGCTCACGCTCTCGGTTCTGTAACATTTCTTACAAAGTGAGAGAAGATGCTACCAAAGGACATCTCACGTCTGATTGACTCCTAGCTTTAGATGTTACATAAATGCATCCAACCTTCTTGAGCTAAAAGCTGTGAAAAGTTAGGATTACCTGTTCGATATAGGATTGTATGCAACTGGATGTCTGTGTCTTCGAGTTAACCGTATGGTAGTCGTATAACAAGGACATATGAGTGAGAGCACATAGAGTATGGCCAAACCTGATAAGTACTGTGTTTTAAAAAGGGTAGACATCAAGAAAAAATCCAAGGGGAAAATCAGGGAGGTTAAGTGATTATTATTGTTTTTTTTTTTTATTTCTTCTTATTTTTTCCCAGTTTTGGAGTCCAAAAGGTTGTTGTCCATCTTCTCTATCAGTATTTTGCTTTTCATGACTTGCCCTTTCTGGTATCGAACATCCTGTGGTGGTGTGTTCTCTTCTGTGGTCTGTAGCCTCCAGACCTCTGCCCGCTTACGCCTGTACGTGTTCAGGATTTTACAACCAAGTGTCTGTGGTTTAGTGTGTGGGTGTGAATGCATATGATAAAAAATGATAAACAAGTTACACAAACTTCTTTATGTAGTCAGTTAGTAGCCTGAAGCTGGATGTATCTAAACGGCAAGTTGGCAGCTGAAACAGGAAAAAATTACAAAACTATGAACAAATGTAAATTGAAGTCTAATGAAGTGTTATTTGGTTGCTCACTGACTTTCAATAGGCTTCTGGGGAAAAAAAAAACTCTATTGTTTGTCTCTTAGTAACTTCAAATGTGCTTCAAAACTCAGATAGAGGGGATAGGGAAGTTTTCTGTCCGTGGCCATGCATTTCCAGGGTTCAAAAGCTCCATGGCTGAATGTGGACACCATGCCACGACCCAGGGTGCGGGTGTCCCTGGTCAGCTGTGGAGCAAGCACAGCCGTGCCAGCCCCAAGGGGGAGCTGCTCTGCTCCCACCACCCTGTGGGCTGTGCCCTGCAGCTGGTGCTCCCCTCCCTGGGTGACGGCAGAGGGATTTGTGCTCTGTTGCATGCGTGCAGATACGTAACGTTCACTGCGTACTCCTCGATGTTTTGTACCTGGTTCTGCTCCTCGCCCTGGCAGATGAAATCACACTTCCCTGGGTGCACGAGTTCCCCTGGAGATTCTGCAGAAATCTTTTCTCAGGTTCACACATATATGTTCACTTCTTTTTGGCGTCTCCAGCTGTCTTTCCAGTAGCCACATTGGCTCTTTATTTGTTAGTTATAGCGTGGTTAAGGTAGCAACAGCAAAAACAAAGTAGTAAGAAGGGTGTGATGAAGGAGCTGGTGCTTAAAATCGTAGAATCACAGAATGGTTTGGGCTTGAAGGAACCTTAAAGATCACCTAATTCCAACCCCTCCTGCCGTGAGCAGAGACACTTTCCCCTAAACCAGGCTGCCCCCAGCTCCATCCAGCCTGGCCTTGGGCACTGCCAGGGATGGGGCAGCCACAGCTCCTCTGGGCAGCCTGTGCTGGTGCCTCACCACTCTCAGAGTAGAGAAAGTTGCTCCTATTGTTTAATCTAAATCTACACTCTTTCAGTTTAAAACCGTTACTCCGTGTCCTGTCCCTACGCACCCTGACACAGAGTCCCTCCCCAGCTTTCCTGCAGCCCCCTTTAGTCACTGGAAGACCTCTGTAAGTTCTCCCCAGAGCCTTCTCTTCTCCAGGATGAACACCCCCAGCTCCTTCAGCCTCTCTCCACAGGAGAGATGCTCTAACCCTCTCCTCTGTTCATCCTTGTGGCCTCCTCTGGACTCATGCTAACACTTCTGTGTCCTTGCGGAGGGGCCCCAGAGCTGAGCGCAGGGCTCCAGGTGGGGCCTCCCGAGAGCAGAGCAGAGGGGAACAATCCCCTCCCTCACCCTGCTGGCCACCATGCTGTCGGTGCAGCCCAGGCTACGAGTGGCTTTCTGAGCTGCAAGCACACCTTGCCAGCTCATGTCGAGCTGCTCAGCAACCAGCACCCCCAGAACCCTCTGCTCAGGGCTGCTCTCAATCCATTCCCTGCCCAGCCTGTATTTGTGCTTTGGTTTGCTCTAATTCAGATGCAGGGCCTTCCTTTTGGCCTTGTTGAACCTCAGGAGATTCACACAAGCCCACCTCCCCGGCTTTTCAAAGTTCTCCTGGATGGCATCCCTTCCCTTCAGCATGCTGACAGCACCACACAGCTTGGTGTCTGCAAGCTTGCTGAGGGGGCACTCAATCCCACTGGTCATGTCTGCGACAAAGATGCTACACTTCCTTTTTTCTTATTTTTGTTTCATATATAACTATAATTTAATTTTTCAATGTCTGTTCTTATACGTTTCTATTACTATTAATTTAGTGCTTACCGTACTTTGACTTGGGGTAAATGGCAAGAAACAATTTTCTGTCATGGCAGCGGAAAGTTTTCAAGTATAAATCGATCTGTTTATTATGTTCATTTAATGGCATCTTTCCCTCATTTTTCAGCACTCCATATAAGAAGTGTTTGTGTGTATCTGTTTGCACTGACTGCTCATAGTTTGCTGGAATGAGGTCTGTGCCAGGTTTTTGTTAAATTGCAACATCAAAGCACTGTGTGCTAGTTATATAGCATGTGTGGTAATGAGTGCGAACCTGTCTGGTATTTTTTTGGTTATTTCTAGTGGGCAGCTTATTAAAGCGTATTAATCTCTGTCTGAATGTATGTTGTTTATATTTCAGTCCACACCAACAACCAAAGCAGAACCTGGAAAAAACGCACAGTCATCCAAGGTACGTACTTAACTTACAGCTTTGGTGATCTTTTGCACTCTGTTCTTTGACCAACTTTGAAGTGATAGATTAAAGTCTTTGCTTCTACTGTGCTGCATAAACTGCTGCGTGAGTAGTAACATATCCATGTGCGAAAGAGCTATGAGCTAACAGGTGTGGAAATACAGTCTTTGGGGAAACAGTCAGTATGCATTATTGTTTCAGAAAAACTTAACTTTTGGGGTAACCATCTTTGAATATATATTGTGCTTAGTTAGGTGAAGGGTGGCAGGAAGACATGGAGAAGGCTAGTGTTTTCATTTTTCCAGATAGCAGTACTGGGACATGGTGTTGAATTTGCTTAGACTTCAGTCCTGAATTCTGGACTTTTCCCATCATTTGCTTTTATGCAACTTTATCTGAAAAGAAATAAGCAGTAGCCTAAATTGACTTGCCCATTGTAAGGAGGATTTAAGTTCCTTCCTTTTTTTTCCCCGTTCACTCTCCGTATTTACCATTCCCACTTTCCAAAAAAAGGAGGAAAACATGACTTATAACAAAATAAAAACATCCCAAGTGTAAAAAATAAATAAAAAATAATAACAAAAAAACCCTTACCCCAAAGAAACAAAATCCCAACCCAAAAGGTCAAAGTTACTACAGTCTTAATTTGAAAAAAAAGGAGGGAAGGGTAATTGGCCAAGGAGACATAGTTTAGCAGGAATAGGTAACAAAGGTTAATTCACTTTTCAGTTTTGACTAGCTGAAAACATAATTTGAAATAACGTCTTTTAAAGGATAAATGACTGATAGAGAATGGAGTAAGCATGTTTTTTTCCTCATACAGTACCTAGATATGGCTGTACCTGTGACTTTTTCTCTAGTCAAATGTGAGCTATGCATTCCCTGTGAATACAGTTTGAAAGATAAATTGTCTGCCTCCTCTAAAGCTGGATGTGCGTGTCAGAAATGTGTCTGTGTGTAGCTGGCTAAAATAAAGAACTTCTTAAAAGACAGTGATTTTCTAAATGTGGCTGCTGTGTGTCTTGAGTCTTATTTTTTCCTGTTAAAATAAACTCTAGGAAGGTAAGCATTCAAAAGATTGTCCACTTCAGAGTGTATATTCTGGGCAAGAAATGCATCCTCCTTTATACAGCCCAAATTTCTGAATTCTGGTCAATAAGAAGAATAGCTTTTTTTCCTACCTACTGATTCCCAGTCTGTAAAAATGTTTATTTGTTGGTATATTGATTGAACTAGTGTGGATCATGTTCTCTAGCATTGAATCATGGTAACGATAAATAATATTAACTTCCTGTTTTATGACAGCCAACAAACTCTCAAAATAATCAGCCGTCTGAAGAGAGACAAAAAGAATCCGGTGGTGTAAGTTGTGCAATTTTTCTCTCTTTCTTTCTCTTCAGGGCTTCTTGTGATATTTTTCTTATTTCATTTAAAAAAAAAAAAAAAAGACAATGGCCCCAAATTATTTCCCTATCTAATATTAAATTATCTCTCTACAGGCAAAAGGACAAATCACGCCTTCTGTGATAACAGCTTCTAAACCAACTAATACAGGAAAGGAGGTAGCTACAAGTCAAGCTGAGCAGCCTTCACAAACAACCTCCAGAGAGGCAGCACAGGTATAGTAAAAGTAGCAATCCAATTTTTATTATTTATGTTACTGTAAAGGTTAGAAATGCACATCAAGATGGGTTCTTATGCTGAATATTGCCAAGCAAGACTGAGCCCCAAAAAAGTCAAAGTGTAGAAGAACTCAGAACCTGTCTTGTGTTTAAAAATGCACATTACAAACCTCTTGTGCTGGTCTAAAATTTGGAATTTCTGAAACTTTAAATTCTACACACAAATTAACACCCTGAATATGCTGAATCCAGCTAACACGTGGTAGTGGTAATTGATAAGGATTGGCTGCAAAGCTAGATAGTGTTGGTAGTTTGTGCTAGTTGTGTGGTGATCCTGACATGCGTCTGGCATCATATTGCCTAATACACTGTGGCTTTTGTTCAAGCAAGCAATGCGAAGATTATTACAGCTGTGGCCCTGTTTAGGCCTTTTCCTGTATGTTAACATACTTAAGGCTCCTCTATCATTCATGCAAGCTTCTTGCAGATTCCTTGCAGCTACATGGGGGTGATTGGTTCCTCATAATTTTTTTCCCCTGCCTCTTCACTACTGAAGATGAGCAGAAGGGACTGGTCAGTCACATGAATGCTTTGTTTATTTTTAGCACTGCCAGCATGGAACTGCTTTACCTGTGCAGTTTCAGACATGCTTGTAGTAGTAGCATTTGCTCCAAATGCAGAGGTCAGCAGGTTATCTGTTTACAGTAGGACAGCCCATACCCCATGACTGCAAGGTTGGGAGGAGGGTACGAAGACAAAGGTTGGGGAAAAAGTTTAGGAGGGATCACTTCAGAGGGGCAAGTGGGGAAAGTGCTGGAGCAAAAATGTATGGTAGAGTCAGGATCTGCATCTTTTGGTCTTCTGGCCTGCATATCACCAGACAGGGTGACAATGCCAGAATACTGTGAAGAACTCCTGCAGCTCTACTACAGCATAGTGTTTTTTCTTTTATTTTTTCTTTTGTAAATGTGAATGTCACTAATGCAGAAGTCTATATTCTCCATTGATGTTTCTCTGTCACCTAACTCTCTGAAGTAATAGTAGGCAGTTCACGCTCTACTTATTTGAGCAGTATTTGCTGCTGGTTTTAATGGTGTATTGAGGACTACCTTCTAGATGTAAATGAAAGTTTTCCTCATGATCATTTTGCACTGCTAATTTCTTTTGCTGGCAAAGTAAAAGAGGTAAAGTTCAGTCTTAAAATTGAATGCTTTTTGCATGCAAGGTCACATTGGAAACAGTGCATCTATGTAGTATTACAGGTGGACAGTAAGCTCATTCCGCTGAAGCATCTTGATGCAGTGTGGGTGTATTAACTAGTTGCTGAGTCCAAAAAAATAGGTGCAATCTCTGAATTTAACATTTTAGGCTAGGTTCAGTATCATCATGCAGACTGCAGTTACCCAGTTTCCAGACCCCTCAGCCAGTAGGTAGAACTAGCTTATGTTTTTTATTCAAAGTGTAGATGAAGAGGAACAGTAGATCTACATGACTGAGTAAAACATCTGTTTTACTTTGTGTTGTCTCCAGAAATTTTAATGAAAGTTCACATATTATCTCACAAAGTGATCTCTTACATTTTCTCTTATTTCTTCAGCCGAAGTCTGAAAAGACATCTGCAGCAGGTGGTGCTGTTGGCACAGGTGCTGTTGGCGCAGGTGCTGTTGCGAGTGCAGTTACTGCAGCTGATAAGCCAAGCACTGAGGTTGGTAAACACGATTCCAGATAAATGCTTCCCCTGTATTGACCTCAGAGAATGTTTCAGAAAAGAAACGTTCATGTTTCAGGAAAAAAAAGGTAACTGCTGAAGTATTTATGGACGGATGGTGGTAAAAGGACTACCTGAAAGAATTGGTAACCAGCTAGTGGCATGTTATTTCCTTTTTATCAGATAGGATTTCTTTAGAATCATTTTTAACACATGTAGTATAAAACTAATTCCATCTTGAGTTACATTTCTACATGAGTTGCCACATAAATAGAAATGATCTTGTTACTGACACTGCGAAATGAGTTTAAGAACAGTTCTTGCTGAAAAATTTCGCAAGTGCTGGACCTGCTCAAATCTTCTGGTCTAGCTTCCAGGAATTTTTGGTAGATTCACCAGATGATTCAGGTTTTGTTTTTCTTTCCACAGAATGATACCTTTTATAACACTCTGCTTATTTTTCAGACTGGTATGGATGAGTCAGCACTAGACAGTCTAATAGATACACTAGGTGGACTTGAAGAAGATGAGCCTACTAGCCCAGTTTACACTGGTCCAGAAGTTACGGTACTTTCCTTTTTTAATTTTATTTTTTAGAAGATTAATCTCTCAGATATGTCTATAGTTGTTAGCTATTACATTGACCCAGTAATTGTCTCTTTGATCTGCTAAGAGGTAAAATAAAGCTTGAACAGTTGCATTTTAGTGGTTTTCAGTAACACAGAAATGGTGTAATTATGTATATATCACAGTAGGAAGTGGTTAAGTGTCAGCAAAGTTGCTTTTTGAATTGACTTGGCAAGCATGGACTGTAGCAGATTTACAGAAGGCAGTAATGGAGGTGTAGGAGAGCGTTGAAGAACTTAGGAGCTGTCATATCTACTTGCAAAAGAGTAAAACATTAAGAATTCGGGGAAGAACGCATCCTTTTCTGAGCTAGAATGGGAAAGTAACAAAAGGGAGGTTGAGGTTACGTGCTTAATACAGTACTCAGACATAGCTCTACATTAGAAATTAATTTCTATAAACAGGAGTACAAAAACATTGTGTGCATTCTTTTCAAAGGAAGATATTTCTTCAAGATACTTAGAAGAAATGGGAAAACGAGAAGGTAGTCTCCCTCCAAAGTATGTTGAACTGCTGAAGGTTAGTGAATTAATAAAATAAAACAATTCTTTGTCCTTGCTTTCTTTCTTTTTGTATGTTTTTTGTTTCCCATTAATTACAAAAGTAATTATCCTTTTAGAGCAAAGGAGATGGCAAAGATGGAGGCCCACCAAAAGCAGATGAGCATTCTGAAGTAAGACTTTTTATTATTTTGTATTGCAGGGTGAAAATAACCCAATCATCATTGGATTCCTTGGAAAATTAAAGTGTTGCATGTCTTCCAAAAATTCCATGAAGTAGGAGAGGGCTGTGGGCTGCCAGATAACATAGATATTGATAAAACTAATAGAACTGGGCACAAGGTAGTGATGTGTGTTTTTTTCTTTTTCTAAATAAGGAGGTAGGAACTCTAAAGATACTGTTTCTGTCGGTATCAAGTCAAATAAATAAATGCTTATAGAGGTATTTGGCATAATAATAACAAAGGGAGGAAATAGTGGGCATAATAATAACATAGGCAGGAGATAGTAGCTGTGCATACAAGAATCTCTTAGTAATCTTTTTAGTAAAAAGTACTTCAGCTTCTGCACTTAACAAGATTATTCTGTTAGCCAGTTTAATTGGACTGTATGTTCAACATATAAAAATAAAAGCATGTCTGAAAAATGAGTGAACAACTGAGGGAAAATGTTACTTGAGTAACCAGGGAACATATTCAGATTTTAAACTGAGTTTGACAACTTTAATATTTGAGCTTCAATAATCATAACCTAGTTTGCAATTTCTTCTTCAGAAACCAATGACAGATGATGAGCTTGCAGATGCCCTGTCATCTGACTTTACCTGTAGTACTCCTTCTGCTGAGGAAAAGAAGACAAGTCTGACAGAGGTATTGATTCTTTTTTTTTTTTTTTGGCCATGAAAGCTCTTATCGCAATGAAATATTTCCATTATTATCTTACCATTTTACTTGAATTTAAAAGAATGTTGACAGTTTTCCCTTCCTTTTATTTTTGCAAATATGCCTGTAGTTAAATTTGTCTCATTTTGTTCTTATGTAAAAGAAACAGAGTAAGGAAGGAGAAACCATACAAGCGCAAGCAGCAAGCTCAGTCAAGACTTCAGTTCCTCCTGAGAAGAAGAAAAAATCAAAAGAGGTATAGAGGTCTATCTTTTGACCAGTTAACTTCTAATTAAAATTTCACTTTACAAACATGTTATATATGTATGTGTGTCTGATCTTGGAAAGATGCTTGTCATCTTCATTTTCAGATTAAAATCCCGTTTAGCACAGAAGGTATGGGAATAATAGGAAATGTGATTGCTCAAACTGTACAGCATTTTGAAGATCAAATCTTGATGGGTCAGATAATTCTCCTTCTCCATTCCTCTGCAGAGTAACTGTTGTTCTTTTGTCTGGAGACAGTAGAGGAGTAAAATGTGTTTTTGTGAGGTTTTAAAACCTGAACGTGGTTTCATTTTCTTGTATTTTACAAACCATTCATTTTACCACTCTAGAAAGAGTTATACTGCCCCATCCCCAAGGGAAGATGTTTTGATTTGACTGTGCTGAGCATATCACAAAATATACAATATGTCACAATGTGATGTTACAATCAAATGAAGCCAAGTAGAGAAGACCGGTGTTGTGCTTGCTGTTTCCTTCATACACACCATGAAAAATATATGTATATTAAGGTCTGTGTCAATTTAAAGAAATAACAACATGATTCACATATTTTCTTAATGCAGGAAATGAAAGAGGATGCAATGGAAGCTCTTATGGATACTATTGGTGGACCTGAACCTGAACCTGAACCTGAAGATGTTACCACTATTGTAGAAGTGTCAGAGGTATAATCTTTTGTTTTTCTTTTTTTTTTTTTCAACAGCTTTCAGAATCTCCCATGGAATCATAGTTCCTTTTTGTTAGGTACTGTACAAATGTGTAAAATAATGACAAAGCGACTTCCATATCAAAAGCCTAAGGAATGTCTGAGTCTAGTATGATTAGGAAAATAAGAAATTATAAAATCCCAAGTGAATACAAGTAGAATAGAATATAGTAAGACAGTCTGGAGTATTAAAGTATTTCATTTTTTGTTATATAGGCATAAAAACATGCATCTTTCACACTGGGTACAATTTATATTAATCTTTTTTTCCCCGCACATATTTGTGTTTTTGCTTTTTTTTAAATTAACCTTTGTGTTTTTTTTTACGGCGGATGTTCTCCTTTTGCCACTAAATACTATTGCCTTTGTAATTTGGGTGTTGCCTTTTGCTGTGTCTTCTCAGTCTTTTGTTTTTCTTCTACAGTAAGATTTCAACAGTAGCATTATGTTCGCACATTAAACTTTGCCTTTTAATTCAGTTTTTCAGACTCTGCTTGTAACCCTACTAATCTCACTTACATTCTCCTGTCTTCACTTACAACTCAAAGCAGGCAAATGACAAGGAAATAGTAGAAAATCAGTTGCTGCTTTAAAAAAAAAAAAAAGGTATTGGAGTTCAATTTTGACACAAAAATTCATGTTGTGTTGCAGATTTGGTCAGTTTGGGCCTTCAGATGTCTGAGTGAACGCATTGCTTAATGAAGAAGGTTTAAGAAGCACTGATGGAAAAATCCAGAATTACAGCTTGTATAGTCAGAGTGATGTAATCCAGGGAAACCTAAGAACTTTGAACATCCTGAAAAGTCTAAAAGTACTGGCCACGAAGTGACAGTTCTGAGCAGAGCTTTATGGATTAAAAAAAAAAAAGTTTATTTATGGCATTAATTCTTAAGCCATAATTCTTTTACCACAGAAATTTGATAGGAGTAAATTGAGGAATTTGAATATCTTGATGTATGGAATAATTTTATCTTACTAATACTTCTTTAAACATTAGGCTGAGCAATCTTGATAGTGATGTTGAGTGAATTGTAATTTTTCATTTCACTAAATAATATTTTTGTTCTTTCTATTTTTTCAGGCAAAAGCTAAAGAGAAAAAAGAAAAAAAGGCAGGAGAACGTGATGATACAATACCTCCAGAATACAGGCTAACACCGGAGTTGGTATGTTTTTCTAATCTCCATCACTTTGTAAATAGTGCAGCTACCTCTGACACTTTCCTTGGTCACAGACAGGGAAAAAACATGGGGAAAACAAGCAGTAGTAGTATTCAACCAATGGCTTTACCCTCTTGGTCGTTCTTGTGTCTCTAGTTTCATTCGCTTCCTTTGTGAGGAAGATTTGTTCAGGGTTAAGCTAACTGACAGTAGAGCTGAGATGTTTTTCTGTGTAGTTCAGTTTCACTTGCAGAATTGGAAGTTTTTGTGATGGTTGTTAGTATAATTGACAGTAACAAGACTGACATATAAACTTTATCTGGTGGAGCTGTGTGAATGGAGCAGTTTTACCCCTCAGTTAGAGGTTTCACGACTGCCCAACTATAGACATAGAGTTTTAACCCACTGTTTGTACAAGCACGAAAGATTGTCTTTTACATTCAGAGCTTGCTTTTCTACTGGATTAGTTTCTGCTGTTTTACTATAGAGTTTTTCTGCTGCCTAGTGATACTGATAGGAATGAACACTTTTTTTTTCAGTTTCTTGGCCCATTTGTACTGTATTGGCATTAATTTTTTGTTTTGGTGTGTTTTTAAATCTGTTCATCTGATGATGTAACAATTCCATTTGCTTAGGTGAATGCCTGTTACTATGTCACTGATTCCATCTGGTGTCTCTCATTTATATTATTTTGTTACTGATTATGGAGTATGACACCTCTTATAACAATGCAAAAATGTCAGTAATACATACTTTCTTCACTTTTAGGATAAAGATGGAAAACCAATATTGCCAAAGCCTGAAGAAAAACCTAAGGTTAGAAAACTGACAATACTGTAGGAGTGTGAATAGATACCCTGTTTTCTCCCCCCTCTGTCATCACTTCTCTCTGTGCCGTTATGTAAGTCTCTTAATCTGTTTGTGTGTTTACTTCATTGCATAAAACATGCTAATCTGAAGGGTGAAGTGGAAGCTGTTTTTACTGAAATTCACCGACTGTGAATGAAGAGATCATAGAAAAGGATTTAGAGATTACTAAGACATTGCAGAATTATGGAAATGACTGCTAACACAAAGAAAAGCTGTATCAAAGGGTTTGTTTAGGGTAACCTGTAGATGTACATTGAAGCTGTTGAAGGACAGAGAGAGAGTTGAGGCAGGAAAGTCTGTTTTCTTGACAGTTAACCATCAGATGTAAAGTAATACAATTGGAAAGAAGGAAAAAAAATATTGCAGTCATTTTCCTAATCACAGGGAACAACTTGGATTTCATAAGAATAATCTCCATTGTGGCCTAAAACGTGCAAAATAGATTGAACAGATTAAAAGAAAAGCTTAAAGGTTACTAGAAAGTACACAGGAAGAAAGCAAAAAAAAAAATAGGAAAAGAAAAGGCACTGAAAAGAAAAGAAATGAAATACTGTGACTTAAGGAGTGCTGCCAAAATATCTGGGCTAGAATTGGAAAAGTACAGTTAGCTAAAATGAGTGTGAAGGTCAGGACCAATCTGACTGAGAATGTAACAGTGCGTTTGTAACAGAAATGTGTTATTCAGGCTTGAAGTACGGAGGAATGCAAAGGTGGTGACAAAAAGACTTTGTCTCTATAAATTTGCGTCTGTCACATCATAGACATTCAGCAGTCTGAGTAGTTGATGTTTGACAGCTGCGCAGAGGACCACCTGCCAAACATCGTAAGGAAAAAAAAGAGCAGCTATGCGTTGAGGGAACCGGATACTAATGTTAGGAGACAAGTCCTCTTGTTTCACAGGGAGCATAAGACAAAAGATGTCCAGAAAGAAAAGTTACAAAAGAGCATGGTAGGAGTTAAAGGAGGTTGGTTGATAGTTTGACTGAGGTTCAGAGCCAAAGCAAAACAGGAGGTAAGCTCAGAATCATGAGGTCTTATGGCAAAAGAATGAAGGGGTTAGCAGAAGAATAAATATTCCTTTGCTCTTCTACCCCTATCAGTCTGGGACACAAATATCACTGAGTATTTGATCTGTAAGTGAATGACAGAAGTATCTATCTTGTGCTATTGTTTTCTGTGCTATCTCACTATTTATAATTTGAAGAAGGCAGTTCTCAGCAAGTTGTTTGCCAGTATTTCTATGATGTCATCGGTAATGTAGATCTGTGAAACTAAAAGCAGAAAAAATAATAAAAATGTCACTAGCTGACAAATCTTCAATCGCTTACTATCTCTTTCTCAATTCCATAGGAATGCAAAGTTCTTATTCCTTCTTGATTTCAGCTGGAGCTTCTAGTAATTTGGGTCTCTATTTTGCATGCCCTTAAGCACATATAGTGGGATTACTTTTGTAAGAAAAGTTCCATCTAAGGGAACTGTACTCATACTGGGGGAAAAAAGGAGAATCAGAACCTGATCCTGCTGCTTTCCTGTACCTATAAAATTTATACTTGAAGTGTTGTAACAACATGATGTTGTTATAGTAAATATTAGCCAGTAAACATTATTATTCTTTTTTTTTCTAATTAGGAGGTTACATTTTCATTTTCAGTAGCCCAGTAAACAGTATTGAACATAATATTCTCTAAATCTTGAATAATCTCTACATTATATTGGCTTTTAATAACAAAGCAACTGACTCATTCTGGAAAAAAAAAAAGATATATATAATATATATATATTTAGTTCTGTGCTCTGTGAAATTCATGTTGTTGGATGTGACTGTGAAGGGTTATTTTAGCGCAGGCTACAAAAGTTCGTTTGCTTTCCTAAAAGTTGAAGTATAATTCTTGGAAAAATACATTAAAAATAGACAGCGAGTCACCCATAACACATATGTCCTTTTTTGCAGCCTTTGAGTGAATCTGACCTTGTTGATGAATTTTCAAAAGACTTTGCCTGCCCTGCACAGCCTGCAGAACAATCCAAACCAATGAAGGCCAGCAGCACATCCAAAGTATGTCTCTCTAGTTCACATACAATCCTGACTCTGACAGCTTTTTTACAGCTGGATAATGCTACTGTTCATTCAAGAAAATATATTTTGTTTTCTTTCCCGTTGCTTTCAGTGCATTATAAGAACTCTGCTTGCAATTTAGTTCTTAATAGAATGATAACTATCTTTAAATTCATTTTTCATTATTTTGTACTGTAATTAAAACAAACCAAAAAAAAACAGGTATATATGGGGTTTCTGAGCATATTCAGTAAAATGCAGTGCAACTGTTATGTTTCAGAAATCGTCAGCTCCTGAGTCTGCAAAGACTACAAAGGATGAAGTAGTCCCTCGTGCCACAGCCTGCACTGTGCAGTCTTCAGCTCCAGCATCTGTGTCATCAGTGAGTAGTTAGTCTCAGCAGGAGCTAAAGGAAAACTCAGTGCTTCGTTTATGCAACGGTACAGCATATTGTCAAGACGGTTATTTCAGGATTACGTACTCTTCCTCAGTAGAGTTGAGTCATGAAGGATGGGTGCTTTCAAAAATACAATAGAATCATAGAACAATAGAATGGTTTGGGTTGGAAGGGAGCTGACAGAGCACCCAGTTCCAACCCCCTGCCATGGGAAGGGAAACCTCCCACCAAACCAGGTTGCCCAAAACCCCATCCAGCCTTGTCTTGGGCACATGGGGCATCCACAGCTTCTCTGGGCAGCCTGGGTCAGGGCCTCACCACACTCAGAGTCAATAATTTCTTCCTTATACCTAATCTAAACCTACCCTCTTTCAGTTTATCACTCCCTGATAAAGAATCCCTCTTTCTTGCCTTTTCTATAGCCCCCTTTTAGGTACCAGAAGGCTAACTATAAGGTCTCTCTGGATTCTTTTTTTCTCCAGGCTGACCAACCCCAACTATCTTAGCCTGTCTTTGTAGGAGAGGTGCTCCAGCCCTTAATCATCCTCATGGCCTCCTCTGGACTCGTTCTAATACTTCTGTGCCCTCCTTGTGCTGGGGCCCAGAGCTGAACGCAAGGCTCCAGGTGGGGTCTCACGAGAGCAGAGCAAAGGGGGACAATCCCCTCCCTCGCCCTGCTGGCCATGCTGCTGTTGGTGCAACCTAGGGTATGGTTGGCTTTCTGAGCTGCAGGCACACATTGCTGGCTCATGGTGAGCTTCTCATCAACCAACACCCTCAGGTCCTTCTCCTCAGGGCTGCTCTCGATCCATCCTCTGCCCAGCCTGTATTTGTGCTTGGGATTGCCTCAGCCCAGATGCAGGACCTTGCACGTGGTCTTGTTGAATCCCATGAGTTTCACACAAGCCCACCTCCCTGGCTTGTCAAGGTTCTCCTGGATGACATCCCTTCCCTCCAGCGTGTTGACAGTGCCACACACACACATTAAGTCTGTAAACTTTATGAGGGTCTCCGACAAAGTTGTTAAGTAGTGCTACTCCCAATACTGACCCCTCAGGAACACCACTCATCACTGGTCTCCAGCCGTACATTGAACCATTGACCGCAACTTGAGTGTGTCCATCCAGCCAATTCCTTCCCCACTGAGTGGTCCATCCATCAAATCCATGTCTCTCCAACTGAGAGATGAGGATATTGTGCAGGACAATGCCAAATGCTTTGCACAAGTCCAGGTAGATGATGTCACTTGCTTTTCCCCTATCCACCAATTATGTAACCCCGTCGTAGAAGGCCACCGCTTTGTCAGGCACGATCTGCCTTTAGTGAAGCCACATTGACTATCATCCCTCACCTCCTTATTGTCCATGTGCCTTAGCAGAGTTTCCAGGAGGATTTGCTCCATGATCTTGCTTGGCTCAGAGATGAGTCTGACTGCCCTGTAGTTCCATGGGTCTTCTTCTTTCCCTTTTTAAAAAATGGGGGTTATGTTTCCCCTCTTCCATTCACTGGGAACTTCACTGGACTGCCACGATTTCTCAGATATGATGGACAGTGCCTTAGCAGCTACGTCTGCCAGTTCCTCAGGTCCCATTGACTTGTGCACCTTCAGGTTCCTTAGATGGTCTCGAACTTGATCTTTTCCTACAGTGGGCAGTTCTTCGTTCTCTCAGTCCCTGCCTTTGCCTTGGCTGTGTGACTGGAGCTCTTGCCAGTGAAGACTGAGGGGAAAAAAGTCATTGAGTACCTCAGCTTTCTCCATATCACGGGTAACCATGTCTCCTGTTCCCTTCAGCAGAGGGCTCACTTTTTCCCCTTGTTTTCCTTTTATCACTGATGTACCTACAGAAGCCTTTCTGGCACTTGATGTCCCTTTCCAGATTTAATTCTGTCAGTGCTTTAGCTTTCCTAACCTGATTCCCAGCTATTTGGACAGTGTGTCTGGATCCCTCCCAGGCTACATGTCCTTTCTTCCACCCTCCGTAGGTCTCCTTTTTCTGCTTGAGTTTGGCCAGGAGCTCCTTGTTCATCTATGGAGGCATCCTGGCATTGTTGCCTGACTTCTTCTGTGTCGGGATGCATCGCTCCTGAGCTTGGAGGAGGTGAATATCCTTGAATATCAAACAGCTTTCTTGGGCGGGCCCCTCTGTCCTCCAAGACTTCTCCCATGGTACTCTACTGAGCAGATCCCTGACAAGGGGATTAAAATCTGGACAAAAAATTGACCCTTTAGAACATTTTAGCTGTCAGTGGATCTCTGGAAAGAAGAACTCTATTTACAGAGGAGACACTGATCAGTGTTCCTTTACACAGAATCATAGAATCGTTAAGGTTGGAAAAGACCTCCAAGATCATCTGGTCCAACCATCCTCCTACCACCAATATCACCCACTGAACCATGTTCCAAAGCACCAGGTCCAGCCTTTCCTTAAACACCCCCCGGGGATGGTGACTCTGCCACTTCCCTGGGCAACCCATCCCGTTCCAATGCCTGACTACTCTTCCTGAGAAGTGATGACTTTACACTGATGCATAATGTAACTTTTTAGATAAGTTTCAAAATTTTTAGTACTTGAATAAATTAAGACACTTAATTGAAATCTGAATCAGGAATGAAAACTAGAACTAGCTGCTACTGAGCAGCTACCAAGCCACACCACAGTAGTCTCAAAAGACACGGTAAGTATACAGCACATACATATTTGAGATATAAAAACAGTAGAAAAAGTGGAAACATTAAACTGAACACAAAAAAAAAAATAACAGAGGTCATTCCCTGCTTAATGGAGCTGTTTCTAATGTTATTCCTCAGGGAAAAAATGATGTGACATTTATGAGTTACAAGACTTCTCAGCCAGACATTTACAGAATACAATTCTAACCTAAAACATGCAATTTTTAATTATTAAAAAGGAATGCCAGAAAAACTGCTTAAAGCATGTTTAAGACAAATGCAGACAAAGCAGATACTGAGAAAGCTGGGCATTAAGCACAATTTAACAAGCCTACCAGCATTCTGTCCTTCAAAGCTTTACATATCAAATCAAAGCACTGATAATAATTCTTATTTTTTGTTATCCCTAACTTGCCATTAGAAAACAGAAAAGTGACATCAGAATAACTTTTCTAAACTAATTTATTTATTTTTTTGTCTTTCCTCTACCAACATCTTCAGAATCCGCATCCTTATCTTTTCTAGCTGATTTGGTCATTGATGGTATGGTAGCCAAGTTTTAGCTCTCAGAAGAATATGGGAAAGTGTGATAACTTGAATATAGTACAGCATTTCTGAGGGCAGGCAAGTGTCGAAGCTAGCCAGAGGACTTACAGACCAGCGAAGCAGGATGGAAATTAAGAATTTTCTTGCAGTTTCAAAGCCAGGAGGCAGAAGAATTTCTTCATAGAGTTGGACTGCAAAGTAGGCATGGGAATCAGAGAAACTCTTAATTCCTTCTCTAATGGTACTAGTATGTTTCAACAACTTGTCCTAGACTCTGAAAACCCTGAAACAAAATAATGACGGTATTAAAAGATCAGGATTTATATTTATCAACAGGGATGTTTGGAGAAGCCGATTAACAGAGTATATCTTAAAACCCAGAACACTGCTATTAGTCTTCATTTTAATAAAGTTAATCATGTGTACAAATAAAATGATCTAATACAATCTCTAATACAATAAATTGAATAGAGGCATAAAAATCCAATAGTTCAAAGACTAAATTCATGCTCTTGTACTAAATCCAGTGATTGAGTTATAAACACCTTGAACTCAGCAGGTCCCATGTATGTGGACACAACTGGGAAGGGAAGCATTATAGATTTTTAGTTTACTTATCAGATTTTATCTCTAGTAATGCGTGGCTGTCAGTTGTAGTGCATAAACAAGTTTCTTCATCTGCAGCTGAATTCCAGGCTAAGAATTATATTTTACTGTATTGATACTCTTGTAGGTTGGTCATGTGACAGATGAAGCACTGGAAGCCTTGTCCAGTAGCCTAGCAAAGAAGAAGCCTGATCCAGAAGAAGCGAAACCTGCTGTAGACAAAGTTAAGGTAGAAAATAATCAGATCTCAAAAATACCCTGTTGATGTACTTATCTTCAGCATTACTGATTACCTATTTCCACAGGCTAAAGAAGTTGGATATAACATTGTCACTTTTTAAAAACAAAATTTACTGGTGAAACCAGTTGTATTCTATTTAGGAAATACTAGTAGGATTTGAATAGTGAGTACATTTTCTTAATCTTTGTGCCCATAACAGTACTCTACTACATTATCTTCCCTCAGCTTCTGGAAACCAAATTTGCTTAGCATCCTACTGCTGAAACAATACAGAATTAACACACACATCAGAGCTAGTGTGTAATTTAGTCTATTTTCAACAGGGAACATGTTTATGATAAGTTCTTTAAATTAAGAATAGCATATAAAACTTGTTTTTTGTCACTGGTCTTGTTATTTTAACGTGGAGGCTAAAGTACATCACAGGAATATGCATACTCTGTGTAAGGGAATGCTGTTTGTAGCCACAATCTAATATTTTTTATTTTTTTTATTTTTTACTCAAATTATTGAGTGTAGCCACAAAGAAAGGACTTTATAGTATGCTGGAACTGTGTCAGTAAGAAGTTCTCAAAGTTAGCTTCACTACGTTTTCTTTTTTTTTTTTTTTTTACTGATCATCTTCCAATGTAACTTGTATGGGGAGGAGTCCTTTATGGATCTGGCTACTGCATTCTTTGCTTAGGCTTCCTTTGAATGCCAATCCAGGTAGCTGTTGAATGCAGTTGAAATAAAATCAAGAATTATGGCTCAGAGGTACACTGCTATTTTGCCATTGGCCCGTGCTTGTCTTTACTCTGTTGGTCTTCATTGTAATAGGTGGATCTAGTCCCACCAAATGCAGGAAGAAACACAAAGAGAAATGAAGCCTTTTTCAAGAAGGCTCTCTGAATTTCCGTGAATTTTTTTCATTCGGCAGTGGCACTGAATTAGATTAATTGGAATCAGTAGAATGAAGACACTGAAAGCTTGCTTATGCGTTTCTGTTGTGATGTGGTTATTTGGTTTTTATTCGTACTATTTTTATTTTGCCTTAAAAGGAGAAAAACAAGCAGGAAGAACACAAAAAACTGGGGGAAGATGAAGAAACAATTCCTCCAGAGTACAGATTAACAGATGCAAAAGTAATTTATTTACTATGCTCTTTTAGTCTTTAAACACCTTTCATTCTTCAGTGTACATGCTTGAAACTGGAACTCTCTCGTTTTGAAATGTTTGTTTACTTCAGGCATTTTTATGGTGTATAAAAATGGTGTTTTGTAGTTCCTGAATATCTGACATCTTTCATTAGATGCCTACATAGGCACAGAAATGGTTCAAATGCAAGTACCTACGTATGAGTAATTTTGTCTGAGATTAGTTCACTGAGTCTTTCATTATTTTTTTGTGCTGTAGAATTTGATAAATTGTGATTAGTTAAAGCTGCTCTTTAGAAAATAAAAAGGCAAACCAACAAGCTTCAAGTCGGTATTTTTACAGACATCACCATATAACTCACTTGACATAAATGGGTTGCTTAGTTATAGCCAGGACTTGCACAACGCCTGCCATAGATGCCAATGTGAAAAGACATGGCCTTCCTGGACTCCCGTGTCCAGCAATATTGCTATAAACCTGGAAGGTGGGGTTTTTACTTAATTCTGCTACTTCCATGGCAGTTGAAGCACAAAATAGGGAAGCTCAGAATCCAACACACTGCATCGCTTTTAAGCGGTCGTTATGTTTTTAAGTTACAGGAGCTTGTTTTTTTTTTTTTTTAAATGACACTTTGGATAACAGTAGAAAATGCTAGAGGTTACTGGTTAGATCATTTCTTATTCCTTGTATATAGTGTTATCTGTCATTAAGTCAGTTCTCTCAGAGTTCTCATATTGTATGGTCATTTAAGGACTACTTGGATTAATGCAAGAGGATTTTTCTTTTCTAGGATAAAGATGGAAAACCACTGCCACTAAAACCTGAAAAAGAGTTCCAGGTAAAAAAAAAAAAAGTGAATATAGATGTATTTGGAATGCTTCATTCATTAGTTTTAAAATGGGGATATACTGTTACCTGATGACATTTTTTTTTCTCTTTTCAATGATAGCCGATGAGTGAAAATGATTTGTTAGAGGGTTTGACGAAAGGTTTTTCCTGTTCTCCAGCACAATCTGCACCACTACCTGCACCAAGTGTAAAAAAGGTGAGTATATTTGTTTTCTGAAAATGTTCTATCTTCATGTAATTTCAGTAACCCTGAGGTTTTTGAGTTTCCCTTAAATTTTACATAAATTTTCTTGAATAAATATATTTTTTAATTTTGTTGCAGTGAAATAATAGGACAGAGAGCAGGACTGTAATAATAGTTTAAAAAAAAAACCAAAAAACAAAAAACAACACACCTAGGTAAATAAGCTGTCATATCTTTCTACCAGTTGCTTGCCTATGTAGTGCTTGAACTTTTAAAAATGTTACTTAGAGATGTAGATGGTCTTGGTGAAATCTTAGTTCCTCTGAAGTTCTACAAAACTTGCCTTCAACTTAGCTATGCCAGGGTTTGACTCAGTAGTTGAGATGCAAGACTGAACACGAACAAACTGAGATGCAAAACACCTGCACTGTGCTTCTCAGGAAGGAGTTTCAATCTGAAAAAAGTTGAGCTTCAAAGTAAAATAAAGTCCTTGAAATAAACTGTTCAGGCATTGCATTTCAAATGCATGGAATTTGATAAATATTTTTCCTCTTAGTCCTCTCTATTAGTAACAATGCTGTGTCTTGTTTCAGAAAACCAAGGAGGGTAAAAAGCCTGACGATTCCTCAGATGTTATCTCTGCTGCTACAGTTTCCTCAGTGCACTCAGCAGCTTCTCTACCTTCCACATCAGTAAGCAGCATTTTCTCTAGATACTTATTTCAAAGAAAGGAAAAATTGAAGGGAGTGTGATTAGGACAGTTGCACAAATATAGATTGTTGTAAAGTTAAATGATTTATTGTAAATACTGGTTATTGAGGGGAAAGAAGATGTTTCCTCTGGAGAAAAAAAGTTTGAGGTTTTATTGATACTTCATCTTCAACAGAATGTGAAGACTGTTCTGTCCATTTCGTCTTAATATCGCTTAATGTTGTATTTCAGGCTGCTTTTGAAAACCCCTTGCCTGCACTTGGAAAAGGAGGTGCCCAATCCCGTGCTGATTCCTCCAGAATTACAGAGGACATTAGCGGATTTGTGCATTTCATTTCTATGGGTAGATGCAGATAGTTAGCTATGTGCAAGTGGTTTCATTTTTAGGCTTGGGCTTTTAAGTGAGCCACATCATTCTTTTTTTAGTTAGATAATAACAACATTGCAAATAATAATAGAGTAGTCGTCATCATAGTGGCGAAGTCATCTTTTAAGCCTGAAAATAAAGGAATTCAAGGTCAATGAAGGCACAAGCAGTTCTATGGCCTCCTCTTAATACCATTTTTATTTAGTTCCATTGAGCAGTAATGTTGCATGGCTGTACTTTTTTCCATCTTGATTTGTGCAATGAGAGCTCCCTCTAGTGTTTTGAAAAGGAAATTTAAAGCTCCTCCCACCTGCGACAGTAAAGATTTTTCTCAGCAGTGTTTGAACAAAAGTGCTGTGAATTAGCAAAAGACCATATATATTGTGAAGATAAAATGTTAATAAGTTTTAATTCAGATTTACACTTTCTTAGCAACTAATCTGCAGTGATAATGATGTTTGCAAAATGAATAACAGCTACAAAAAAAAACCCACAGTATTTTAACTGTTCTCATTAGTTCTGTTTTGTAACAAAACAAAGCCATTCAAATCAATTCTGTAACCCCTACTTCAAATTATGTTCTCTGTAGGTCTAAATATTCAGATATCTTTTGTTATTACTACATTGCAATTAGAAAGGAAGAGCTGACAATTGTTCGCTGAAGTTGTTGGTTCATTAGTTAGTATTTATATTAGTTTGCAAAAATATTTTTACAGCAGATTTGCTTTCACAAACGTATTTATACTTTATTAGGGAGGAAAAGAGATGGATGAAGCCTTGGATCTCCTGTCTGATTCCTTGGGACAGAGAGAACCTGACCCTGATGAGAACAAACCAGTTGTGGATAAAGTAAAGGTAACAAAAAACATTCTGAAATTTTGCTGGCTGAAAACAGTTGAGATATTTACCTTATTTATTAAAGATTTTTAATAATATAGAATATTGAAATACTTCTTATATACTCATATGGGTACATGGCTTGTGATTTTCAGATGCAGGAGGGAGGTTACTAGAAAAAAAACACACTGATGTTGTCATGTAGACAAATTAACCATTTTTTGTGTTTTTTTGTGATTTTTGTGAAAAATGTTGAATTGTACACTTCAGACATTTGGAGGTAATTGCTGAAATATTACAGGAAATTTGCAGTAATTTGACTTCAGTGCCTTTTATTGTCATTATTCAAGTTTATTCTCTGACATTTGTTTCTAAAATAATTTTGTGGCTTTCTTTTTGTCAAACTTAATTGACTTTTATAACCCAACATGCATCAAGTTCATCAATGGACATGTTCATTTAATCAGTTTTGTTTTTCTGCTTGCTTGTTTCTGATTGATTTGACTTCATTTGGTCTCCATTCCGTCTTTCTTCGTATAATTGTGTAAAAGCCTTTCTGCTAATAAGGAAATCACATGCATCTCTGCGTAATAATGACAGTTACAGTAAACTGTAAACTGAAATACTTAAAGGGTTGTTAGTGGGGTAAAATCACCATATGCTGCCCATGAATAAATTTAGGATGGAAATTAGGAGGTTTCTAATCTAAGATGAGGCCCCAGTGTGGTGATGATTGGCTGCCTAATGAAGGTTACAGTCTGGTTAGTGTTGTCCCTTGTCATAGGAAGGCGGTGAGTGCTTGATATTTGAGACTTCTGCGACTCCTGTGCCTCAGCGGTAACGGAGATGTAAAAGCTCAGCTTTCATGTGTTTTTTTTTTTTTTAAGGCATAGAAAATGTTCATACCAGATTGCATTTTTTCAGAAACAAAGAAGAGTTCCTTAATATGTCTGCATTTACAAATACAAAAAATATTCTTCAACCCTATGCTTAAAAACCTATTTGCATCTAAACCAGCTGTTTTATTCAGCATGGTATACTTGACAGAGCTCGAAGAATTATAGATGGAAAAATAAGCTTAGTGGAACTGCTTCCAACCTTGATGTGTTTTTTTGGAGCTTGTGGTGTCGTGTCTTGTAGTTATGTTGTATTTGAAAATGACTCTGGCTCCTAAGCCTGATATGAAACATAGGCCAGGTGTCGTGTGGGCAAGTGCTCTGGGTTATGCTATAAAGGTACGGAGATGCATGGCTCAGGTATTACAAGAACACAAGCTTTGTTTTAAAACCTCGGTGCATGGCTGAGATTCTGTCTGATAGTACAGATTGACTCCTTGTAGTCACATTCTTGTAGAGCAGACCCTGAAATGGAGGTGCACTATGCACAGCGTATCCATCTGGTCAGAAGAGGTTATTGTCCCACTATGTTTAGTGTTGGTGCTGCCTCACCTTGAGTATTGTGTGGGCTCCACAGTATGAAAAGGATGTTAAGGTACTGGAAAACATCCTGTGGAGGGCAGCAAAGCTGGTAAAAACGTACGGAAAGCATTTGCTGTTAAGAAAGGCCAGAGACACTTGGTTTGTCTGGAGCAAGGAAGGCCAAGAGGCAATCTTGTTGCACTCTGCAACGTCTTGAGCAGGGGAAGCGCAGAGGGAGGTGCCCATCTCTGCTCCCTGATGGGAATGGCAAAGAGCTGCGCCAGCAGGGGGTTCAGACCAGACATCAGGAAAAATTTATTTACTGTGGTCAGGCACTGGAACAGGCTTCCTAGAGAGGTCATTGCTGCCCCGTGCCTGTCAGTGTTCAAGAGGTGTTTAGGCAATTACCTCATTAATATGCTTTAACTTTCGGCTAGCCCTGAAGTGCTCAGGCAGTTGGGCTTGATCTTTGAAGGTCCCTTCCAACTTAACTATTATGTTCTATTCTGAAATTTGACATAACTGTTTTCTTATGTTAGGATGCTGCTGCATATATACATGTTTAACTTGCTAAATGCCATCACCTGTTGAGAGCTAGTAATCTTAAAACTTTCAGGCATGAAACACACTTCATGGTGAAATGAACGTATGGGTCTTTTTTCCAGTGGTTTTGAAATTTTAAATTCAAAAAAGGCAGCTGTCCTCATAAATTTTAACAATGAACACTCCAACTTACTGCTTTCTAATGTTTCTGACATTCATCAGACTAATTGGGCAAATACCATATTTGTCAAACTGTTAAATGATGCACAATATAGAACTACCTATGCGTTAAGTATACAATTGCATATTAAAACCTCAAAATAGCAACAAAAGAGCTAAGTATTAAAGTTGTTTAAAATTAAATGCTTTCAGGAAAAGTCTAAATCTGAACACAGAGACAAACTTGGAGAAAGAGATGATACTATCCCACCTGACTACCGAGAACTTCTGGAGTCAGGTGACCAGGTAAGGAAAAACTCTATTAATTTTTAATTAATTACCTCACTGCAACACTAGGAATTTGTGCATATGTGCCAGTCTTTCTGTGGAATTAGAGGGAGAACAGCGAAACTGGGTAAGGGAGTAAGTGTGTGTGCTATATTTATTAAGGTTCAACACACAAATATTCTGTTCTTAGAGAAGCTGTATATATCCGTGCATGCATTTGATTTAAAAAAAAAAAGGCAAACAAAAACAACCTAAGGTGTGTATGTCTTGTTTTTTTTTTTTTTAACTTTTTAGAATTGGACACTGAACAGATTAGTCATTTTAACCACCTAATAGCAGTCAACATGATGGAGATATGGCAGTACAGGTTTCGGTTATACTGTCTCATTTTCTTAGGTGTTCCAGAAAACTAGGTAAACAAAAAAAGGGTGTCACCCTTTAAGAAGCTTGGTTTATATTCTCCCACAAACAGGAGCTACTTGCAAACTATAGTTAAAAGTGCCTATTCCTTCCAAGCAGCGTCATGTTTAAGGATGAAGAATATATACAAGTATAACCTTCATGGTATATACCTGAAGCCCTGTGGAACTAACATTCACTGTAATGAGTGACCACTCTGACAGTGATTCGGTCATTTCTAGATCAAGAAACTACTTTTCCAGTAGTCTACAAAGTCAGACAAAATTACACACATAATGAAGTAACGGAGCATGAAAATATGTTGTGAACTGGCTTGAACACACAGCTTAAGTAATAAAGAAATGAGTATGGAATGGTTCAACTTTCATGGTGATCTGAAAACTCCCTATTTAATATGTGTAAAAGCACATTATATGTCATAAAACTAATCTGACCAGATCAAAATGAGAATAAAATCTTTATTATTTCCAAGGGTAAACCTGTAAAGCCAACTCCAAAGGATGCTTTGAAACACAAAGAACAAAAGGTAAAATTTGTTCTCCTTTTGTTTTGTGTTAGTTTGTTGTATGCTCTGATCTTTTTTTTTCTTAAGCAGTGTCAATTCGAGGCTTTAAGTTTGCATTATTGCAAACTCGCATAAATGCCATTGAATGCAGTAGGTAATAGTAAAACTTTTTTACCTACTCAAGTAGGTAATAGTAATTTTTTTTACCTACCTAAAAATAGGTGTACACAGTAAAACTTTTCTTAAAAGTAACTATCCGTAATAAATGGGCAACTATGCTATTAATGCTAATGTCCAATATTCAAAGCAATTGTGTAGTTTGGAAACCTCCAATATAGATGTCTCTGTTCTGACATATGTTTAGAGCTAAGATATATAGATATTTAAATAAAAGGATAATTAAGCCAGTCTTAAATGCCTGAAACATTAATTCAGCTGTCAGAAAGTAGTGCATATTGTATGACTTCAGAATTAACATTATTGCAGAAGCCTACAGATGAGTCTGCAGCTATCGATGCTCTATCAGGTGACTTTGATACTTGTGCAAATGCTCCTGCCACACCACAGCACTCAAAGGTAGGACATTTTCTGCTAATAACTTGCAAAATAAATAGTTTTCCACTACTTAGTAAAAGTTTTATTTGCTGTAGCTCAGTTTAGGTTTAGAGGGATCCTCTTTGGAATGTGCTGTCAAAATTTAATGATTATCTTAGTATTATAAAGGAAGTTTGATGTGTCTTCCTGAGTACTAAAGGAAGAAGGCAGGCTAGTGGTATTTGGTGTCCTTTAGAGAAGTAAGACAAGCTTGGAGAAGTGATTTAAGCAGAGAATTCTGATTAACATGTTTTGTATAGATTCAGGTGTCAGAAAAAAGATGTAGAGAAATCTGTGTTTAATAAGGCATGCACTATCTAGCAATGGTTGTAGGCTGGAAATGAGAAACAGTTCAAGATGGCTTTCAGAGAAATACTAGGATTAGAAAAGAGTTTTAGGTATGTTAGGGAAAATTGTAGCACCAACAAGAAAGATGAAGGAATGGACTGAAGAGGTTTTGTAATGAGAAATGTAGTATTTGTCATAGAATCATCTTAAATACCTGTCAGACTTTTCCCAGGGAAGTGCTGTAAATGTTAAGCCTATATGAAGTTGAGGTAGCAGTGGTAGCTGCATGAATTTGGAGGTCTGCCAACATAAGGATGGTACTATAGTTGATAGAGATGAGTGAGAAAGGATGGTTGTGCTGGAAAAGACTATGACGGAGACTGAGATTTGTTTGATAAGAAGCAAGACTGTGAGGCTCATTTTCTGCTTGCTCTCCATCATCCTTAACCTGGTATTTGCTACTTTTGCTACTTTTTTTTTTTTTTTTGCTACTTTTGCTACTTGCTGGTATTTGCTATTTGCATTTGGAGATGACTTGAATGGCTGTGAGACTTCCACTGTGCCTGTTGTCACAGGGGAGGAATCTACAGTTATTTTACAAGACTCCTTGGTAGGGGTGTCTTCTGGGGCAATTGGTGGGACGTTGGAGCTGAAGTCCTGGACTCCTTGTTTTCCACAAGTGCTCGAACTGTAGTTAAGAACCAGTAACCACCTCTTTTTAGCCATTTGTTCTCTTACATTGTATGTGACATGTTCTATCCTAGGCGCTGGTCCCTCACCTCCCGGCAGAGGGAATGGTGACATTTTGTACCCAGATGGTTAAACGAGCTGCAGTTATCTCTAATCTGCTACTAACCTCTGCCTCTCCATCCCTGCCTTTTCCCTGCAGTAGTGACTTGCCTGCTTCCTGCAAGCAAAAAGAAAAAATAAAATAAAAAATAAAATAAAATCACAAGACAAATAAAGCTTGAATTTAATATAACTTTGAGCAAGCCAGTCTATTAGTAGTGAAACACTAAATCTGTTGGACAGACAGAGCCGTGGAAACATAACCAGTTCCCAAGTGAAATTCTGCATTAGCATCCTAAGCTTACACTAGTTACTAGTGTACCTACTTACTGAGAGTGTATTATAAGTTTGCTCATACTTAAAATGTTGCTTATAATCATCTGTGCTTCTGTGCTTGAGTTTGTTTCCTCAGGGTGGGATTAAGGGGAGGAAGAAGCCTTGAAATGAAAAGTTCAAATCAGATTTAACTCCTGGGAGAAAGTAGCTGTTTCTAAATATCTCTCCTGATCACTGCAGAGTGGCAAAAGTTTGCATAGCCATCCAGTCCCCATAGAAGAATGTATTTTTTTTATCTTCTGGTTGGCGGGGATTCCAGCCTTCCCCCGGGTGCCCACGTATTACAAAGAATGTAACTAAAGGGCTTACTACAAGTGTTGAAGTGTTGCTGCCTAGGAGTATTTGAGGACTAGAAGAAATCGGTTTGTTCGTATCAACTCCCCCGCAATGTGTTCTGTTAACCTTCTCCTCGAGAGGGGGAGGAATTCCCAAGAGTTCACCTTGACACTGAATCCTGAGACAGCTTATTGAGGACTAACTCCCAGATCCCCCATGGGAAGGTGGTTCTGAAAGGCAATGGAGTCCAGGAAGGATCGACCTTTTTCGAGAACGAAGTAAAATACACAGGAACTGGCCGTCCCAGTGTGCCAATAGTTGAGCCAGCAGGGGAGAAGACCAGCCTGGCTGAACAGAGCTTCTTAACGAGCTCAGGAAGAAAAAAGAGTTTGTGGACCCTGAAAGAAGGGGCAGGCAACTTAGGAGAGTTGTAGAGCTGTCGCTAAGTTGTGCAGGGAGACAAACAGAAGAACTAAAGCTCACCTAGAATTCAGGTTGGCTACTGCAGTAAAAGACAGCCAAAATGCTTTTATAAATATGTTACCAGCAAAAGGAAGACTGAGTAGAATCCCCATCCTTTGTTGGATGTGAGGGGAAACATAGTGATGAAAGGTGAAGAAAAGGATAAGGTAATTGATGCCTTTTTTGCCTCAGTCTTTATTAGAAAGGCCAATGATTCTCAGGGTACCAACCCTGGGAGTTGGAAGGTTGTGATGGGGAGTGAGATGGAGACCCTGTAATCCCCTGGGAAACTGCAAGGTACCTCCTACACGTTCTGTCTGAGCAATCCTAAGTACATGGGGCTGGGTGGGATTCACCCAAGGGTACTGAAGGAGATGGTTGAAGTACGCACCAAGTCACTTTCAATAATTCACCAGCAGCTCTGGCTAGCGAGGGAGGCCCCAGCGGACTGGAGGCTGGCAGACGTGCCTCCAGGCGACAGGAAGGGCTGGAAGGACTTTCCAGGGAATTACGGGCCTGTCAGTCTGACGTCGGTATCAGGGCAGGTTACGGAGCAGGTGATCCTGAGTGCTGTGACACGGCACCTGCGGGACAGTATTCAACAAGGATCCAAATTCCGGTTTCATGTAGATTAAGACAGTAGTTGTATGTACGCATCTTGTATCCATACATTAAAAATAATGTGTTATGACAAATGTCCGAGTAGGAGTCATCAATTATCTGATCTGTTTGTAACTGTAATTATTTTTTTCTTTGGAGTGTAGGACAAAAGTGGAAAGGAAACCATCACCACTAAACCAGCACCTAAGGATGAAAGAAAACCCAAGGATCCTAAAACGGTAGAAATATATTAAAATATGAACAGTCAGTGTTAACATACACTATAATTGTGAAAGACAAACATGAAATTTAGATTTATATGATGTAATAGCACTCTGGGGAGAATTATGAGCACTATGTCCAATTTGAGACATTTATGTAAGCATGCACGTAAGACAGAAGCACCTGTCTATTTCAAGGGAGATTTTGGATAAATGGGGCCTAAAACCATCATTATTTTGAACTGAATACGTTCTTGTACAGTGGGATCAGTGTATGTTCCACAGAATGCTTATTCCCGTATTTGCTATCTAAAACTCGGACTTCACTATAACTGCCTCTGGATCCCTGTCACTTCTCTCATTTATCTCTTTATTCTACAGTGGTTTCTCACCTCTTTCCATTTCTTCATCTTTTTGATTTGTAAAACCCAGTGTTCTGCACTCAGCACAAGAGGTGCTCCCTGTGTATATAATGAGCATAAACGTAAAATGCTAATACTGGAGTATCTTGTCAATTTCAAATAACAGAATTCTGAAAGTTATTAGAATGTATTCTTTCAACTACATGTCCTTTACTCAAGTTCTTATAATTTATTTTAAAAAACGAATGAAATTAAAGCTTACATATATTTGTAATTACACAGAATGAATCTATGGGAAAAGGAAAGCAGTTGTTTCTATATTTAAAAAAAAAAAAGGGGGGGGATTTAGGTAAGGCTGAAACTTTTTACATCAAGTTGTTCTTTCATAGAGTATGTGCACATAGATGTCTGAATCAGATGGTAACATCTATCCTGGAAATTTTGTTTTATAAACTGTAAGTGATGGGATTTTTGTTTACTGTGGACTGGCCATTACTTACTTTTGTGTAGTATCCGAAGTGTCTTAAAGTTTTCAGTTTAAAATTGGAAGGTCTTTAACTCCTCTTCAGAAGGATATGTTGTTTTTTTTTAAGGTTCTTCGTAGTGACTGGATTACTTAAATGCATAAAAAGAAGTTGAGAAATAGGGAATGAAGAGGTCAGCCATGGATCTTGTTATTTGAAATAAAACGACAGAGGAAAAACGAATATATACCATAGAAGTTACAAATACTCTTTTTGAACCATCTGTATTTCAAATGCAGATTGTATTTACAGCTGAACTATAATTTCTGATGATATCTGTCACTGTTTTATTTCAGATTTTAGCTTAGTTTAGTTTCTTACTATCTCTTACTTCTCTTGCTCTTCTGTAGGCAAAGGGACGGTCCTCCAGCAGCAAATCTGAGAAGCAGAAAACAAGCTAAACGTTAACGTTACTGGGTGAGATTTCTTCTTATCTGTTCTCTGAGCTACCATAAAGATAACTCTCGCTAGTGTCACTAAAGTTAGATTTTATAACAGCCTTAACTGAAACCAAGATGTGTGTAGAGAAACTCTTACAGAAAACACTTGGAATGACTTTGAACTTCAATACATAATCCTATGCAGAAAAGGCCTTACTATTTTTTTCATCCTTTGTCACTACAGTTTGTACATAATTACCTTCTGTAGCTAAATTTTTTTAAATAGATGTAATTTTAAGAATTAGAAACCATTGCATACTGCTTCCATAGTAAGACCTTTTACATAGAATTTATATAGACCAAGCTCATTTCAACTGGTTGTTTTTGTCTTTAGGACAGTGAGATTATGTCTCCACCAGGCTAATTTTGGAACAGCATCCAGAACACATTTTAAAAAATAAAAAAAAAAAAGCTCACAGCTATGCTGACAGGTATAGCAGGTTTCAGTGTTCTGTTCTTGGTTTTCCTGGCACAAATACAGCCTTGTTCAGTGTACATGTTCCACTGCCACTGTGTACTTCTTTCTGTTCAGCTTGATCACCCCTGTAGTGCAAGTAATTAGTCTTTCCTCATCATCTTTAGTTCATGAAAGTATCGTCCTAACCACACTGTGATGCCTGATAAAAGTCCTTTAGGCAAGCGAGTTTAATGGGGTGTGCAGGAGAAAGGTAAAGGCACACAGAGTATGTCTCCATTCATCTGAGTGCTAGCCAGGAGGGTTCTAATTCCTCCAGAGGAGCTGCAGCCCTCTGACTCGAGAGGCAGATTTAATTCGTAAGAGAGCATCGGTAATTAGATGGAGCTAAATCCTTTGGGAAGATTTAGGGAAGACCAAGATGCATCATTGCTCCGTATCAGCAGTGAACTGCCAATCTTACTGCACTTACTGCAGTATCACTTTTGAAAAAATACCTCCTCTCTTTTGATATTTCTTCTTGCTGGATTTCTTTCTGTCACTAGGTATTTGTTTCTCATTATCCTTCACAGATTTATTTTGCATTTTTTTCCCAAGTTAATGTTCTTAACTCTTTCATTTCTTTTTTTCCTCCCCCTCAGGATCTTGGCACTTGATGTGAAAAGACTTCTTTTTATTGGGGATAATTATTGCTGAAGAACAAAAGCTGAAGCAAAAAGCATGTAGCTATTCTAGATGTTTTTTGTACAGTGGTATTTTCTGGACTTTTTTCATGTTTTCTTTTTTTCCAGTAGTAGATTAAGATTTTTTTTCCTAGCCTTTCACTTTACTGTACTGATATACTTTTTTTTTTTGTAATTTTCTTCAGATCTCAGAGGGAAAGGATGCTTTATATTTGTAAGAAATATATTTCAGAAACTAATAGCAAAGCCAAAAAAAAAAAAATGCAGACTTTTGCACATAATCTCCGCATAGTGCCTCTAAATCTCCCAAGAAGTCATATGTGCTAGCATTTTTAGCATTGCAGTGAATATATTAAGCATTCTGGAATATAATGAGCTTTAGTTATCATCAGCCCACCTCAGCATGGCTGTATACAGTCTTTCCTAAGTTCTTGGTAAGAAACCAGAGGTAAACTGTGGTTATCTAAAGAGCAAAAACCTGGGGATTAACCGCTTCATCAAGCGCATTCTAATAGTAAAGCAGGTATTTTTGATGATGCCTTAGCTGCTGTTAAAACAACTGCAAAACGACACCGATAAGGATTTTTTTTTTTTTTGATTTCCAACCGCATCTGTACTGCTCTTGTATAATTTCAGGAGTCTCTTGGACTGAAAAGATAAAAATTTGCTGTGTACCACTGATACCATTATCATCACAAAACAGAAAAATAAAGTACATAAGCCTTAGCAGATATTAAGAGAAATTCAGGTTGAAAGATGGACAGTTTTGTGTTTGCTTTTTTTCACAGTTTCTAGTCCTTACTTCTGTTCCTCATACTCCAGAAGGGAATGCAGAAATAGAACAAATTAATGCAGCAAGGAGCGTTGTATTCACCTGGTCTTCAGGACAACAGGCAAGAGCGGGCCTCTAGTATGTCTGTTACAGGTAGAGCTTTTGGGACCTAGGTGTGCCAAGTTCTTCCATTTGTTTTCCTCTGTCTTCATAATTCTTAAAACATCTTTTTGCACATCTTACACACATACTGCTTCACCATTAGTTTACAGAGGAAGATCATACTAGGGCCAATATTTGTAATGATTCCAATAGCTGATTCTAGAATGTAGTGTGGCAGACAGGTGGCCTTGAGATTTATGTTGGAGGATAAACAGAATTTTGACTGTACTTAACAATCTGTACTGAGAACCTGTGTCACACTAATAAAGTTTTTAAGAATGCACTGTGATGTTTGTAACTTTTTTATTTACTACAGCTGTTAATGTGAACAGATATAGGAAGGCAAAAAAAGCTCAGAAATGATTTAAAAATTTTTATATATTGGCCTGTTAAAACTGAATCTAATGTGTTTAAAAAGCATCTGCGAAATACTTGTCAGAGGTGCTTTATGGAGCCCCCACCAATCTGATCAGGATCCAGCTGCAGTTTTTTTCCCCCCTTCCCCTTGATTTCTAATGCTATTTAGAAGCTAAATAGGGCCAAATGGGGCTTCAGGCCTGGAAGAGCTAAATGGGTATGCACAAGGATTTTAAGAAACAAGATGAAGTGACTATTTTGCTGAAAAAAATCCAGTTAAAATTTGAGACGTAATACATACTAGTGATTAACAGTCATTCTTAAGCGACAGAAGAAATATTTTGTTTTAATGAAGTTTTTGAACTCTGCAGGCATCCCTGTAAGTGTTAAGATTCTCTTGTCTATGTACATAATAATTTCAGTATTATGTGATTCTAGCTTTGTTTGCAAGCTTTCTTCTTGATGCAAACATCTACACGTCAAAAATGTTGGTTAATGATTGATCTGTATGAAGTGACACAATGAAATCACCATACCTGTCTCTAAATAACTGTCTTTGTACCATAGAGAGGGGCGCAGTGTATCTGGATTTATGCTTGAATTGATTCAAAAAAAAAAAGGGGGGGGGGGACTGTGTTATGGGGAAGTCTCGGAAATCTATTTTTTCTCCCACAGCTGAGAAACAAAAAGAAATACCTGCAGCTAAAGATGAAGCAGTTATTGCTGGTTTCTGCTTTGTTAGTTACTGCTTACAATAGCAAAAGAAAAGAACATACAGAAATGACGTACTCTATGTAGAAACATATAAATATTGCTTTTTATTAATTTGCCTTCTCAGTTTGCTCTGAAACCTTTTTAAAGCAAGCAGCAGTCATCAATATCTGAAATAGTTGGTCTCAACACCTCCTACTTGTTTTCAGTTACTGCAAGACTAGATAGTCATCCAGACATCCCACCACAAAAGGAACTGTGTTTTAGTCAAGCTGTGTACCTGTCTACTACATCATACAACAGTACAGTACTGTAGTAGCTTTGCAAAGTTCCACTGGCATTGTAAGACAAGAACTAAACATCAGCTATTCATTAGAATGCAAAACTTGAAAGTCAATCTGAATTACAGATCTGAAAAATTCCTAAATTTTGGTAAACAGGGTACACAGCCTTTTCAGAATGCATTTCCTTAATGTGCTATGAGGTACAAGATTCCTTATATGTAAATGGCTAGAGAAAGCAGAGGGAAACTGTTTTTTCTACAATGCTGTGACAGAACTTTTGTCCTTCAGTAGCAGAATTCAAAAGCCCTTCTGAGCTCTCAGAAAGTAGGTTCCTACTTCTTGGGCAGGTATTATTTCTAACAGAGAGAAAAGGGGACAAGGCACAATTGAAAGGTTATGATTATTCCACCTCATGCTTTTTTTTTTTTCCCTTAAGTCTTAGTCTTTGTTACAGTTACTGGCTGCTTCAGCCAGAGAAAATAAAAGCTAATGAATCACATCAAGGATATGTTTGTCAAGGCAAAGAAATCAAGTGTTTTAGCCACTTATGATAACAGGTGGATTTTTTTTTTTTTAAATACTAGTACTGGAATTGAGAAATTTTCATAGGTGAACAGAGAAGAAATTCATTCAGTACTGGGTCTTTAAAAAAAAAACAAAAACAAAAACCTCCAAAACTTCAGCTCATTTCTTAAGTAATATAAGCACATCATAACACCTTCTTAGCACATAATATTCATCTGTTCTCGCAGTAATTACAATCCTTACAATCGCTTACAATCCTTAGAGATAAGAAATAAAGCCCGTTACAAATGACTACCTGTCCTCTTAAACATCAGTGAATAATTATGGTAGCAGTTGCACTTCAATCAGGTGTAAAAGGAATAATTAAAAGCAAAATTTCCAGCTAAAACCAACAGATTAATCATCTAAAATAAGATTCAGACTTTCTGCACACAAAATGCATGCTCATTTCCTTAACATTACCTAAAAATACAAGAATATTTTCAGTCAGCAGCAAGAGGAATAGTGCAGACTTAGCATGCCCTCTAGAGAAACTAACTTTTAAAATTGCTCTGCTGCTATTCCTATGAATTTTCAGTGCCTTACAACTGTTTTTGACAAAAATAAGTTATCCTAATTTATAGGTGATTCTTTTGCAGCCATGTTTTGATATCCTCAAAATTTCTATCCATCCATTGTATATTGTCCTCAATGGTTTCAATAGCTTGGTGGATGCAACGAAGCTGTGCACTTTTTTCCTCCAGAGAACCGAAGAATTCTTTAACCTGTTGAATAAAAAAATGTGGAAGGAGAGCTGATGAAGAGGCAGCACTGTCTCTTATTTTCACAGGAAGAGTAGCAGGATATTTGTGATATTTGACCTGACATGAGAAATTATCTTAAAAATTTCAAAACCTTCAAAAAGATACTGACTCAATCTCACAAACTGATGAAGATTACATTTAACATTAGATTATAAAAAAGCAGTTGCAGGAAGTGACAAACTGTTGTGCAAGGGAATCTGTCTGGTTCTTGCTCATTCAACAAACCTTTGGACAGCAGTGTCTGTCTTTGTATAGACTTCACCAGAGAAGAAAATGCATCCCCTACTCTGCCTCCTGGCTGCTTGGTTGGTAACACGCCTTCACTTGGCAGTTCAAGTAACGTCTCAGGCTGTGAACTGAAACAGTCCCTGCTAATATACACAGGATGCAAGACGCAAATAGTTGTACAAACTACACAAAAGGTACACGTAGAATACATGGAAAAGAATTGCTGGATTTTCTCTCTCCTTATACTTCCTGTCTGTCTGCCAGTGTGTTCACAGTGACTCTCATGTCATAAGTCCTGCAGATCCTAGGGAGATGCACAGATACATTTCCAGGTAGGGCACAGAAACGTCCTTGCAGCCCATGGCACTGCTGTAGCATTCTATTGACACACTGTCAGAGTCCATTTGGATTTAAAACGAGTGGTGAGAATGAAGTACAAAAGAATGCACTGCTCCCTATATTCTTTCATTTTGTACTTAATGTGGTCATATTATTTCTGCCTCTGTTTTGACCCAAACCAGGAAATCTGGATTTCAGCTTCCAAAAAATGGTCAGGGATCCCATTTTAGGACTTTGAATCTGCACACTGACCAGTCTTGGTTTTGTTTGTTTGTTTTTTTGACACTTGACAGAAGTGGAATAGGTGGACAAAATGATTATCATATGGTAATATCCAGAAGCATGGAGAATTATCCCTGGAGCAGCAGACATAGAGCACACTATACTTATCACTGCCCTTCAGCATTTGCCCTTCAGTCTGCTCGGTGAGAAGACCTACTTTTGTTCTTATTTTTCCTCAGTACTCTCCAGAAGACAGCCATGAATATTACATACACATACATACGTGAATACTCTGCATCCAAGTCCACTGCTTAAACAAATTCCATCTTTCTCCTTGCCACTGGCTTAATGCTCTGCCTCAAGGAATTAAGCTCAAGGAAAACACAGGGTATTATTCTAATACTTCGTAACTAGTCATGCTTTTAAGATGTTAAAATTTAAACCAGAGTTTTGTTTCAGTTAAACTACAACTACTTTTTAAAACCAGAACAGCTAATCTGAATGGCTTACCTGTGCAAGCTGTGGCCTAGTTGAGTACTGATTTGTCACTCCAGTGACAATGGTCGCTATGGAATGTGAACCGAGTTCAAATCTGTCAAAAAAGAATAACCTACACTCAGAAAACCTACAGTTTGGTAGAAAATAACACTTTAAAGTACAATTGGGTACAGGCAGCAGTGAAACAACACATGTTCCTTACTTTTCTACGACTTTCTCCCAATTTTCCTTTAAAAACGTCCAAGCAAGGTGATAGCCAGATGGGTTTCTGGCAACATACACAATAATGTATGGAAGATCCTGAGTTTTTATGATGTCACCACGGAGACCTTGATCCAGTAACCTAAGAATTAATAATAGATATGGAAGTTGTTTACACCAGTAAAGATAAAAATGACAAAATGATTACTTGCTTAGTGTTTTCTGCTGTTTATAAAGTTCACATTTCTAAAGGTCCCAACACTGTTGGGTTACTACCAATTTTTTACAATGTATATCCATCCTTCCCGTTACTATTACCTTCATAATTACAACTATTTAATAGACCTGCATGCTGAATATAAATTATAAGAATAGTCTACATTTTGATTCTACTCAAAAGTTTCCAACTTAACAGGAACCTCCCTAATCCCTTGTAGGAAATAAATTTGTTCTACACCGTCAGTGGAATATTCAGGCCTTGCAAACTCGTGACTAACATGTCCAAAGAACAGCAAATACAAAAAATAACATTATGAAACAGCTATATAGCTACATGCTAAATGAGCGTGACATTCCATAACCCCCACCAGAAGGCAGAAAGCAGGTTTACAGAATGCAAGCTTTGAAGGTTTGAATATCTGAAAACTTCAGTAACACTCAGTTTTCTCAAAAGTGGGAAAACACACATTTTTGTAAGAAACAGAGTATATGCACCTGTAACCAAGATAACTAAAAAGGTAAACAATGAAGTGTCTGTCAAGCAAAGACAAGGTATTTGAGCAGGTTTATATTTCATCCCAATTTGCTGCTGCAATGCTGAGCACATTGACTCCTGGCACTAAAACCCTTAAATGAAATGCTACAGCCACTTGCTCTTAGTGTATAAAATCTGTAAAGCATTTTATAAATCCTGAAATTCAACAGCTATGTAACAAGACTGAGCGATACTAGTTCCTGTGTCAGTATTTGGTTTTTCACCCCAAAACACACTTCTGTTCTTGTGTAACACACTACTCACCACTGAAGTTTGTCCTTATTTCTGGTGAGGCTGAGAGCTAATTCAATTTTACTTTTATCTATGCTGAATGAGTGCTGTCTGTATTTACTAAGGAGGAAATCCCAACCTTCAGATGTTTGTGCTCCAACAGCATACACTGCTGTCTTCACATCAGCTGGCAACCTACAACAAATTGAACACCAAGTTACTCTCCATGTCATATTTAGGCATGTTTGCAGAAATACAACCTCGACATCATCATACATCAACTGACATAACAGTTTCTTAAAAATACTGGTCCTTCATGGGTATTAGTGATCCTTATTGCTGGGAAACAGTTAAATATATCAGGCTGTATCACAGTAGTGTTCCTGCCCTGGAAACGATTTCCAGAAATACTTGACTCATTCCTTTATTTTTTCTTTCTTACTTATTTTGTATATTCCTTTCCTGTCTACCTTGTATTTAAGCCCAGCTGGATACCAACACAGTCTTCTGTGGCCTGCCCAGAACAGTCTCTCAGAGATGTTTTGGAGGGTGTTTTAGAGAGTTCTTATGTCATGCCGAGAAGCACAAATTACACAAATGTCATGAACAGTAGCTACCTATTTTTATAGAGCAGTCTCCAGACAGATACAGGAAGGAATATATTTACATGTAATTTTCACTTTTCTAAGAAGAATTTTTCAAAGAAGATCTTTTTCACATATCTAAGAAGACAAGCTGGGGAGTACCACATGACATATGTGCTAGTTTGGGTATATAATATTCACCAACACGTGAAGGAAGTGAAAATTTAAAGTATGAGATACAGAACTAAAAAGACTCAATTTCATATTGCTTAGAGGACTGCATTTCAGCTCTTTCTTAATTACCTTTACTATAATTAGAGTATCAGAAAAGACAGTATAAGAAAAAACAGTTATTTGCAAAACAGACCTCAAGGTTCCATTGGATTTCTGCCATTTCAAGAAATACTCTTCTGCTTTGTCCACGCACGGCTGGTATCTGCGCATACATGCGAAGAGCAGCAGGGACTGCCGAAGCATTCTCTCAGACACTGAGCCGTCATCACTCCAAAGCTGTTTGTCAATTAGGTCTTTAAATAAATTGACTATATACTCCTAAAATAAGACAATAAAAATGATATATAAAGCGCTTTTTACAAGGTACAGGCAGAGTCATGAAACTCTAGATACTTAAAATGTTACCTTTAACTGTTTTTCTGTATCTTCCATATCCCGCTTCTCCATCAGCTTGTATATAGGAATCAGCTCATTCATACCTTGGAGTACAGGCATGATTTGTGTTTCCCGTTTCAGGTATAAAGTTAAATCAAAAGCTTTAGAAATTGGCAATTTTTTTATTCTAAAGAGAAGAAGAGAGGGGATAAAAGAAGTTGCAATTAAGCTTACAAAACAAACGTAAAAGCAAAATCCAAGACACAGTTTTCTAGGTTTGTTTTTAGAAGTCAAATGTGGCTGAGCAAGTAACATAAGCTATGAAACCTAATATCCAGTCTTTGAACTAAGAAATGGACTGTAAGGGAATGTTATTAGTAAGACCCACTTTTTTGCCTGTCCCGTGGTCATCAAAGCACTGTCTCTCTCTTGCTGTCTCCTCATTTTGCTCTATATACATACAGAAGAAATCCAATCACTGAACTTACTTCCTCTGTAACACCTTTCTAGCTTGACACGCGGGTACTTACTCTCTTGTAGTAAAACCTCACAGCTATAATCCCAGCTGGTTCTTCACTTTAACTAACAGCTCAAGCCTTCTATGTGTGCCAGGATATACCTCAATTACTTAGTACAAGAGAAAATAGAGAAAATGGAAGAGGACTTACTTCACTTCATCCTGGTAATTTTTTTATCCTTCTGTGAAACCTTTTTTCTGCTTCTTTCTGCCCATGCTATCTCCCCATATACGTTCTCATTTTGTCCTTATTCACCTTTCTCTTCTTCAAAATACCAGTCACCCATCTTAAAAGGAACCAAGTTTAACCTAATTTGCATCTCTAATTGTCCCTTCTTCCTTTCTTCTCTAAGCTTCTTGAACGCAATAAGCAATCTTTCTTCAGGCTCCCCTTTTCTCTTCAAACTTTGAACTATAAAAACCTTTCTTCCGCTGTCCAGATGAAAAAGTTGACTAGCCCCGCTGGCATCTCTTTATGAGCTGCCACCTCAGATTCATGTGATTGTCTTCCAGCTCTCCTTACCGCCTTTTTTCTTGAATGCTGTAAGATCAGCAATTAATGCATTTGGTTCTTTGGTTCTCTTTGCCTCTCTGAGTATACACACCTGTTGCAGATTTTGTTTGCAGAACACCTCTAAGACACGCTTTTTTGTAATAACATCCACAGCACTAAGACTAACCGTAGCTATAATTCTAGCACATTTTTATTACTGTAAGAGCCTTGTTTCTAATTGACAAATGGAAACAGTGTCTTTCCTGGAATGTCTACTGAAAAACAGTCTAAAAAACTCCACTGAATTACAGAGTAAGAGATTGTATGCCCTACCACCTACTCAATTGCGTTTTTGCTCACCAGCTGGACAAGGGAAGTTATAATATTACTTCCATGCTCCCCCTTCTTGAACTTGAGGGAGAGAAAGCACAGCTACCTGTGATGCAGGACAGGACAAAGATTTGACAGTCCTAGAGAACATCAGTATTTCCACATAAACGCTCTCCTAGCACTAGCTCACTTGCAAAATCTTGACTGAGAGATTTAATAGGTTGCATGAAGATGTGCTGATGAGCATTTTGGGTACTCAGAAGAACACTTGTAATCAAGACACTAAGTGTCCACATCTACTGAGCTTCCTCAGAAGCTAAAATTTTAGCAGAAAATTATATGAAGAAAATATTCAAAGAAAAACAAAGTTTTATCAAAAACAGATACATGCTCCATTTTGTATGCAATCATTAGCCCAATGTTAGCAGCAGAAAACATAACTTTTACTGCTATGACCTCTGACAGCTCCATGTCCTAACCCATATTTTTCACTTAACCAAATGTGTGCCATGTTTACACTCTCAATGTCTTCATGGTGTAAAAGTGTTACTAGTTAAATCCAAGCTGAGGAGAATTAGTGTGACAACACATTAAGAAGAATTACCTTATCTTAAAGAAAGCCTTAACTTGCAAATAGGATGTCGACTCAGTTTCTTAGTATTTCTTGTAATTCTTGTAATCTTGCGTGAAAGACCTCATTACCACAATAAACAGGTCATTATTATCAATACTACACATGTATTTACCACTTCACTGTGAAAGCTGAACTCTGAAGTTACAATTAAACCATGTGACACTAAGTCAACATAGCAAATGCAGAATTTCACTGAGAACTTCACTCCCAATCTCCCTTTTCAAAACAAGACTCAAACAGTAAGTTACATCCTGTTTCAAACACTTCACAGACCATGAGGATTATGTCTTCTTGTCTGCTTCATTAAATACACTTGGATAAGGCCACTGCAAATGAGAAATCCCGGGTTTACATTGCTGTAAGCAAGAGAAGAACATGCTCCTATTTGAATGATTTAATGAAAAATGTATATGTAATCAACACTCCTTTAGTGGTATATACTCATGAATGCAGTTTGTATTGTTTTTGACTAGCACAGCATGCCTTACCTTACAAGCTGGAATATGTTGTTAATGAGACTTGCTCTGTCATTGTTGCTAATCGCTGTATGGTTCTCTTTCAAAAGGTTGATCAGATGATCCCATCCGTCATCTTCATAGTGCACAATGTAATAACCATTCATGTACACATTGAATTTGATCCACTCAACCTCTTCCGGAAGGATAATGACATCTACAAACAAAAATATAACTCCTTTTTATTAGTGATTCAAAATCACTCTAATATTATACCCAATAATAGTCTCACTTCAGAGATTTAAGTAAAAACTATAACATGAAACCTGAATATACTAAGAGATTATTATAGTGATGCAATTGAGATGACAAAAAATCATTTGTCTTGTACTAGTAGTCAATCAGTACTAGTGTACTAGTCGTCAATTCTGCAAAAAAACACATGCAAAGCTAAAAATCTTACAGGAAAACTTAGAATAAATTAATCACTTATAATTAATCAAATAAATTACCTGTTTTAGTTGTCATCAAAAATCTTTGCACAGTGTCAGATTTGCTCGTAATGTAGGTTAGTGGAATGTGCCACAAGTACCTAATGCAAAACAGAAATTTAATGAAAGAACTCCGCAAAAGCTTCTCCAACATGGCCCAGTCTAACAGGTGATGAGTATCTTTTACCTGCAGGATGACAGCAATGACCTGCACTCATGTCTCTTTATTTTGGTGCAGAACCACATGCACCTAACTAGCCCTAATTTAATTTGCTTGGGAGATCATTAACAGTGAAGCTGCAACAATATGGACTTTCAAGCCTAGTTCCACTGGCGTGTCCCAGTAGGAGTTCACACAGCTCACCTAGGTGCCCGGCCACCGTAGCTGTGCAGCTGCCGGTAACTCGGCCAGGCATGCCAGGTGTGGCCACCTGTACCTACTGCAGTGGTAGCACTGTCTTGAGCTGCACTGGGAAAGACTCACATCCTGTCAGTTCAAGGAGCATTCCTTAAGAAACAACAGTGAAAGCTATTATTGTATATCTATGTTTGCCATAGGTGAGTATTATGATTTGTGTGCTGAGATTTTCCCATTTTCTTTACCCTGTGGATGGATGGGAATCTGCGCCCTTCATGTAGTGCTCCTGCTGCAGGTGGACGTTCTTTCCTCTCACTGTGACAGTTACCAGGGGAAAACCTTTTTGCAGTGTCCAAGTGTTCATCATTGCCCTCACATCAAGAGTCTCTCCTTTAGTCCAGTGCTGTTTGTTGGTGAGAGAAAAAGAAGATACATAAGAAGAGGAGGAAGACGGAGTGCATGGACAATGAAATGAGTAGCTAAGAACTTCATAAAAGCTGCTGCAAATTTGTAAGCTCAGCATAGTTAAGTTTAGACTGGAACATGGGATATCAATGACAACTCCGGCTGTTCTTTTTCTGGACACTTTTACATAGTTAATTGACATCTCTTTAAATAGTGCTGTTTTCCGGGCAGCCCTAGGCACAGAGGTAGGATTTCTGTCTGTACACACACCGATGCGGCAGCACAGAATAGTAACATGAGAGAACTCAGATAAATATCAAACTCCCAAATACGGATGAGTAAAAAACTAGATGCTTACTGCATTTGAGGATGACTGTTGGTTCCTTCTGCAAAAGCCATCACCTTGTTGTTCACTCTTATCGCTACCTACTGTGGGACAAATCTGTAGAAGAAAGTTTTGGTCATCTGTTTTTGATATCATTACCATAAGTATTGGTCACAGTCCTCAGTAATATATACTACAAAAACACACTATTCACAAAAAGCTATGAAATTTGGAAAAAAAAAAAAGTAAAAAAAGAGAGTAAGAAATACTTGCATTTGTCATACTGTCCCACAAATCTTCATTTTTTGTATTCTGATAGCTGTACTTCTGCAGGTACTGCACAAGTCCAGCTTTAAAACCATTGTCAGTCAGGTAGTCCCTCAACATATTTAATATACAGGATCCCTGAAAAAAAGTGTGACAAAATGTTTACAAAACCACTCCCTAGATAGCAAGATGCTTCTTTCAGAAAATTTTCAGACTAACCTAAACAGCACTTCAATTTTGTATGTCTGTCTGATAAGAAATAATTGGGTTTTATGTATATTTAAACAGTAATTTGGCTTTCATAAATATATTTTCTTAACTATATTTTGGATTGAGTAAACTATGCTATTATTTTTTGAATTACTACATAGAGCAGCACCATATAATGCTCCAGTGAAAAATGCCGGTTGGTTTAAGCACCTAAAATAATGTTTTAATGTTTAAATTGAAACACAATAGATAAAAAGGGGTTAAAACCTCCTCTTTTTATAGATGGAACAGGAAACCACCATTTGAACTACATTCAGGAGTTTTGGACTAGGAATTAGATAGAATATAAAAATAAAAATAATATAAAAAAGTATATTAACACCATGGTTCAGGGATGTCTTATATAAAGGACTGACTGTAATCAGTACAATGCAGATGTATAGTACAATCAGTACAACTGAGAACAAAATCAGTTACAAATTTTACCTTCTCATAAGAAACATCATCAAACATTTCTAAAATTTGAGCTGGATCTTCCACAGGAGTAGACACAGGATGCGATGAATTTAATGCATCCACTTCCATGGCATCAAAGCATCTTGTTAAGAAATAATCTTCCTAATAGGAGGCAAAAATGATTATTACTACCAACTTTTGCACAGTGACTACTGAATTCTGGTTAGTTCACATTGTGGTCCATTCTACATGATGTTCAAATCCCATAAGGAAAACCAAACATATCTTTGTTTGCATTACTGAGCTTTATAAAAAAAAAATTAAAAAAAAATAAAAGAAACAGTAATATAGAGAGACAAACTGCCTCTACCCTTCTAAACTAACTTTAATACTCCAGCTAGTGAGACTTAAAAATAATTCCAAAAAGACATGCACACGTTCCAACAGTTTGATGACAAAATGAATGGTCAGTAACCACAAAACAAACCAAAGGGAAAAAAAAAAAAAAAAAAGCAAACGGTGAATTTCTTCATCATCATTCCACTGCAGTTTTATGGCAAGTTTCTGCATAGATCTTCCCAGTGCACTGTTCATTTCACGTTGGTTGAACTAGGCATACTTGCAAAGTTTCATATATTGAACCTGTGCTAAAGCTAGTGGAAGGATTTGAGGGTCTTCATTAGGATTTAAGTCTGTCTATGCATGATGAAAAAAATAAAAATTTCATAGAATCATAGAATAACACGAGTTGGAAGGGACCCATAAGGACCATTGAGTCCAACTCCTGGCACCACACAGGTCTACCCAAAAATTCAGACCACGTGACTAAGTGCACAGTCCAAACGCTTCTTAAACTCCAACAGGCTTGGTGCAGTGACTGCTTCCCTGGGGAGCCTGTTCCAGTGTGCGACCACCCTCCCGGTGAAGAACCTCTTCCTGATGTCCAGCCTAAACCTCCCCTGCCTCAGCTTGACACCATTCCCGCGGGTCCTGTCACTGGTGACTAAGGAGAATAGCTCAGCGCCTGCCCCTCCACTCCCCCTTATGCGGAAGCTGTAGACCACGATGAGGTCTCCCCTCAGCCTCCTCTTCTCCAGGCTGAACAGGCCCAGTGACCTCAGCCACTCCTCATATGTCTTCCCCTCTAGGCCCTTCACCATCTTCGTCGCCCTCCTCTGGACACTCTCCAACAGTTTCACGTCCTTTTTGTCCTGTGGTGCCCAGAACTGCACACAGTACTCGAGGTGAGACCGCACCAGCACAGAGTAGAGTCACTTCCCAATCACTTCCCTCGACCGACTAGCAATGCCTTTTTACTTTTGGAAGTCTAAAAAGCTTTTGAAAAGAGAATATACTTTGATTGCAATCATTAACTTCCATCACCACTTTCTGAAATTATTAGATACAATTAAATCAATATTCTTACACTTCAAGTTAAGATCAGACGATTCTTTCAAAGAGAAATTGAAAACTATTTCACAGCACAAACACGCTTGGTCTTCACCCTTACAAATTAGTGGGCTTAGAATGCAAATATAAAATAAAAATACAGTAAATGCTGCTTACAACTTTCAGTTCTGGATGGGTAACGTTGACCGACACGAACTCCATGAATTTTGCAAACCCTTCATTTAACCACAGGTCATTCCACCACTCCATGGTAACTAGGTTGCCAAACCACTGAAACAATAACAACAAAAATTTTAATTTAAATACACACTTTTTCACAAAAGCTGCTACTGACTGATATGAAATTGAATTTATAACATGTCACTGACATTTAAAGCACATTTTTTTTATTAATACAGCTTACTCTGGCCTCTTTCCATTTCATTTCTTATTTTAATGGTAATACTCTAAAGCACTGGTTTCCACTACCATTCCATGAAACTTTATAAATAAACCAGGTTTGATTGGAGAGCCACATATAAAACTGTAACATTTCTGAACTTTTTTACCTATATTCATGCCTTGCAATTAATTTCAAGGGCTAACAATGGTGCAAAGGCTCCAGAGCACTACAGCTACTGAACTGAACAGATTTTGGTTACAGCCCTTCATGTCTATGAAGCCCAACTAGACTTTTCTGGGAACAGTCTCGTGATTCACATATGAACACCCTCAAACTGAAACAGCTATTTTCAGTCTATATGTCAAATATCTCCCCATCCACACAGCTGTGACCACTCTGTGGGTCCCTTCTGATCCTTTATTGTTGCTGCTAAATCTCACCTGATGAGCCAGTTCATGGGCTATTATCATAGTAATCCAAAGTCTAGAAGATGCTGAGGACTTCTCAGGGTCATACAACAACGCAGATTCCCGATATGTGGTCAATCCCCAGTTTTCCATAGCACCAGACTGGAAATCCGGAATAGCTGCTAAATCTGGGGAGGGCGGTGGGGAAGCATTAATAAACTGCTAGGATTATTTTACCCAATAAAGTACCCAGTCACCTGCTCATCCCACTTCACAACAGCTCCTACATCACACATTCTTTAAGGGCTCTCCTAAATGTAACAGCAAAAACATACCTTTTTAAAAGTTCTGTATAGAAGGATTTTCAGTTCTCAGTGAAGCTTTTAAATATACTCTTAAGTTATGCGAAGCAGACAGTTTAAAAGTCTGTGAGCCAAAATTGTCCCAGTCTTACCTAATTTATTGATTTTGTGCTATTTTACTCTCTATTCTTAATGCTATTCTTGAATACATTAACTTATTTAACACTTACCTTGTTTAGGTAAGGGATATGAAATGCTGAAGTAATCCTCATAAAAGTCTAAAAGTTTTACTGCTGCATCCAGTGCATAATCAGCTTGGTGGATCTTCTCTGGTACCGTGTATACAGAAATCTACAGTAAACAAGCAGGCAGTATTTAAATGCCAGCATCAAAAGCTTACAGAATTTGTTCTTTAACAGGTACGTGAGTGGTCATGAAAAGTGACAGTAGAGCACCTACCTAACAGCTCTCATACAAAAGTTATTTTTAAAAAATCCAGATACAAATATGATCAAAATTAGAAATAAGAATTGTACTTTATCCTCCAGAACCACTATGCCCGTAAAAGGACATCTATAGCTTCCATCCCCTACCATGTCAGGGTTGTTTAACTAACACTGTTTTATTTTATTCCTGATTCTCCAAGAAAACGATATTTAATTTCCCTTTAATCAAACAATCTTACATGAAACAACATTACCAATGCATGTAAGTATATACAAAGCAAGCATATTACCAAAAACTTTTGAAATTAGTAAAAGTCTTAATGCAAACTAATCATCCAATTACAAAGCCAACTTTTTTCTGTCCTCTCGTTCATGTAAAACTTCACGATGTATAAATCCAACGATTTAGCTTGAAAGTACAGTATATGTTTCCATATAGATTTTGTTATAAAAAAAGCTCTTAGAAAATCAGAATAGTTACCTTAACTCCATGACTGGATATTTTGCTGATGGACTTGAAATCTGAAACAATAAAGGCCACGAGGTAGGTACTCATCTTGACGCTGGTATCAAAATGGTCTTCAACAAGCCATGAATTTATATTCACAGTCTTCATCTAAAAAAGACAAGCACAGCTCATCATCCGGTAGTACCTACAAGGACTTTAGCACCAAAAATCGATGTGTTTCTTTTCAGTTTCACTAAGACAATTTTAAAGACATGTTGGAAAGAAGTCAACCCCATGCCAGCCTGTCCCCACACAAAGAAAGAAAACAGAAACATACAGGTAGTTTCACTCATAAGTGTTACTTCAACATTGCTAAAACTAGATAAATAAAAGTACTGGTTCAAAAGCTTTAATTTTCCTCAGTGTCTGCCAGCACATCAATCTAATTAAGATCACACTTGAGTTGATCAGAAATTGTCTAAATCTAAACATCACTTGTTACACACGAGAGAAATAAACTACTCCAAACAATGACTCATCTCTGTCAGATATCTATTTCATGACAAAATGAGTCACCTGTTTGAGGTATCCAGTTTTCCCTTTTGATTTGTCTTAGGTAACTAATTTAGACTTGGAGTATATTTAGCCACGCTGAAATACTAATACTGGCACCCACCCTTAGTTCATTATTTTATCCACTTTTCAGTGCAAGAACTGTTTTTTTTTTTTTAAAACCAACTTTCAAAAGACTTCATTTTTTTGACATGTACTTGGTGTATGGGGAGGTGTTGTCCCCTCATTTATAAGGGTTAGTTTCCTGGCAAATCAGGAATCAGTAATGCAGAAGAATTTATGAAGAATCTCTTATGCACAAAGTAAGATCAAATGTATGACGTGACCCCTCCTATATATGCCTACATATTTGTAATTGCAAACAATATTTGTAGGTATTACACATACTCCCCTTTCACAGATATTTTTTTGAAGGCCAAATTAACCTTTTTTAAAATATATATATATAAAAGGTCCTGATTAATAGGATAATTAAGTTAATACACATGAATTATATTATGTCTGTATTCAGATACATTTTAATGTTAATTCTTAAAATCTAAGACAAAGAATGACAGCATTTTATGAGTAAAATAAAGGTTAGGGAGATTACATTGTTCTCAAACCACTGCTGAGAACAGGAACCCATTGGACCCAACATCTGTTGCATTCCTTTATAACTGTGTATCAACACTACCAGCAATCATTTACTCTCAGAAAAGAACTGCCATAATCTGTAGGTCAATATTCCCATGAACAGCAACTTCCTAGATATTCTGTTCTCCTTTTACTTTCTTTTTTAAAGGTCATCAAGCAACAGCACAACATTAAATGTATCCACCTACAAGTGGCATATTGGACAGCGCGAGGTGCTTTGGTTCCCTCCTAATCTTAACTGAAAATCTGGCTTTGAAGGCTGGTTCATCGAAACATGGGAAGGCCATTCTTGCAAATGTTGGCTCAAAATGCGTTGCTGCAAGCACTCTAAGGAAAAAAGAGAAAAGCTTTAGTCCACATACCTTCACATGCACAGTGTTCACTGCCTTGTGTGAAAATCAAGTAATTTCACATTTATGAAATAACTTGCGTACTTTCAAAATCTTTTGCATGCTAAGAATTACCATTTCTCAGTCTGTGGTGGGGAACAGAAGTGGATACATAAAGTTTCTTGACCAATACCCCTGATTAGGGGTTCTGGAATAAGAGACAACTTGTCGTGAGCCCAGCAAGTCCCCGGACTCTTCCTCTCACATCACTGCAGGATGGACAGATGTGTTGGTGGATTAAGGCCTGCTAAGGATACAGCCGAGAACCCCATGGCTACCTGAAAGAATGGCAGTCTCTGCGATATCCCATTATCTACACAATCTGGTGGGGTTTTGTGTCTGACAGGAACCTCAGCAACCGATAATTTCAAAGAGAAATTACAAAGCAGCTGACAACAAATCCTAAAACCAGTTACATGTAACATCTCAGATGACGTATCTATTGCTTAAAACGAAGAAGATTACCTGAGTTCTCCCTCCTGGGTCCTGTAGGTGCTTTTGTAAAAGCCATGGAAGGAGTCGGAGAGGTTGGCAGCGTACTGGATGGTGACGGTGTAGTTGTGGCCAGCCTGCAGCGGCTCGGTGGCGAGCAGTGCCACCTGCTCCAGCGCCCGGTGCTCCAGCACCCTCGCTTCCTGCGCCCCGATGGCCGCCCAGGCCACACGCAAACGCTTGCTGTGCAGGATGACGGCGCTGGTTTGACGGGTGACGGTCAGGTCTATGGCAGCTGTCCCCGAGAAGGTCTGCGTGGTGAGGTTAGGGTGGATGAGGAGGTGGTAGTGCAGCGGGACAACGTGCTCGGGGAGCCTCACCCTGTCCCAGGGAAACGGCGCGCTGCTGTCAGCGCCGAGCCCACCACCGACAGAAGAAGCCACCACGGCCAGGCCCAGCACCACGGACACCACTGGGGCAGACGGGCCCCGGAACGAGGCGGCCAGGCGCGGCCCTGCCATTTTGGACCTAGTGCAGGGAGGAGGCAGCGACGCCGCCCCGCACCCACCGCCTCATGCTGCGGCGGGGAGCAGCCCCGGGACCGCAGCCCCCGCTCGGCGCTCCGGGACCCGCCGCCGGGACCGAGGGAGGAGGCCGGCACCGAGAGGGCCCGAGGGAGGAAAGGGGACACCGAGAGGGACCAGCACCGAGACGGAAAGCGAAAGTGAAGCCGGCCGGGCCGGGCCGCGCCCGCCGAGCCCCGCCGCGGGGCGGAGCGCGCCGCCGCCGCCCATGGAGGCCGCGAGGGGCCGCGAGGCGGCCCGGCCCCCAAAGCGGGGGCTTTCTGTGGCGTGGGCCCTGCCTTAAAAAAAAAGGCATTGGCCGGCAAAGCAGCGGCTGGTCGAGCACGTGTTTTCGAGTACTAACTCCGTTTCTCAGCAGAATTTCCCAAAGGAAGCCCATCGCACGTTACGGCCGTGTGTCTCGCAGAACCCCTGCCAGGCTGAGGCTGGAGGCGCCTCAGGAGGCCACCAGCTTCAGCCACCCCAGCACGGCCACACAGAGCAGGGTGGGGTGCCCGGCACCGTGTTCAGGAGACTTTTGGAGATCTCCAAAGAGGAGACTCCTCCACCTCTCTGGACAACCTGTGCCTGGACACCACTGAGAAGAGCCTGGCTCTTGTCTTCACTTCACCCTCCATTCAGGTATTTATAGGCATTGATGAGATAGATCTCCCTGATCTTCCTCTTCTCCAGGCTGAACAGTCTGGGCACTCTCAGCCTTTCCTCAGGTAAGTAGCAGAGATCGTCTTGGTTGGACTCTCTCCACTACACTCACGTCTGTCTTGTACATGGAAGCCCGAAACAGGACCCAGCTCTCCAGCTTCACCAGTGCTAAGTAGTGAGGAAGGATCACCTTCCTCAGCCTGCTGGCAACACTCATCATATTGCAGCCCAGCACACCATCAGCCTTCCTTGCTGCATGGGCACATTGCTGGCTTATGTTCAGTGTGGTGTCCACCAGGACCCCCAGGTCATTTTCTGCCAGGCTGCTCTCCAGCAGGGTGCCCATAGCATGTCCTGGTGCCTGGGGGTTTTATTCCCCAGGTACAGGACTTTCCACAACTCCATGAGATTCCTGCCAGCCCATTCCTCCAGCCTTAAAAGAGTCCTTGCAAAGGAGTTCAAATGAAAATATGCTCTGTCATCACGGTGGTCTGGTCCATTCCAAGTGTTTCTAACCAGTCCTATGGCTACAGAAAAGAGTTCTTGGGTCCATGTGTACCACTGCTGAAGGACAAAGCCAGCCAAGGAGTGCTGGGAAACTCTAGGATGACCAAGTCAGGTGAGGTCAGAGCAGAACAACTACCAAAAGAGGTTCTCACCCTGCAAAAAGAGCAGATTTCCACTAAAGGACAACAGGGTCAGATATCTCTGCAATAAGAACTGAAAGTGGTAAAAAAGGTCCTGGGTGTTGGTGCTGTTAACCTCTCCCCAGGAGCATTACCAACATTAGGATGAAGGTACAGTTTGAGACCTCAGATACAGACTTGCTAGCCTGGTAGCCTGATCTTATTCTTCTCACAGAGTCACAGAATTGTAGGGGTTGGAAGGGACCTCAAGAGATCATCGGGTCCAATCCCCCCTGCCAAAGCAGATTCACTAGAGCAGGTTGCCCAGGTAGGCATTCAGACGGGCCTTGAATATCTCCAGAGAAAGAGACTCAACAATCTCCCTGGGCAGCCTGTTCCAGTGCTCCGTCACCCTCACCGTGAAGAAGTTCTTTCGCATGTTGGTGCGGAACTTCCTGTGATCCATTTTGTGGCCATTGCCCCTTGTCCTATCCCCACAAACCACTGGAAAGAGGGTGGCCAAATCCCACTGTTTCCCACACTTAAGATATTTGTAAACATTGGTAAGATCCCCTCTCAGTCCTCTCAAGGCTGAACAGACCCAGGTCCCTCAGCCTTTCCTCATAGAGAAGATGCTCCAGGCCCTGTATCATCTGTTGCCATCCGTTGGACTCCTTCCAGGAGATCCCCATCTTTCTTGTACCAGGGAGCCCAGAACTGGACACAGTACTCCAGGTGAGGCCTGACCAGGGCAGAGTAGAGGGGGAGGATCACCTCCCCTTACCTACTGGCCATGCTCCTTTTAATGCACCCCAGGATCCCATGGGCCTTCTTGGCCACCAGGGCACACTGCTGGCTCACGGTCAACCTGTCGTCCACCAGGACCCCCAGGTCCTTCTCCGCAGAGCTCCTCTCCAGCAGGTCATCCCCCAGCCTGTACTGATACGTGCGGTTGTTCCTTCCCAGGTGCAGGACTCTACGCTTGCACTTGTTAAACCTCATTTGGTTACTTCCTGCCCAGCTCTCCAGCCTGTACAGGTCTCATTGTACTCAAAATTCTCATTCGTACTTTATGTAGTACTAGTGTTGTGCTTGTGTCATTCGGTTGGAAAGGTGAATTTGAAAATTTTGTTGATATTAGTAGGGACTCTATTTTTGGAATATACCCCTGGCCATTCATGTGTAGCTTCTTAGCACAACAATCAGCACAACTGCCTGCAATTGCAAACAGTTGTGAGAGTGGGTAACAGATATGAGTACTGCTGGCACATGCCTGTCTATGAGGAAGCCCATTCCTTCCTGTGTTTGCTGCTCATCACTGCCCCCACTCAGTATCTACATACTGAATTAATGTGATTTCAGCAGGTAACCTTACTTCTTCTAATGTCTTAGCCAATTGGGCATGGGCTGGTGTGGGTCTGTGCTTAAACCTCTGGGGTAATTGAGCAAAAATATGCTGTATTACTTCCAAAGTAAAAGCAAATTTGTCTTGTTCCTGCCGTGGTAATGTGACCAAAAGATATCTCTAACACCAACGACAGCCATTGTTTAAATCTTGCTGTATTAAGCAGATTAGGTTTGTCAGACAGACTGGATACTGTGGCAGTCAATGGTTTAGTAGCTGCATTCAACTTTCTGTAGTTTACTGTAAGCTACCATGTCCTTATTACTTGTAACAGGCCATACTGGAGAATTAAAAGGGGAATGGATTTTTTTTAACAGTTCCCCTCTCCGCCAAATATTTTGTTAATTCATTGCCTTCATGCCTCTAGTGGAATCCTTTACTGTGGGGTATTTGTTTCTTTGCTGCTGGGCAGCAGTTCAATCATTTGTAACAAATTCAGTTGTATTGGGGAATGACCCATGAGGTCAAATCCCTGCAGGACAGCAATTTTCCATTCCCAAACAAAACTATCCATCACTGTCCTTGGAAAACATCCATCCTAAGGATATTCATTTTTTTTCCCCAAATAACAAGAGGGATTGTATCTCATGACCATCAACTAATTCCAATTCAGCCTTATCTTGAGGATGCATTGTTACCTTTCCATTAATTCCCACAATGGATAATGGTTATCTTTTTAATGGAGCAGTTCCACTATACTGTTCTTCATTAACCATGTACATTTATGCTTCTGCATCAATTAGAAAAGTTAATCGGAGCCTATCTTTCACTGTCATCACTAATTCTGGGGACAATCCCTTATTATACCCATACGAGAGGCTCAAACAGGTGCAGGAATCACCTCATCACCTAGTTTTTTAAATCGTTTCCCTCATGGTCACCTCAGGGGCAGGAAGGTTTGCCAGACCACCATTGTTCCTGTATGTGCTGGATTGGTTGTGATAGATTTAATTTTGTCCATAGTAGCTCATGTGGTACTATGTTTGGATTTGTAATAGAAATAGTGCGGATAACACACCAATGCTTCAGTTGTTTCTGAGTAGTGCTTACACAGAGTCAAGTTCTTTCCTCTTTCCAGGCTGCCTGCCAGAAAGTTGATTGGGAGTGCAACAAGAAGCAGGGAGGGGGCACAGCCAGGACAGAAGACACAAACGAACCAAAAAGATAGTTCATATCATATGACGTCATGCTCAACAATATAACCAGAGGAAGTAGGGTGGGAGGAGGCTGATGTGCACTGGGGACTGGCTGGGCATCAGTCGGCTGGTGGTAAGCAACTGCTCCTATTAATTCAGAGCGGCCAGTATTTCAACAAAACTCACTTTTTTTTTAAATCAACTTTTGGTGTGATTTTCAGCAACACAACTGCTATGAGGACTGCAAGTAAAATGCTTGCAAGGTTTGCAGCATAATACCATTAGCTTGTATAAGTTATAAGGCAGTAGAAGTCCTCCAGTAAAGGACTTTGTAAATGCCACAAACTTAATTGGACAGACTATTTCCTCCTGTAGGTAGATTATTCAGATTTCCTGTAACTGAAAAAAAGCAGTGTTTACTCCGAAATTTATCCATTTTAAGTAGGATACATATTTTAAAAGTCTGTTTCTGCTACAGTTATATGGAAAGATTTTACCCCAAATCTTCATTCTACACAGTAGAATAAAATAAAAAAAAATTCAAAGGACAATTTTCAGATTCACATTAAGGCCGGACCCAACCTCATTTTATAAGACTGTTCTACCAGCTTAGAATATCACCCCTAACACATTTTAACAATTCCTCTACAGGTAGTCAGCTCAGCTTTTGTCATTTATATTCCAATGGGACAGGAACAGAGTCACTTCTTTAAAAGTCTGTGAAAAGCAATTCCCCCACGCTTATTTTATAGCCTGGCGGAGTGATGCACTGATAATTTTCTCTTCCCTATCGGAACATTTCAAAGCAAGGAGTTAAGCCAGCGCATGACATCTGTTGTTCACCCAGACATTTTTAGGTTGAGGCTATTTTGCCTTTCAGCAATTCGTAAGGATATTAGCACGGTAGAAAATAACAATAAGGCTTAGGGAACACAATGAAAGGACGAATTAGAAAAGGCAAATTTGAGCTTCAGAGCTGTAGTGATAAATCCTGAAGGTCTGTGGGGATTCCGTAGGTTGGAAAAGCACAGCAAAACTCATGCCTGAGAATAAGGGACCATGAGGCTGTTAACACGCTAAGGTTACTTACTGTATTAGTGTGCTTAATTACAACAAATTAACAACGTGTATTTCTTACCTCTGATATTAATTCCGACATACTCTCCCTGCTCTGGTTGTGAAACACGGAAAGCTCTGTCACGCAGTCTTCGTCAAGGTGTCCCTGCTGCAAGAACATGGAGTACATTAAAGCATGGAGCTTTCAGGTTGTCTCACTGAGACACATCTGACCATGACACTGTTGTGATATGCAGCGGGCTGAGTCCATAATTATCCATGATTTCAAATTTTGTACTTTAGCTAGCATCACAGCTAAATATTGCCGTAAGTAAACAGAGTCACGCAACTTCAGCGTCTCGGCCCTCCTTGGTGAGAGTTTCTGAACTCACATACGAAAGCCTGTCTGCAGATGAGATTTTTCACTTGAGTGGAAGCTACACTTTTATCTCTTCTTAAATATGCAAAGCTATATCAGGCATGCACGTCTTTGCCAGAGCCGCTTAAAACTGACAGTGCATGTGCAGCAAGCTGTTCTTTACCTAGAGAAACAGTGGCACCCACTGGCCAGCAGGAGGCATTGGCAAACAATTGAGAGACGGACAGGACAAACGCTTTCAAGGAGGTCGAATTGTTAGCCGAACGAGCAATTCTCTGAGACATAGGAATAAGATAAACCATAAGCACGTCCAACATGCTCGCAAGAAAATTTGTGTTTTGCTCCATCATGGGTTCCTCTCCACGGAGGAAGAATTTCAATCATGTCTTCACAGACTCTGTTAGTGATATCATTAGGTGGGCAATTTCACAATGCAGCTTTACTGGGAAAGTAAGGCAAGTTGAGCAACACACGTGATCTGCATGTGGATCCAAGAAGCCCCATTATCCACTTTGCTTTTAATATATTACTACAGATCAGGAGACAAGGTAAAACAGAAGTAGCATCTCCTTGACTGAGGACAGTGCTGGAAGGCAAATACCTCGCAGGAGCTACCAGAGGCATAAGATCACTCCAGAAATATTTTCTTCTTACAGGAGTTATAGCACACACTTGGTTGACCTACGTATTCCCAAGTGAAGAGATGTGGAGCATTCCAGGGAAAGAAACGCTGTGTGCAAGCACTGCGATCCTGCTTCCAGTCATAGGACCGTAGAGTCATTTGGGTTGGGAAAGACCTCTAAGATATCTGGTCCACCCTTTCACCTCGCACTGCCAAGCCCACCATTAAACCATGTCACCAAGCACCTCATCTACATGGTTTTTGAATGCCTCTGGGGTGGTGACTCAACCACTTCCCTGGGCTGCCTGTTCCAATACCTCTCAACTCTTTCAGTGAGGAAATTTTTCCTAATAGCCAACCCAAGCCTCCCCCAGCACAACGTGAGGTCATTTCCTCTTGTCTTATCACTTGGTGCTTGGGGACACCAATCCCCACCTCGCTAGAGCCTCCTTTAAGGTAATTGTAGAGCTTAGATTGAAGCAGCAGCCTTCCAACAGCTTTGAGCTGAGATTACAGTACATTTCAGCATCTGTAACGCTTGAAATTCAATTCCACAAGCATGCTTAAGTGTCTCCATTTCAAGCAATTTTCAGCTCGCAGCCACACGGAATTAAAACAAATTCAGAGCAGAAATAGCAAGCCTGCATCTTAACACCTGTGAGATTTCCCTCTTCCACTGCACTCAGACTGAGTTTTAAAACTTGCTCGTCTCTGTTCACCTCAACAAGTTCCACTGGCCAATGATGCAGCTCCTGGCTCCCGTGCGTGTTAGGCAGTGAGGCCTCAACTCTGCAGAAATCAGCCTTGTAGACTCCACAATCTCCTGTCCCCTCCTACCAGCACAGTTCTTGAATCCTCTTCAGGATGCTCCTCGACTTTTCAGACATACCAAGCTCTTGGTCATTGAAGGAGAAGCAGGTAGAGGAAGCCAAAGACCTCAGCCAACACAGCTGTTCCGCACTCCGCTGGCTTACTGGAGGCTTTGTGAACAGAAATTTGCTGGCAGCCTGCAAGTGGATGGTGGAGTTGTCTACAGGATGCCAAACAGCAGCTGTTTAGCTGCACCGGGAGGAATTTACAGGGGAACAGAACTAACAACTCAATGCTGCTACTTACTACCTATTCAGCCTTTTCTGTTGGAGGCAATTTATGGGGTCTTGCATTTCCTCCTCATTCTGGACAGAGAGGTGCTGACAGACAGCACACTGAATGTAAGCCAGAGGTGTCTTCTGGCACAAAAGATGCCCAACACTACCATGGGCTGAATTTTCTAAACCAGACCAGGGGGCTGAGCCCTCTGTTCAGCTCTTGTTGGACATCTACAACGCTGCATCTAGGTTTTGGCCCCCTGCAGGAAAGACATCAAATGGAAGAAAGCTCCGTGCGTGGCCTCCAGTCTGCTCAGGGGCTGGGGCCCTTGCTCAGTGAGGAGGGGCTGAGGGAAAGATGTTTGTTCAGTCTGCAGAGGAACCCCATGGCAGCCTTTTCACACCTACAAGGAGGGCAGCAAGACAGAGCCAAGCTCTTCTCGGCAGGGCACGGTGGGATGATGGCAGACAGCAGGCATGCATTCACTCAGGGGATGGTCAGGGACCCAACAGACTGCCCAGAAAAGGCGTGCAGCCTCGTCCATGGCAGGGCTTGAAGATGGCACTGGATAAAGCCATCAGACACTGGGTCCTGCTTTGAGCAGGAGGTTCAAGCAGAAATCTCTGCAGTCGCTTCCAACCCAGGTGATCGTATCCTCCTCTGGATTCACCAGCTCATCAGCTAGAAGCCAATTCCTTGCAAAAGGCACAAACAATGCTTTCTTTTTTTGGGGGAAAAAGGCTCTTTGGAGACAAAGATTTCATAAGCTGTCTGGGAAATTGCTTGATCTCCAAGGGTTTGCTTTTCTTGGAGATGTCAGCATCTCTAAAAATACGAAGTTCTAACACATTGGGGAAAAACACTTAAGTCCGACCACTTAACCTAAACCTTTCCTCAAATTTTATATCCAATACATCACACTCATGTCGTGGGTGGTACAAATCACCCAGGGGAGATGGCAATTATTTGGGTGTTCTGGTGTCCCACAGACCTTGCTGATGCTATTTTAAAATTAAAAAAGCAAGGTAGGAATTAAAATTATTTCAGTTCTTGTGAACACAGAATAGTGGCTTTTATGAGAAGGCAGAAAATGTAAAGTATATTCAATTTAATGTTTAAACTAATGGATCTTGATCACACTTACCAATGAGATGACATGTCATAGAATCCCAAAATGGCTTGGGTTGGAAGGGACCTTAAATCCTACCTAATTCAACCACCCGCCCCACCATGGGCAGAGACACTTCCCACTAGATTTCTTCCTAAACTATAAGGTCTGCCCAGAGGCTTCTCTTCTCCAGGCTGAACAACCCCAACTCCCTCAGCCTGTCTTCATAGGAGAGAAGGCCCAGCTATCTCGTCATCCCTGTGGCCTCCTCTAGACTCGATCCAAAAGGTCCACGCTATCTTATACTGGGGGCACCAGGGCTGAACACAGGGCTCCACATGGGGCCTTGGGAGAGCAGAGCACAGGGGGACAATGGCCCTCGCCTGCCCTTCCCCTGATGGCCACGCTGCTGTTAGTGCAGCCCAGGGCATCCTTCCCCTCCAGCATGTTGACAGCACCACACAGCTTGGAGTCTGCAAGCGTGCTGAGGGTGCACTCAGTCAGGAGGCGTTCACGAGGGGAAAGTGCTGCTTAACGCACTTGATTTCCTTTTCGGAAGTGGTCAACCGTCTAGTTGGCCAAGGGAAGCCAGCTGATGGCACCTGTTTGGATTTCAGCACAGCTTCAATACTGTTTCTCACTGTCTCCTTCTGGACAAATTGAGCAGCACACAGCTAGAGCAATGCATAATGCCATGGGTGAACAAGCGGCTGACGGGTCGGGCTCCAAGGGTTATCGTAAATGGGGTTGCATCGGGCTGGCGGCCAGTCGCTAGGGGGCTTCCGCAGGCCTCCATTTTAGGGCCAGTTCTCTTCAATGTTGTCCTAAGTGACTTGCACGCAGGACTCGAGGGTGTCTTGAGTCCGTTTAGACACGATGCTAAATTGGGAGGAGCGTCTGACTCGATGGAGGGGAGGAAGGCCTTGCAGAGAGATCCTGACAAACCAGAGAGCTGGGCAATCCCCAACAAGATGAGGTTCAGCGAGAGCGAGTGAGGGATTGCGCACCTGGCAACGGGCAGCCCTGGCTGTCCGGACAGTCTGGGGGGAGGAGAGGCTGGAGCGCAGCCCTGCAGAGAGGGCTCTGGGGCTTTTGGTCGACGGCAAGTTGAACGTGAGTCAGCCATGGGCCCTGGCAGGCAGGAGGGGCAACGGCATCGTGGGGTGCCTCCAGCACAGCATGGCTAGGCGGTCGCGGGCAGGGATTGCTGTGCTCTGCTCTGCGCTCTTTCAGCATCAGCTCGAGTCCTGTGTGCACTTTTGGGCACGGCACTATCAGAAGGCCGTAAAACTCTTCGAGAGAGAGCATCCAAAGGAGCGCTTCAAAGTGGTGAGGGATCTGGAGGGCAGGACAGATGAGGAGCGGCTGAGGTGCCTGCGTTTGTTCAGCCTGCAGGAGACTGAGGAGAGGCCTGATGGCGGCCTGCAGCTTCCTCACGAGGGGAGCGGAGGGCCCGGCGCTAAGCTCTGCTCTCTGGGGACGGTGACAAAACTCGAGGGAATGGCATGGAGCTGTGACAGGGGAGGGTCCGCCTGGAGGTGAGGACAAGATTTTTCACTGACACGGGGCTTGGCCACTGAACCAGGCCTCCCAGTGAAGTGGTCAGGGCAGCAAGCCTGCTGGAGTTCACAAAACGTCTGGGCAATGCTCTCAGACACGTGCTTTGGTTTGTGGGGGTCACCCAGAGCCATGGGCTCTGAGGTCACCCAGAGCCATGGGCTCTGAGGTCAGCCAGCAACGGACTGTGACTTCACGGCCCTCGCTGCTCATATTGGGGCGCAGGCAGAGCCCGCCCCAGCCTGGCTCGTGCCTGGACTCCCGCTGAGCGTTTGTGCGAGGCTTGGAGCGCCGAGCAAGGATTTGTTGGAGCTGTGCTGTGGGGCCGTCGGCAGCTGTTCTCAGTGCCCGTCCCCGCAGGCAGTGCCTGTGTTTCCCCGGCCCTGCCTGGCTCAGGCAGCCGGGGCCCTGTGAGGAGCACTTGCAGCAGCGCAGGTGAGCTGTGTGGGGACACGTGCCCCGGGGCGGCCCGCGGGGGACGTGGGACCACCCAGCCGTGGGGCTGGGGCCGGGGGGGTTCCTGCTGAGGGGCCGGGGCACAGCCAGTGACCTTCTCTCTTCCTCGCAGCGTGCGCGATACCCGCTGCTGCAGTGCCGGTGCAGGGGAGCAGCTCATCAGCATCAGCTCTCCCCAGCGCACCTTAACGAGAAGACCATGGCCACAGAGGAGGCGTGGACGTGTCCCGTGTGCCGGGAGGGGCGAAAGGACGTGGCCTACGCGACACCGTGTAACCACCGGTTCTGCCTGGGCTGCATCCAGCGCTGGGCAAAACTGAAGGCGAGCTGCCCACTCTGCAGGACGGGCATGAGGACCATCAAGGTTTCCGTGCGGGGAGACGAAGACTACCTGGAATGCATCGTCTCCCCTCCCGCAGTGCCCGTACCTGTTGGCTTCCAGGCAGGCAGCGCCACCGCCCCCCACAGCCCTGCAGCGCCGGCTGCGTCCTCTGTGCCAGCCGAGGAGAGGGATGCGGAGCCCGATCCCCGCGCTGCTGTGGGCGGCCTCCTGCCCGAGGACTGGGCCGTGCTGTTCAGGGAGCGCAGGGACATCCTCGACCCTGTGCTGCCCTGGCTTCGCCGCCAGCTCTCAGCCATCTATGGGACACGCTGGTGGCAGGCGAGAGCTGCAGAGAGCTTCCTCCTGCACTCCCTGTGTGTGATGGGGCTGGACAGGGACGCCATCATTCAGCACACACAGCCCGCCTTGGGGCCCCTCACCGTGCCGCTCATCGACGGGCTCGTCGGCACCATCGTGGCTCTCTGCGGCGAGGACGCACGGAGGCTGCTGGGCCTCGAGAGCAGCCGCCCTGCCAGGGCGCAGGAGGCCAGACCTGCAGCTGCTTCTGGGCACGCTGCTCCAGCGCAGGGAGCCTTCAGGACCAGCCCCGCGCCCTCCAGCAGCTCTGCAGACCCTGACACGGACGAGATCCCCGGCACATCCAGCGCTTTCCAGCGTGGGGGTCCTGGCGAAGTCCCAGCTGCAGACAGCCCCAGGGAGCAGGAAGAGCCCCGTGAAGAGCTGGGGCAGGAGGCAGCAGCAGGTCCCTCTGCCCGGGGCTGCAGGCGCAGACCCTCCACTCCTCACCGCTCGACTCGGGGGTCCCGGCGCCCCAGGAAGCGCACCCGGGCAGGCAGTGCCCAAGACTCTCCCCAGCCCTGCAAGAGGCCGCCCCCCCGGCGCCTCTAGCAGGGCTCCTGCGGGTGGTGAAATAAAAAACAATAAAACAGATTAAATATAGCATAGAAAAAGTCTCGGTGTGATTCAAACCAGAGCTGGCACAGCCCCGTGCATGCTGCTGCCTTCCCTCCCTTTTCCTGGTGCCATCCCCGTGCCCTGCTGGCCCCCACTGTCCCTTTGGTCATGGGTGATTAATGCCCCAGGTGGGGTCTCACGAGAGCAGAGCAGAGGGGAACAATCCCCTCCCTCGCCCTGCTGGCCACGACGCTGTCGGTGCAGCCCAGGCTACGAGTGGCTTTCTGAGCTGCAAGCACACCTTGCCAGCTCATGTCGAGCTTCTCAGCAACCAGCACCCCCAGAACCCTCTGCTCAGGGCTGCTCTCAATCCATTCCCTGCCCAGCCTGTATTTGTGCTTTGGATTGCTCTAATTCAGATGCAGGGCCTTCCGTTTGGCCTTGTTGAACCTCAGCAGATTCACACAAGCCCACCTCCCCAGCTTTTCAAAGTGCTCCTGGATGGCATCCCTTCCCTTCAGCATGCTGACAGCACCACACAGCTTGGTGTCTGCAAGCTTGCTGAGGGGGCACTCAATCCCACTGATCATGTCAGCGACAAAGATGTTAAACAGCACCGGTCCCTAGAGCGACCCCTCAGGAACACCACTCCTCACTGGCCTCCCCCGAGACCCTGAGCCATTGACCACAACTCTTTGAGTGTGGACATCCAGCCAATTCCTTACCCACCGAGTGCTCCATCCATCAAATCCCTGTCTCTCTAACTTGGAGACAAGGATATGGTGCAGGCCAGTGCCAAAGGCTTTGCACAAGTCCAGGTAGATGATGTCAGTTGCTCTTCCCCTACGCACCAATGCTGTGGGCCCCCTGTAGAAGGCCACCAGGTTTGTCAGTCAAGGCAAACCTTTAGTGAAGCCATGCTGGCTGTTCACCACTCAGCTCTTGCTTTTCCCTTTCCCTTTCCCTTTCCCTTTCCCTTTCCCTTTCCCTTTCCCTTTCCCTTTCCCTTTCCCTTTCCCTTTCCCTTTCCCTTTCCCTTTCCCTTTCCCTTTCCCTTTCCCTTTCCCTTTCCCTTTCCCTTTCCCTCTCCTTTCCTTTCCGCTATCCCTTCCCCTTCCCCTTCCCCTTCCCCTTTCCCTTTCCCTTTTCCTTTCCCTTTCCCTTTCCCTTTCCCTTTCCCTTTCCCTTTCCCTTTCCCTTTCCCTTTCCCTTTCCCTTTCCCTTTCCCTTTCCCTTTCCCTTTCCCTTTCCCTTTTCCTCTCCGTCTCCCTTTCCCTTTCCCTTTCCCTTTCCCTTTCCCTTTCCCTTTCCCTTTCCCTTTCCCTTTCCCTTTCCCTTTCCCTCTCCTTTCCTTTCCGCTATCCCTTCCCCTTCCCCTTCCCCTTCCCCTTTCCCTTTCCCTTTTCCTTTCCCTTTCCCTTTCCCTTTCCCTTTCCCTTTCCCTTTCCCTTTCCCTTTCCCTTTCCCTTTCCCTTTCCCTTTTCCTCTCCGTCTCCCTTTCCCTTTCCCTTTCCCTTTCCCTTTCCCTTTCCCTTTCCCTTTCCCTTTCCCTTTCCCTTTCCCTTTCCCTTTCCCTTTCCCTTTCCCTTTCCCTCTCCCTCTCCCTCTCCCTCTCCCTCTCCCTTTCCCTTTCCCTTTCCCTTTCCCTTCCCCTTCCGCTTTCCCTTCCCCTTCCCCTTCTCCTTCCCCTTTCCCTTCCCCTTCCCCTTCTCCTTCACCTTCCCCTTCCCCTTCCCCTTCCCCGTTCCCTTTCCCTTCCCCTCTCCCTTTCTCTTTCCCTCTACTTCTCCCTCTCCCTCTCCCTCTCCCTCTCCCTCTCCCTTTCCCTTTCCCTTTCCCTTTCCCTTTCCCTTTCCCTTTCCATTTCCCTTTCCCTTTCCCTTTTCTTCTCCGTCTCCCTTTCCCTTTCCCTTTCCCTTTCCCTTTCCCTTTCCCTTTCCCTTTCCCTTTCCCTTTCCCTTTCCCTTTCCCTTTCCCTTTCCCTTTCCCTTTCCCTTTCCCTTTCCCTTTCCCTTTCCCTTTCCCTTTCCCTTTCCCTTTCCCTTTCCCTTCCCCTTCCCCTTTCCCTTCCCCTTCCCCTTCTCCTTCCCCTTCCCCTTCCCCTTCCCCGTTCCCTTTCCCTTCCCCTCTCCCTTTCTCTTTCCCTCTACTTTTCCCTCTCCCTCTCCCTCTCCCTCTCCCTCTCCCTCTCCCTCTCCCTTTCCCTTCCCCTTCCCCTTCCCCTCTCCCTCTCCCTCTCCCTCTCCCTCTCCCTCTCCCTCTCCCTCTCCCTCTCCCTCTCCCTCTCCCTCTCCCTCTCCCTCTCCCTCTCCCTTTCCCTTTCCCTCTCCCTCTCCCTTTCCCTTTCCCTTTCCCTTTCCCTTTCCCTTACCCTTTCCCTTTCCCTTTCCCTCTCCCTTTCCCTTCCCCTTCCCCTTCCCCTTCCCCTTCCCCTTCCCCTTCCCCTTTCCCTTCCCCTTCCCCTCTCCCTCTCCCTCTCCCTCTCCCTCTCCCTCTCCCTCTCCCTCTCCCTCTCCCTCTCCCTCTCCCTCTCCCTTTCCCTTTCCCTCTCCCTCTCCCTTTCCCTTTCCCTTTCCCTTTCCCTTCCCCTTTCTCTTTCTTTTTCACTCTCCCTTTCCCTTTCCCTTCCCCTCTCCCTTTCCCTTCCCCTCTCGCTTTCGCTTTCCCTTTCGCTTTCCCTTCCGTTTCCCTTTCCCTTTTCCTTTTCCTTTTCCTTTCCCTTCCGCTTTCCCTTTCCCTTCCCCTTCCCCTTCCCCTTCCCCTTTCCCTTTCCCTTTCCCTTCCCCTCTCCCTTTCCCTCTCCCTTCCCCTCTCCCTTTCCCTTTCCCTTTCCCTTTCCCTTCCCCTTTCCCTTTCGCTTTCCCTTTCCCTTTCCGTTTCCGTTTCCCTTTCCCTTTCCCTTTCCCTTTCCCTTTCCCTTTCCCTTTCCCTTTCCCTTTCCCTTTCCCTTTCCCTTTCCCTTTCCCTTTCCCTTTCCCTTCCCCTTCCCCTTCCCTTTCCCTTTCCCTTCCCCTCTCCCTTTCTCTTTCCCTCTACTTCTCCCTCTCCCTCTCCCTCTCCCTCTCCCTCTCCCTCTCCCTCTCCCTCTCCCTCTCCTTCTCCCTCTCCCTTTCCCTTCCCCTCTCCCTTTCCCTTCCCCTCTCCCTTTCCCTTTCCCTTCCCCTTCCCCTTTCCCTCTCCCTCTCCCTCTCCCTCTCCCTCTCCCTTTCCCTTTCCCTTTCCCTTTCCCTTTCCCTTTCCCTTTCCCTTCCCCTCTCCCTTTCCCTTCCCCTTTCCCTTCCCCTTTCCCTCTCCCTCTCCCTCTCCCTCTCCCTCTCCCTCTCCCTCTCCCTCTCCCTCTCCCTCTCCCTCTCCCTCTCCCTCTCCCTCTCCCTTTCCCTTTCCCTCTCCCTCTCCCTCTCCCTCTCCCTCTCCCTCTCTCTCTGCCTTTCCCTCTCCCTTTCCCTCTCCCTTTCCGTTTTCTTTTCCGTTTTCCCCTTCATTTTTAAATGCAGCATGCACAAGGATCGAGATATAAGGCTGGGGGCTGCAAGAGAGCATTAGTCAGCAATGTTGCCCTTCTACATTCAACAGAGAATGCAGTGGATGGGAGCAGATTTGCTTCTGTTGTGTACAAAATGCTTCACGCAGGGACAGTGCAAAAGGCCAAAGGGATATTGCACAACACAGGGCATGGTGCTGAATTATTCCTAGGAACTGCTAGGCCAGGCTGGTATGAGGGCTGCTACTTGGGGATGGGATGGACATCTGTCAGTAGCTGGTCAGCGGTTGCACTTTGCCTCACTCACCTTCCCTATTCTTTTATTCCTGTTCTTCTTATGAACATGATTATGATTTTCTCTTTATTATTATTATTATTTTATGATTATAAATCAGGATCAGGAGACTGAGGAGAGGCCTGATGGCGGCCTGCAGCTTCCTCACGAGGGGAGCGGAGGGCCCGGCGCTAAGCTCTGCTCTCTGCGGACGGTGACAAAACTCGAGGGAATGGCATGGAGCTGTGACAGGGGAGGGTCCGCCTGGAGGTGAGGACAAGATTTTTCACTGACACGGGGCTTGGCCACTGAACCAGGCCTCCCAGTGAAGTGGTCAGGGCAGCAAGCCTGCTGGAGTTCACAAAACGTCTGGGCAATGCTCTCAGACACGTGCTTTGGTTTGTGGGGGTCACCCAGAGCCATGGGCTCTGAGGTCACCCAGAGCCATGGTCTCTGAGGTCAGCCAGCAACGGACTGTGACTTCACGGCCCTCGCTGCTCGTATTGGGGCGCAGGCAGAGCCCGCCCCAGCCTGGCTCGTGCCTGGACTCCCGCTGAGCGTTTGTGCGAGGCTTGGAGCGCCGAGCAAGGATTTGTTGGAGCTGTGCTGTGGGGCCGTCGGCAGCTGTTCTCAGTGCCCGTCCCCGCAGGCAGTGCCTGTGTTTCCCCGGCCCTGCCTGGCTCAGGCAGCCGGGGCCCTGTGAGGAGCACTTGCAGCAGCGCAGGTGAGCTGTGTGGGGACACGTGCCCCAAGGCTGGGGCTGGGGGGTTTCCAGCTGAGGGGCCAGGGCACTGCCACTGCCCGCCCCAGCACAGCCACTGACCCTGGCCTCTCTCCTTCTTGCAGCCTGCAGCACCTGTCGCAGCGGCGGCAGCGAGGGGAAGCGCTCTCCATCTGCAGCTCTCCCCAGCCCGCTGCAGCGAGCCCTGTGTGCCAGGAGATCCCAAAGGAGCCCAGCTACCTCAGCCCCTGTCAGCACCACTTCTGCTTCGGCTGCATCATGCGCTGGGCCAAGAGAAGCACCACCTGCCCCCTCTGCAGGCAGGACATCACCTCCATCCGATACTCCATCTGGTCGGAAGACGACTTTCTGGAGGTCCAGGTTGCCCGCCGCGCAGAGGCCCAAGATGACAGCCCCCAGGATGATCAGGGGTCTGCAGAGCTGGTGCCCCAGACTGCCGTGAGCGGCCTCCTGCCTGAGGAATGGGCAGCCCTCTTCAGGGAACACCTGGAAATCCTCGGTCCGCTGCGGCCCTGGGTGCGCCAGCAAGCCAGGGAGTTGTTCGGGGCTGCCTGGTGGGATCAGGACATGCTGGAGGCCAGCATCATCGCTTGGCTCTGCCGCTGCGGGCTAGATGAGCAGGCCTTGGGCCGGGAGCTGCAGCCGTTGCTGCAGGGCCACACGGTGAGCTTTGTGCAGCAGCTCGTTGACACCATGGTGGAGATGTGCAGCGATGAGTTCCTCGAGGAACTGGGGCTCCTGGAACCCCCTCCTGCCAGCCAGCAGCAGAACGGCCCTGAGGTGGACCTCGAGGGCTCCCAAGACACCTGGGAGCCAGAAGACAGTCCTGCAGCCACCCACAGCCCTGCTGCCTTCCCCTGGGACACTCCTGTCACCATCCTGCTCTCTTCCAGCAGCCCAGAGGGTTCTGACATCGAGGAGCTCCCCAGCACCTCCAGTGCCACCCTGCGTGGGGGTCCTGACCACCTGCCCACTGCACCTATCCCCAGGGAGCAGGAGGAGCCTTTCACAGAGCCAGGACAGGTGGCAGCAGAAGAGGCCGCGGTGCAGGGCTGCAGCCACAGGCCCTCTCCTCCTGGCCGGGGCAGGGACAGCTCACCTGGGGGGCCCCGGCGACCCCCGAAGAGGAGGGCCGACAGCAACCCGGACTCTCCCCAGCCCTGCAAGAGGCCCCGGCGCCTTTAGCAGGCCACGCTTGGTTGTTGTAAAAATAAAAAGTTGTGACTCTGCCACAGACAGTGTCTTGGTCTTCTTCATAGCATCACAGAATCATACCATCACAGAAATGTAGAGTGGCTCAGGTTGGAAGGGACCTTAAAGACCATCTAGTTCCCTTCCCCCTGCCATGGCCAGGGATGCCACCCACTAGATCTGGTTGGCCACGGCCTCACGCAACCTGGCCTGGAGCACCTGCAGGTTGGGACATCCACAACCTCTCTGGGCAACCTGGTCCAGTGCCTCACCACGCTCTGAGTGAAGAATTTCCTCCTAACCTCTACTCTAAATCTCCCCTCTCTTAGCTGAAAACCATCCCCTCTTTTCCTGTCATTAACAACATTGTAGCCCTCCTCTGGACCCGTTCTTACAGACCCCTATCCTTGGGTTCCATATGGGCTATGCTGCTGGGAGCACCAGGCCTGGATGCAGCACTCCAAAGGAGGCCTCCAAGAGCAGAGTAGAGGGGTGCAATGCCTTCCCTTGCCCTGCTGCCCACGCTTCTGTTGATGCAGCCCAGGAGGCAGTTGGCCTTCTAGGCTGCAAGCGCGCACTGCTGGGTAGGGAGCAGCTCTTTATTTTCCATGTGCCTTAGAAGAATAGTTTCCAGGAGGATCTGTTCCATGATCTGACTGGGCACAGAGCTGAGGCCTGTAGTTCCCTGGGTCTTCCTTTTTCCCATTTTAAAAATGGGGGTTATGTTTCCCCTCTTCCAGTCAGTGGGAACTTCACTGGGCTGCCACGATTTCTCAAATATGCCAGGCAGTGCCTTGGCAAGTATGTCTGCCCATTCCCTCAGGACCCGCAGATGCATCTCCTCAGGTCCCCTGGACTCGGGCACGTTCATGTTCCTTAGCTGGTCTCAGACCTGATCTTCTCCTACAGGGGGTGGTTTTTCATTCTCCCATTCCCTGCCTTTGCCTTCTGCGACTCGGGCTGTGGGGCTGGAGCTCTTGCCAGTGAAGACTGAGGCAAAAATAGTCTTTAAGTACCTCAGCTTTCTCCATATCATGGGTAACCACGTCTCCTCTTTCCTTCAGCAGAGGGAGCACTTTTCCCTTGTGTTCCTTTTGCCACTGATGTACTAGAGGAGCCTTTCTTGCCCTTGATGTCCCTTTCCAGAGTTAATTCTGTCAGTGCTTTGACTTTCCCCACCTTATCCCTGGCTGCTCGCACGGTGTGTCTGTATCCCTCCCAGGGTACCTCTCCTTGCTTCCACCCTCTGCAGGCCTCCTTTTTCTGCTTGAGTTTGGCCAGGAGCCCCTCGCTCCTCCGTGGAGCCCTCCTGCCGTTTTTTTGCCTGACTTCCCCTGTGCTGGGATGCATCGCTCCCGAGCGTGGAGGAGGTGATCCCTGCGTACCAGAGAGCTTTGTCCCTCCTGCGGGGCCTGTCCCAGGGCACTCTACCGAGCACGTCCCAGAGGAGGACACACTCCCCCACAAACACCCCTCAAACACCCCTCAAACACCCCCCACCCCGCGCAGAGCGCCGACCCTCCCAACATGGCCACCCCGCCGCGCCCCCCTCTCCGCGACCTCCCTCCCGTCGGGCACCGCGCGCAGGCAGCGATTGGCCCCGGGCCGGCGGCGGGCGGGCGGTGCGGGAGGGTTCGAACGGCAACGGCCGCGCCGGGAGCCGCGGCGGAGCGGTGAGGGCGGGCGGCGCCCTGAGGCGGCGGTGGCGGGGGGGGCTGGCGGCGGGGTGCCTGCTTCTCTGGAGACGCTCAGAGCCCGCCAGGGCGCCGTCCTAAGTGAGGTGCTCCGGGTGGCCCCCGCTCCGCGGAGGGGGAGATCGGCGGAGGTACCCCCACCACCACCACCACCCCCCGCCTCCGGCCCCAGCCGCCCTGCGATGCCGTCGGTGTTAGCGCTGGGCCGGACACAAACATGCGAGACGCCACGCTGGCGCTGCTGCAAGCGGCCCCCTTCGCGTCTCGGAAGGTGGTGGGAGGAGGAGAGCGCAAACGCAGGTCACGCTTTCTCGTTGCAGGTGCTTGGAAGAAGTGTAAGCCCTCGCTGGTCCCACGATGTCTGTCAGCAGCTATGAGGAAATTCTCAAGTACTACGAGTTACGCGAAACAATTGGAACGGGTAGGAGTAATCTCTGAGCAAAAACACGTGCCTGTTTTCTGCCTGGCCGCTCTAGTATTTATCTGAGTATAGATTAACTGTTGTTACAAAGTATGTCAGCTTGCAAGCTCTTGTTTTTTTTGGAACAGAATTCTGAAGCTAGTTGGCAGCCACTATCTCTAATCACTTCTTCCTCTAATGAAAACATTGCACACAATTATGCTACGTACTCTGCTGTACAACTGAGACGAAAAGGGTGAAAGCACGTCATCACACTGAGCTTTAAATGTCTGTATTTTCAATTTTAGGTGGGTTTGCAAAGGTAAAACTTGGACGACACCTCCTTACTGGTGAAAAAGTTGCGATAAAAATCATGGACAAACTTGCTCTAGGGGTAAGTCAAAAACATTTTACATTTGATAGCATCATCTGTTTCTTGTACGGTTCTCAAGAGCAAAGGGTGTGGTATATAAAGATGCTGCCTACTAGTCCTGCTGCCTTTTAAAGGATGCTGTAGAGCTGAAGGAATTTTAACAGTGACAGAAACCGTGTGCCTTCTTGGGAAGTGGGCAATATTCACTCACTGTATAATGGAAGAAGTTGAAAATTATTAGAATAATTCAAACAAAATGCTGATGAAAATACTAGATATTCTACATCTTCGGGTTTTGCTGATCAGAATTATATGGGGGGAATGGAAGAGCTGTAAATGAGTTGATGTTGAATCATACACTGTCATAAACATGCTGTGAAATTTTGACTTCCACAATATCTGCTGCTTACTGTTGTGTCAAAGTAGTCACCAATTTCATACCTTACTTTCGTGGTCTCTTAGGATGACTTGCCTCGTGTTAAAACAGAAATTGATGCCATGAAGAACTTAAGTCACCAACATATTTGCCGGTTGTATCACGTTATAGAGACATCCAAGAAAATATTCATGGTCTTAGAGGTAAGAAATAGCGTTTCTGCCATGCTTGAGGTTACAGTACACGATCTGTCTGCTTTAGCAGAATACAATAATATAACAGAAAAGCTGAAATGAAGCATTTCTTAAAAGGTTATCTAACTAATGAGTTTGTTCACGATTGGTTACTTTAAACATTAAGCTGAAAATACATATTCTGTCTTCTCGTAAAAGCCACTCTTTGGTGTTCCCAATAAGTGAAATAAGTTTAATTCCTACCTTGCATTTCAATTGTTTTAAAATAGCACCAGCAAGGTCTGTGAGACACCAGAACTCCCAAGTGATTGTCATCTCCTGGGTGATTTGCACCACTCATGACCGGAGTGTAATGTATTGGATACAAAATTTGAGGCAAGGGTCAGACTTCTTGGCTTGTGTGGTTTGCTGCAGTGGTGACCCATGCCAAACTTTTGGGTACTGAAAAAGCAAAGGGAATGGTAGAGCATCCTATAGCTGCTGTCCGGTGCTTTCTGTGCTCTCGTTGCTACTTAGATTTCCTGGATATGTTCTAAACATACTCTCATTTGAGCTTTACCTTTCTTGTTGCAGTATTGTCCTGGAGGAGAGCTGTTTGATTACATTATTTCTAAGGACCGTCTTTCAGAAGAGGAAGCTCGTGTATTTTTTCGGCAGATTGTTTCAGCAATTGCTTATGTTCACAGTCAGGGATATGCCCACAGGGACCTCAAACCAGTAAGCCTGAATAGTAGTCACATTTTTGTAAATAATAACAAATGATCTGACATCTTCTGGAAGTGTATTGTTTCTGCTTGATACTATGTGCCTCAGCTGAAATGGATTTGGCTGACCCTGAAGAAGGATTTTCCTCTGAAATAGAAGTAGAACATCAGTACCGAGAGTACTGTGTTCAGCTCTGAGGCCTCCAGCACAAGAAGGACACAGAAGTATTAGAACAAGTCCAGAGGAGGCCACAGAGATGATGAAGGGCTGGAGCACCTCTCCTACAAAGTCAGGCTGAGGGAGTTGGGTTTGTTCAGCATGGAGAAGAGAAGGCTCTGGGGAGACCTTATAACAACTTTCCAGTACCTAAAGGGGGCCTACAGGAAGGTTGAGGATGTAGGAATAGGACGAGGAGTAGTGGTTTTAAATTGAGAGTGTAGATTTAGATTAGATATAAGGAAGAAATTCTTTACTCTGAGGAGTGTGACGCACTGGAAGAAGTTGCCCAGAGAAGTGGTGGATTAAGGCTAGGCTGGATGGGGCTTTGGGCAGCCTGGTCTAGGGGGAGGTGTCCCTGCCTGTGGCAGGGGGAGTGGAATGAGAGGACCTTTAAGGTTTCTTCCAACCCAAACCATTCTGTGATCATGCTCTGAATGGGAGTGGAGCAGAGACATGGAACTGATTTGGATGTTTGTTAAGCATTTCTATTATGCTCTTTCTTCCAGCATGCACCTGGAGAGAGCCTTGATGGTGTCAATAAGTTGTGCAAACTGTTATGGTTTTGTGCCTCAAGGAACAGAGTCTGATAGCTTAAATGAAGGATACATATAGAGAGGGTGCAGAATAAAATGCATGCTACTGGCCCCATCCTATGGCTTTTCTGTCATTGCAGATTAAGCATTGGTTTAGTGGTTGGAAGATTAGAGTGTTTCTCCACAAATGGGTTAGAACTTTGCATTTTTAGAGATGCTGATATCTCCAAGAAAAGCAAACCCTTGGAGCTCAAGCAATTTCCCAGACAGCTTATGAGATCTTTGTCTCCAAAGAGCCTTTTTCCCCCCAAAAAAGAAAGCGTTGTTTGTGCCTTCTGCACGGAATTGGCTTCTAGCCGATGAGCTGGTGAATCCAGAGGAGGATATGATAACCTGGGTTGGAAGCGACTGTAGAGATTTCTGCTTGAACCTCCTGCTCAAAGCAGGACCCAGTGTCTGATGGCTTTATCCAGTGCCATCTTCAAGCCCTGCCATGGACGAGGCGGCACGCTTCTTCTGGGCAGTCTGTTGGGTCCCTGACCATCCCCTGAGTGAATGCATGCCTGCTGTCTGCCATCATCCCACTGTGCCCTGCTGAGAAGAGCTTGGCTCTGTCTTGCTGCCCTCCTTGTAGGTGTGAAAAGGCTGCCATGGGGTTCCTCTGCAGACTGAACAAACATCTTTCCCTCAGCCCCTCCTCACTGAGCAAGGGCCCCAGCCCCTGAGCAGACTGGAGGCCACGCACGGAGCTTTCTTCCATTTGATGTCTTTCCTGCAGGGGGCCAAAACCTAGATGCAGCGTTGTAGATGTCCAACAAGAGCTGAACAGAGGGCTCAGCCCCCTGGTCTGGTGATGCTGCTTCCTAACTGAGCCCACGGTAGTGTTGGGCATCTTCTGTGCCTTTTTTGTGCCCTGTTCAGCAGATACAAACTAGTCGTTGCTGCCTGCGGTACCGGAATATGGGGTGAACTTGCTGACAGCCAATGCTAGTCTGTAGAGGAGAGCTTTTTGCAGCCTCTAACTGCTGACAGCAGCAAGAACTAATGAAAGAAAAGCTGGTCCCTCGGATGCTCAGGTGAAAAGCATTATTTGCTGCCTTCTCTTTCACCAGGAAAATCTGCTGATTGATGAGGAACATAATTTGAAGCTGATAGACTTTGGACTCTGTGCAAAGCCAAAGGTAAGAGCATCTGCTCGATCCGGTACGATGTGCACCCAAGAAATGCATGTTTGATCACAGAATGCAATGCAGTGACTTGCCCAAACACCTTAAAGTAAAGCCATTGATGTGGTTGGTATACAATTACTGCTTCCGTGGAAGGGACTGAACTGCGCAAGAGAACAGTTAACAGCTGTGCTTCTGAGCAGCCTGTTAAATTGTTTTCTCCACGTAGACTTGATATTTTTCTAATCTAAGGGAGATCATCTGGTACATGCAGCACCTTCTGTCTCATACAAGGGCCAGTAATACTAGGTTGGCATGCACTTTTCCCTCATGCATTTTTCAACTATGTATGTCTTTCTTCAAATGATTTTTGTGGAGATGGAGATTGTGGATAGAACCAACTAGTTTATACAGGTGACATATGCAGATCCTCTGGTTTTATATGTTTGTACTGAATTGTTTCTCGATCCTAAAAAAAGTTTTTAGGAGCCTTTTCTGTTTGCCATTTTAACATGCAAGGTGGGTGCTGGTGAGGATCAATGTAATGGGAAGACAGTTTTAGGGATTCCAAGAGAGTTATTCACCCTCAGATTGTTTTACTTGACTCAGTAGAGCAAGTTAGAGCATCATGCTGGTAATTAAGACCAACAGGGCATCAACTCAGTGGAATAACGTCATCTTATTGTGATCTGTGTAGAAGACAGTGCATGTGAAATAATAACATGGTTTTGATAAGGAAGTATTTTATCAGTGGTTCTTTGAAAAGTTATTGCATTAAGTACTGTCATAAATAACCAGCTAGCCTCATGCCCACTAGCTCTTAGATCACTTCTTCACAGGTTTGTATCTTTTATCTGCGCATTTGCACAGGGAATTCATATTAATAGATGAGGAGCTAAGGAAAAGAATGCATCTTGCCAAGGAACATAGATAAAGGAGCAGTTTGGGATCAGAATGTGTATAGGATGTTTGTGGTCTTAGACTATTTGCTTAGTGTATCCATATGTTACAACAAAGCAAAATAAAAGGTGAACATAGATGCATAGCAGAAGAAGAGGGAACCTCTGAGGCTTCTACTGTGTCGTTACTAGATGACATGAGCAGTGTTAAAGCCAAGGCTTCAGTGTGATTATTCTGATTTCTGTGTTGTTCTAGGGAGGTCTTGATTACCATCTGAACACCTGCTGTGGAAGCCCAGCTTATGCAGCACCAGAGCTAATTCAGGGCAAAGCATATATTGGCTCAGAGGTATGTAGCAGAGTTTTAGTGTTGTTTTGTTTGTGTGTTTTTTTTTTTTGTTGTTTTTTCCTCTGGTGCCCTGTCTGTAAAGGCAGTGAAGCTGGGGTACGGTCACTTGGTTTCCCTCCTGAATGCCCCTGGACAGCATTACTTTGGTACTTCCTACAGCTGCCTCAACTCGCCTTAGCAATCGCAGACTCAAACAGTGCCATTGGCCACAGGTCAGGTAGCTGGCTAGTTTGTATCTGGCTAATCCTTACCTACCTACACCAGTTGCTCCATCTTTTAGTGCCCTACAAAACAGTAATGTTCTTCTACTACAAAATCTTTGAAGGAGCAAGGTACTCTGTCAATTACTCCTCGCTTGTCACAAATTTTTGTGCAGTCTCAGAGTCTTAAATGATTTGTCAGGCATTTTCTTTAGCTTGCAAGTTGTGTGTGAAGACTTGGTCCCTTTTTCTTGCACAATGTTGTAAAAATTGAGAGCAGAAAATGTGAAGAGGTTTCTCAACTTTGATTTCATACCTGGAACTCTGGGACTGCTTGCAATTTGCTTTTGTTAATCTATCCAAAATGTTCTAATGGGAATCCCTTCATGCTGCTTGAATTGCTTTGCTATTAGGATGGAGTCAGTCCTTTGTTTGTTCTCATAGCTTTGCACTGCTGTTGTTGGCCTCTGATTCTTGCTTTTGTTTGTTTGTTTTTCAACCAGACAAGCGTACTTTTCATGAAGTGTATGTGGATTTTGCCAAGGGCAGACAATATGGTCTGTCATGAAGCCCTTTTAGATACATTTGCTTTGTGAACATGTATTCACTTTTATTTTTTAGGCAGATATTTGGAGCATGGGTGTACTGCTGTATGCTCTGCTGTGTGGCTTTCTCCCTTTTGATGATGACAATGTCATGGCAGTCTACAGGAGGATAATGGTAGGTATTGATTGTGCTAGGGGGGACATGGCTGAGTGTTACAAGAGGTTTGCTTTTTTGGTGACAGAACCTGCTGAGCTTTGCCTAAGGCGAAAAGGCCTTAGTGCTGAATTTTGTCCATTTTTGCTGCTCTTCCTAGAAGTATTTTGTGGATTTGTTCCATTGGTCTTCAGGGTACTCCAGCCTGGTGCAACTGGTGCATGACACCAAGTGGAGTTTCAGGAGAAGAATTTTCTTGCCAATGGGCTGGATTTTTGGGTGGGATTTCATCTGGCTTCTCCGTATGCTGTGACAGAACTGTAAATCTGCCATTGGATTTTCCAACATTGAGTGTTTCTTGAATGCCAGCTATTCTCCTCTCTAGGAAAGGCAGGATTCTGCCTCCACTTTTGCGATTTCCTCGTCCAGAATGAGCATGCAAAGAGCTTTCTTCCATTTGATGTCTTTCCTGCAGGGGGCCAAAACCTAGATGCAGCGTTGTAGATGTTGTCCAACAAGATCAGAACAGAGGGCTCAGCCCCCTGGTCTGGTGGTGCTGCTTCCTAATTCAGCCCATGGTAGTGTTGGGCATCTTTTGTGCCAGAAGACACCTCTGGCTTACATTCAGTGTGCTGTCTGTCAGCACCTCTCTGTCCAGAATGAGGAGGAAATGCAAGACCCCATAAATTGCCTCCAACAGAAAAGGCTGAAGAGGTAGTAAGTAACAGCATTGAGTCGTTGGTTCTGTTCCCCTGTAAATTCCTCCCGGTGCAGCTAAACAGCTGCTGTTTGGCATCCTGTAGACAACTCCACCATCCACTTGCAGGCTGCCAGCAAATTTCTGTTCACAAAGCCTCCAGTAAGCCAGCGGAGTGCGGAACAGCTGTGTTGGCTGAGGTCTTTGGCTTCCTCTACCTGCTTCTCCTTCAATGACCAAGAGCTTGGTATGTCTGAAAAGTCGAGGAGCATCCTGAAGAGGATTCAAGAACTGTGCTGGTGGGAGGGGACAGGAGATTCTGGAGTCTGCAAGGATGATTTCTGCAGAGTTGAGGCCTCACTGCCTAATGCGCACGGGAGCCAGGAGCTGCATTCTTTGGAGTGGTGAAACATTGGCCAGTGGAACTTGTTGAGGTGAACAGAGACGAGCAAGTTTTAAAACTCAGTCTGAGTGCAGTGGAAGAGGGAAATCTCACAGGTGTTAAGATGCAGGCTTGCTATTTCTGCTCTGAATTTGTTTTAATTCCGTGTGGCTGCGAGCTGAAAATTGCTTGAAATGGAGACACTTAAGCATGCTTGTGGAATTGAATTTCAAGCGTTACAGATGCTGAAATGTACTGTAATCTCAGCTCAAAGCTGTTGGAAGGCTGCTGCTTCAATCTAAGCTCTACAATTATCTTAAAGGAGGCTCTAGCGAGGTGGGGATTGGTGTCCCCAAGCACCAAGTGATAAGACAAGAGGAAATGGCCTCACGTTGTGCTGGGGGAGGCTTGGGTTGGCTATTAGGAAAAATTTCCTCACTGAAAGAGTTGAGAGGTATTGGAACAGGCAGCCCAGGGAAGTGGTTGAGTCACCACCCCAGAGGCATTCAAAAACCGTGTAGATGAGGTGCTTGGTGACATGGTTTAATGGTGGGCTTGGCAGTGCGAGGTGAAAGGGTGGACCAGATGATCTTAGAGGTCTTTCCCAACCCAAATGCTTCTACGGTCCTATGACTGGAAGCAGGATCGCAGTGCTTGCACACAGCGTTTCTTTCCCTGGAATGCTCCACATCTCTTCACTTGGGAATACGTAGGTCAACCAAGTGTGTGCTATAACTCCTGTAAGAAGAAAATATTTCTGGAGTGATCTTATGCCTCTGGTAGCTCCTGCGAGGTATTTGCCTTCCAGCACTGTCCTCAGTCAAGGAGATGCTACCTCTGTTTTACCTTGTCTCCTGATCTGTAGTAATATATTAAAAGCAAAGTGGATAATGGGGCTTCTTGGATCCACATGCAGATCACGTGTGTTGCTCAACTTGCCTTACTTTCCCAGTAAAGCTGCATTGTGAAATTGCCCACCATCTGTTTCTAATGGTATCACTAACCATGTTTGTGAAGATGGAACAGGAGGTCTGGTGGAAGTATCTGCTGCAGTGGTGTGGTCCTGACGGATGGACCCTGTGGTACAGACCTATACTGGAGCAGTTGCTGAAGAGCTGCTGCCTGTGGGCAGCCCCCGCATGATGCATTCAGGAAGGACGGCATCCAGTGGGAGGGACCCCACGCGGAGCAGGGGCAGAGGGGGAGGTGTAGGGAGCAGCAGAGACAAAGCATTATGGACTGACCACAACCCCATTCCCTGTTCCCTTGCATTGCTCAGAGGGAGGAGGCTTTTAGTTTTCACTGCTCTAGTTTATTACCAATTGTCAGTACATTACATTGATCTTCATTATACCATGTCTGTTTTGCTTATAACGGTATCTGGTGAGCCATCTTCCTGTCCTTATCTAAACTCCTAAACATGTTTTGCATGTGGTTGTTCTTCCTTTTTGGCTGAAAAGAGATGTCACTATCACCTAAGTAATTTAATAATTCCATTTGACCTAACTATTCAAGGCTCATTCTACACCCTCTTTATTTTTTTTTTCTGCAGAGAGGAAAATATACTATTCCCAAGTGGCTCTCTCCTAGCAGTACGCTGCTGCTTAACCAAATGCTACAGGTAAAGGTGCTGCTTCTATTCTGATAGGTCTATAAAATGCTATTACATGAGGTCGGAATACTACATCAACGAAGCAATTAGAAAATATTTGGTGTTTGAAGATTAACTCTTACATGTCTGAATCCTTGAAGGAAAGGTTGGCCTTGTCTTCTTCAGAAAATTCTCACATAAGAATGTAATAATAGTTCTTGGATATAGAAATAATTAAAATGTAAATAATTAAATGAAGTCTTGAATCACCTTGCATTTGGGTGTTCTATTGATACAGCACAATTAAGAAGTGTTTATAAATGAGATGTATTATAAATGAAGCTGAACATATTAAATATGCCCTCAGGCTACATCTAGGCAGTCTGGTGAATGCAGAATGTTCCTGGAACGTGTACTATAACCATAGGTTCTGTAACTGCTCTTCACAGCTCAGACATTTAACCTTCCTTTTGATGGGGTTCAGAAACACTGTTGGTTTCTATTCTATCGGTTCTAAGCACCCAGCAGGTCTGAATAAAAGATAAGTTGTTTCTTCTGTTCTCAAAGATTTGCGTAACAGCTTGATTCTTCCTGCCCGCTAGGTGGACCCAAAGAAGCGGATCACAGTTAAGCATCTGTTAAGTCACCCGTGGCTCATGCAAGGTTATTCAGATGCTGTCCAGTGGCAAAGTAAATACCCAGTAAGTACACTTGCCGGGAGGTTCCTCAGCATTTCATGTAATCTTACTTGCCATCACAATGGTACTGATTGTTTGCAATCTCTTTTGAGGAGGCATTTCAAGATGTGTTGTCTTTGTATTCTGTAGTTGATGCTTAATTAGAAAAACAGCTAGCTCCTCATCAAAATGTGCAGAATTTCTGTATATGAGCAACCAGTTGATTCTCCAGGCTGCTTGGTTAGTACTTCGTTTAGGGGGTAAAAAGCAAGTATTCCTGTTTTACTTGGACATGCTTATCTTAATTCTATTTCTCACTGAGAATTGCTCGTTTGGCCAACAAGCTAACCTCTTCAAAAGCGTGTTTGTCCTCTCTGTCCCTCAACTCTTTGTGTGTGAGATGAGGGAAGTGTGGGGGATTGGGGGAAATTCCAGCTGTCATTAAGTGCTGAGGAGCAGCTGATGCTCATTTGCAGCCAATGCCTCCTGCTGGCCAGTGGGTGCCACTGTTTCTCTAGGTAAAGAACAGCTTGCTGCACATGCGCTGTCAGTTTTAAGTGGCTCTGGCAAAGACGTGCATGCCTGATATAGCTTTGCATATTTAAGAAGAGATAAAAGTGTAGCTTCCACTCAAGTGAAAAATCTCATCTGCAGACAGGCTTTCGTATGTGAGTTCAGAAACTCTCACCAAGGAGGGCCGAGACGCTGAAGTTGCGTGACTCTGTTTACTCACGGCAATATTTAGCTGTGATGCTAGCTAAAGTACAAAATTTGAAATCATGGATAATTATGGACTCAGCCCGCTGCATATCACAACACTGTCATGGTCAGATGTGTCTCAGTGAGACAACCTGAAAGCTCCATGCTTTAATGTAGTCCATGTTTTTTCAGCAGGGACACCTTGACGAAGACTGCGTGACAGAGCTTTCCGTGTTTCACAACCAGAGCAGGGAGAGTATGTCGGAATTAATATCAGAGGTAAGAAATACACGTTGTTAATTTGTTGTAATTAAGCACACTAATACAGTAAGTAACCTTAGCGTGTTAACAGCCTCATGGTCCCTTATTCTCAGGCATGAGTTTTGCTGTGCTTTTCCAACCTACGGAATCCCCACAGACCTTCAGGATTTATCACTACAGCTCTGAAGCTCAAATTTGTCTTTTCTTATTCGTCCTTTCATTGTGTTTCCTAAGCCTTATTGTTATTTTCTACCGTGCTAATATCCTTACGAATTGCTGAAAGGCAAAATAGCCTCAACCTAAAAATGTCTGGGTGAACAACAGATGTCATGCACTGGCTTAACTCCTTGCTTTGGAATGTTCCGATAGGGAAGAGAAAACTATCAGTGCATCACTCCGCCAGGCTATAAAATAAGCGTGGGGGAATTGCTTTTCACAGACTTTTAAAGAAGTGACTCTGTTCCTGTCCCATTGGAATATAAATTACAAAAGCTGAGCTGACTACCTGTAGAGGAATTGTACCAATATGTTAGCAGGGACATTCTAAGCTGGTAGTAGAGACTTACAACATGAGGTGGACTCTGGCTTTAACCTGATTCTAAAAATTGTCCCTTGAATTTGAATATTTTGAATAAGGGAAAACAGTTCTCACAATTAAGTTTGTGGCATTTACACAGTCCTTTACTGGAGGACTTCTAATGCGTTATAACTAATTCAAACTAGTAATACTATGCTGCGAGCCTGTCAGGAATTATACCTGTGGTACTTATTGTAGTCAAGTTGCTGAAAATCATACCAAAAATTGATGTTGCTTGGGGTTAGGCGGGAACGTGACGCAAAAAAATGGGAGTCTGGTTGAAATACTAACCAAACAGGGTCTTTGCCATTCACTTCTGTAGAAAGATTCTTGTCTTAGCCTTAGTTTTCATTCTTAATATTTTTACTATACAGTAAGTTTCAAGCATGAAGAAGCATCTTCTTTATTTCAAACGTATTGTGTGAATCAGCTGAAGTCTGAAACTATCTGAGCATGATCAAACTTAAGAGTTGCACGTCAGGTGTAAAAAAAATCAGAAATGCAGAAATTTTCAGAAGGCTGAGCTTACTTTCTACTTACAACTTTTCCAAAGACATTTACATACCTTTGTTTTCCAGTGGAATTACGACCAATTGTCAGCAACATATCTCTTGCTTCAATCCAAGAAGGCTCGTGGCAAGCGCGTTCGCTTACGGGTTCCGTTGCTAACAGAGTATGCCAGCACAACTCAATCAGCAGGCCCAGAGGTAAGTTTCGGAGTTCAACAGGACAACATACTGATAAAAATGTTTCCGTGTTACCAAAATTCTGCCTGGGAAAAGAGATTGATGCCCTAATCATCAGTAAGAGCATGTATGCAGCCAGCTCACCTGCATGGTGGATGAAGGGAAGGTGGCAGACGTTGTCTTTCAGGATTTTAGCAAGGACTCTGATTCTGTCCTTGTGGCATGCTTCTGGACAAAGTGTCCAACTCTGCGATGAACAGATGCACACTGCTCTGGGTGATGAACAGGCTCAATGGCAGAGCCCAGAGTGTTGTAGTGAACGGGCCTACATCTGGCTGGTAGACAGTCAGTGGTGTTCCCCAGTGCTCCATTCTAGGGCCAGTTCTGCTCAACGTTTCTATCCACGACCCGGATGCAGACGTGGAATGCATTCTCAGGGAGTTTGCTGATGATACTCAACCGGGAGGTGCCTCTGGCTCCCTGGAGGGAGGAGAGGTCTTGCAGAGGGATCGGGATGGACGGGAGCACTGGGCGATCAGCACTGGCATCAAGTTCAGCAAAGGGAAATGCCGGGTGCTGCGCTGGGATGGAGCAGTGCCGGGCACGGGCACAGCCGGGGGGACGAGTGGCTGGGGAGCAGTTCGGCAGGAGGGGACCTGGGGATGCTGGTGGCAGCAGGCTCCACGTGAGCCAGCGGCGAGCCCTGGCAGCCAAGGGGGCAAACCTGTGTTGGGGTGCATGAGACACAGCCCAGGCAGCCCGCCCAAAGGGGTGAGTGTCCCGCTGTACCGAGCTGGTGCGGCCTCACCGGGAATAGTGTGTGCAGCGCTGGGCTGCACAGCATAAAAAGGAGGTTGAGGCACTGGAGAGCATCCAGAGGAGGGCAACGAGGCTGGTGAAAGGGCTGAAAGGCATGTGCAGCGAGGAGAGGCTGGGGACACTTGGGTTGTGTAGTTTGTAGAAAAGGAGCCTGAGGGGTGACCTCTGCAGCTTCCCGAGGAGGGGAAGCACACAGGGAGGTGTTCACCTCTGACCACTGGGAACTAATGGAAGGATGTGTGGGAGCAGCACCGTGGAAGGTTCAGACTAGATGCCAGGAAAAAGTTTCTTTGCCAAGAGGGTGGTCAAAGACTTCAACAGGCTTCATAAAGAGGTGGTCGATGCTCTGTGCCTGTCAGTATTCAAGAGGCATTTGAAGAGTGACCTTGTTAATATGCTTTAACTTTTGCTTAGCCCTGAAGTGGTCAGGCAGTGGAATTGACGATTTTTGAAGCTCCCTTCTGACTGAACTGTTCTGTTCTAAACAGTTCGGCCTCCTCATTGTTTGTTTTAGCCAGCTGGGCTGCTACTGCAACATAGCGGTACTGGGACAGTCAGTGGGGAGTACATGGTGTGTTGGGAGCACCACAGAAAATCTCCCTTTGGCAGCTCCTGGAACCAAAACAGCCCGTTGTTTGGCCTGTGTGAGTGTTCCAGATTGTCTTTTGTGATGCCTACCTTCTTACTTTCCATGTTTGTCTCTAAATATTTTTGTAGCTTGTTAGTTGTGTTTGGCTTAGTAAGGCAGGTCTTCTGAAACATCCTGGCATATCATCTGGGCAGCCTACTTTGAAATGACGTGGATACTACATGAGTGGATGATTAAAGGGCAGAGACCTGCTCCTCCTCATCTGCTTCCTTTTTGAACGTAATCTCTGAGAGGAGTCAGGTTATTTTGAGTAAAGGAAATGCTGGTGGTGGTGGTGTTTTTTTTTTTCTGAAGAATTGGATTCTGAAGTGCTTTTGTGCGTAGCTAGTTCTTAATTTTTGTTCCTGTGCTTTGGCAGAAAAGTGCACATAGGGTGCTTCAGAATTTGTCTGAAGTTGCTAAATTGCTTGCAATATCATATGTAGTATGCAGCTATCTGTGATGTCAGCAATAATTATGCTTGACAAACTCAAAAGCATTCAGTAAAATTTCAGACTTAGTGTAAGCTGTTCCTTCCTTGACCTCTGAACTTCTGTGTAAAATTGTTAGCTAGCTAACCGAACATGCTATTCCCTGTAAAGACAAGCTCTCTAAGTAAATACATTTTTATGCATATAATTCACTTGCATGTAAATTATTTCAGTTCATTCATCCGGCTGCTCTGTAATACAGATGAGACTTCTAAGATTAGTAGTGCTGCATAACAGACTATGTATCATAAGTGCTGCTGAATATGTATGATGTGATTTCTGTGATCAAAGTGGGTTATTTTTGGCACTCAGATCATTATAAGGTTGAGCTTCTTGGTTCAGCAGCATTGATGCTATGAAGTTACTTCATCTATATTTGTGGGATGGTATCTCAGGCTAATTTGATCTGGCTGTTTAACATATGTATTATGTCTTAAGTGATTGTGAAAATCATGTCCACGTAATGCTAACAGGCCAGTAGCCCTACAATGCTCAGGATGAACTTTACTTGCCTGCACGTAGATAATGCAAGTGAGCGTCAACTGCATCTGCTGAAATACCCAACCAGCAAATACGTCTATTTAGATCTGGTCTCATGTAAACAACCAAGCAAACATAACCTTTCACATAACCAACTACTTGGGGGGGCTGTTCAGCCTGGAGCAGAGGAGGCTCGGGGAGTGTGTGGGAGGGGGGTCGTCCTATCAATGTGTATAAATACCTGAGGGGAGGATGCAGTGAAGACAGACCCAGGCTCTTTTCAGTGGTGCCCAGCGTCAGGACAAAGAAGAGGCAATGGGCACAAACTGGAACACAAGAGATTCTGTCTAAAGATAGGAAACACTTCTTTACTATGTAGATGACGGAGCACTGGCACAAGTTGTCCATAGATCTTATGGAACCTCCCCTTCTGGAGATCTTCAAAAGCTGCCTGGATGTGGACCCAGGCATCCTGCTCTGGGTGTTCCTTCTTAAGCAGGGGTGTGGGACCATAAGATTTCCAGAGGTCCCTGCCAACCCTATCCATTCTGTGATGACACAAGTCTACGCATAATACTGACTTATTTCAAACTGTTAGATGTAGAAAGATATTCCCAAAAAATCACCATGCAATATATTTCTCCTAGAACACAGTAGTCAAGATATCCTGTTCAGGCTTTCATATTGTAATGGAACATGATATCAGCTATAATATAGGGTTGTTGGATTCTTGGCTGTAGCTAGCAGCCCTCTGGTAAGGGCCTTTTAGTAAGTTATAACAGCAGATCTAGTACCACTAGTACTACTACTTCCAGTAGTAATGAGACGTCTGATCATTGCAATATCTGTGAACATAGGCTGAGAGATGTTTTTCTGCCAGCAGAACATAGTTCTGCTAAAAATACATCCATTCTAGCTCAGGATTGATAATTTAAACTAGCTGTATGTGATTTCAGCAAAGTGGTATGAAACGAGTCCATGGGAAAGGGGTTCCCGAAATCAAAAACTAGAAACTAAGGATACTGTGATATCGTTATTGAATGTGGTGTGGGGCATGAAGGTGAGAAATCTTGACTGAAGTTGTGAATTGTATGATTTACTAAATCATACTTTGTCTAGGCTTGCACATAGGTGAAGTCTTCTGAATGCTGGTTCAAGTGGTACTGTGGATTCTGCAATCACATGTTTTGGATGTGATGTGTTTACTGTTATCTGGCCCCCTTTCAACCTTCGCTGCCTTCTTCTCTGGGGTTCTTTCCAGCTTATTATTTGGCTTTTGATGAAAAGAGCCCATGATCCAAGTCTTGAAATCAAAGGCAGGTATTTCTGTGAGTTGCTACTCTTCTTGACACAGGTTGTGAAAGATGACGTGCTTTGAGAATAGTTTCCTATCTGCTCTTGCTATAATTGACAAATCAATTGACAAATCCACAATGGCAATATTAAGATCATATCATAAAACGTAGGCTGCTGGCATGGGAATTTCCATTAGCTGTTAGAACTTATAAAAAAATAAAAGAATAAAAGAGGCAGTTTTAGATGTTACTGATTTTTCTTCTGATGAAATCTCACTTTTAATGCTGCAATGAAATCTCAACTTCCTTTTGTCTCAATCTTTCATTTCAGTCTGAAAAAACTACAACATATGAAGATGCACCAGACTCCAGTGAAATGCCGTATGCATTCGGATCCATGGAATTTTCTGATGCAGCTTCACTGTTTGAAGAGTCTCCATTGGAAGAGTTTATTCTAAATAATCACAGAACAAACCAGGTGGTTGAAGAACTAGTGTTAGTTCCTTAAAAAAAAAAAAAAATTCTTAATGCAGAAATCTTTTTCTCATTCTACATAATTCTTATTAAATATTTCAACTTTTAGTGTTCAATGGCCAAAAAAAAGTTACAGACTGAGTAAAGAAGAATGCTCAGCTAAATATATGAAATGATTAATATTTAACATGATTAATTTGATGAGAACCTTATCTTTGACCTTTAGTTTGCTTAAAAACAGCCTGTAAAGGAATAAGCAAATGAGTAAAACAGGATTTTATAACACATTGGAAAATAAGGCACAGCAAATGAGATTTTGGAGTTATGCTAGAGCTGGACAGGTCTTTGGAGGTACAGGAAGAAGTTCAGTATTGGCAAGAAAATCCACGGTGAAGCAATGCAAATTATACACTTAAACCAAATGCAAATTCATAGCTGTGTTTAGATTAGCTGGTGAGGAATAATCTTAAATGTGGAAGCTGGAGAATTTAAATGTGCAGATAAAAGTCAAATGACTCAATCTGTAAGAAATCAAGTCGTTGTAGGAGGGAATCGGCGGTACTGAAGAGTTTTTAACTGTTTTGCTCAATAGACGAGTAGTGTATGATACTTCTGTAACCATTGTGTCTGACCTGCTTATATTTTAGAATTTCCTTGTCAGTAACTTTCCTGAATGTGATCAGAATACAGTCAAGGATGCTTTTTTTGTTACATCTCTAGCAGCATTCAAGTCGTGATGCTCAACTGGATAATACGGAATTCACACTGTCAACTCCAGTGACAAGAAAAGTGGCATCAAAGAATCATGCAAGCAAAGAGAATGTTGATACAGAGTCAGCGTTAAAAAATGAGATGCCCTTTGCGCTTCCTGCTCCAAAGACTCCCTTCGGAAAGAGTCAGATTGAGAAGCAAGTACAAGGCACATCCATTCGAGGACCTGCCTTCAAAGGTATGTTGTGTGTAACAAATGAAAACCAGGAACACGTGTTGCTTAGGAATATTGTAAATTAAAATATGAACACAATATTTGTGTATCCAAAACGTCTGTTTCTGGAAGACTTTTTGTTTTGTCACAGTATACATTCACCTGCCTGTACATCAGACAAGGTGCTGCAAGAGATTTAACCATATGTCAGGGTGTGGTACTCCCATGTTAATTACAGAAGTCATTACTTCTTACAGTTTCATATGAATGTGCCTTTAAATGCACTTTGACTGGGAATCAAGTGTTGAATTCCTAAAACTAGCATATGTTTCCGCCTTCCCATGAAGGTTTAGAAGATTTCTTCATTCTTTGTTTTTTGTTTGCTGTTACCTTGAGTGAAAACAAAGCTATGCTTTTAGTCATCTGGTTTTATTGCTTTTAGCTTTTAAAAGAAATCTAACTGCTGGATTTCTCATGGTAGCGTATCATTATTTTCACAGTACCTGTCCAGAGTGGCAGCGAAAGTACTTATGTTAACAATGTGTAAGTCTTACAATTATGTGATGGACCACAGAAACCTGCATACGTTATGTCAGCTCATCTGAGTTCCGAAAATGTCTGTCCTCAGCTTGTCTAGTTCGTTCTTATAAAAACTGGCGGGTCCTGTATACCTCTTACTGTTTCCTTCAGCCATTAAAACTTAAGTTTTGGTGTTGATATTGTAAATGTTAACTCTGTCATTCTATACTAAGGACTCCTTACAACAGGAGACTTTTCTGTTCTAGATAATAGGGGATATTGTTCAGAAACATTAGGTTGTTTCAGGATGACTTACGTTATAAAGGATATTGAACATACCACTGTACTTCCTTAAGTATTTAAGGAAGTATTTACTGGCTAGTTGTATGTACAACTGATTTTTGTCTTAAGATTATATGTGGTAACTTGTGATGTTTCTCTTCATGATAAGTTTAAAAGGTTAAAGTAGGTACTTCTGGATTGAGAAATGCAGAAATATGGTTCTAGCTCATTTTAGTTAGACATTTCTGAGAGTTAAACAAAATTATTTTTTTGTTTCACTGAACGTTCCTACATTCAGGATAGGTAGTAGTAATTCTTAGAGATAGCAAATGGTGGAAGTAGCAGTTGGTAATTTTGAGATCATCATTGTCTGGGGCCAAATGCAGTTCTGTAATGCTGAAACTTTGAGCATTTAGATAGGGTTTAATTGTAACAACTGTTATATGGACAGTTTCACTTACGGTTTACTTCTGCACAGTTGAAACTGTGTTCCACAGAACTCTGCCAGTGTCGATAGTAGAACTTTTTAGACTATTATTTAGTGTGTATTATTAAACATGGCCATATAATTCGCACCTGTTCATGTAAAGGAAATGACTTGGTTTGGAATGCAACTGTTTGACATAGCAAATTCCTCAGTATTTATCATTGGACCAGTGGCAGAGCAAGAAAGCAGTTCTAATCCTCTTTCCTTCCAAACTCATAATACTGAACTGCACAGTCACTCAAAGACTTGACTTGTAGAGATCTGGGGAATTCAGCCTCAGTTTTTCTTTGTGTAGCAGGGATAGTCTTGTTATATTAAAAATGTTTTATTACTCCGAAGATGCAGACCAGAGGTAGATAGGGGGCTGGTTTTAAAAAATAAATCACTAATTATGAGAAATCCTGAATTAAGAAAAAATCCTCTGTTTCAAAAACATACCTGTTTTGGCTTGGATGTTTTCTTTCAGAGAGACAGTTCACAACAGTCACCCCAATTAAGAAACCCAAAAACCCAGTAAATACAAACGAACTGACAACAGCTGAGGTTCTTCCTGAAAGAAGGTAAATGTCCAGTTATTTGTATACATTTCTGATTTAGAGCAGTGCTACCTTAATCCATGAACAGCTTAGGAAGCCTTGTTTACAACAGCAAGCTGTATTCCCACTATCTGGTTTAAAACCTTCCTAAAACCTTGTTCTATATTCACTGGAAAATACTGAAGGCAGAAAAAAGTTTTAAAACTAGAAGTCAATTATCTTCAGAATGCATTCCTGTTTTCTGTAATGTAAATTCTTTCTTGTTCCAGTTCCCTAGAGTGTGGTTTTTGTATACCTCTCTGAGTTTAAAGCTCAAGTGACTTTTAAATAGAAACTTTCTTAATACGCTACACTTCGTTTGTTTTTTTTACTCTGTCAGCTCTGGTAATATTGCAATGATGTATCTGATATAGCTAGCTTGTGAATACTGACATAAAACAAGTAATTAAATTTTTTTCTTTAACAGGTGTCACTCGGTGGAACTAGATCTCAACCTGGCCCATGTGGATAGCAACCAAAAGAAGAGAAAGGCCAAGATATTTGGAAGCCTTGAAAGAGGCCTAGATAAAGTGATCACAATGCTTACACCAAGCAAAAAGAAACGATCCACTAGAGATGGGCCAAGGAAACTTAAGGTATGGCTGCTGGGGAAATCTGATATGGAAATAGAGGATAGTTATTGAAAACATCCAATACCTTTAGGACTGGCCATGTGAAAACTTCTGTGGTTTGACTTGCCTGCACTCTACAGAAAATTGCAGTTGCTCTTACTGCATTTCTGTTAATGTGATAATGCCCCAGTTATTACCAGGGGAGTTAGTACTAGTCTGGGCTCAGGCAAGTTGCCAGCACATCAAGGGAGGGATTTGACCATTGCTTTTTGTGTGCCATATAATCAAATAGGAGGGAAACAAGATGAGTTTAAAGGGGAGCCCTAGCTGAAAATGTTTAATCATATTTTTGTATAAAGCTATTGCTAGCTCTCCCATTGGTGCAGTAAAGTGAGTTTTGATGATATCCCTTGCTCATTTTTTGTAATCCAGGAGTGATATACATGGGAAAGTATTCCAGGATAGTTTTTAGAATTCAGGAGAATCTGAGATTAAGCTTAAAACCTGAAGTAGTGTACAGCCTGTAAAAGAATTTCTGACACTGTCAGCATAATTTTTAATTTTTAAAGTTTTGATGTCTCTTCATCCAAGAAAGTTTATTACTACTAGTTCTTTAAACAGCCTTAGAATAAGCAGTTCCTTTGCACAGAACACTTTAACATTAAATTAATAACTTGTGCCTACCACAGTTGATTCATAGGTTTGGTATTAGTTTTCTAGAATATACATGCATTGGCATAACACTAGACCTTTCCATGCAGTGAACAGTGCCATATAAATCACTTAAAGGGAATTTATATTTGAAGAGAAGAAGTCTCTTCAAAAGAGAAGTTCAAGAAGTCACTTAGTGGACAAGGCTGTTATATGCAGCATTAAACCTTGATATAAACAAAACTATAATCATAAACTTATGGGCAGTAAATAACCTTGTTTCTTTAAATGCTGTGATGCCTTAAGGCTAGAAAAGCCTCATGGAACTATGTGTGTTCCTTCATACCAGAAGCACCGTCTTGGCTAAGCAATAAAGGATAGACAATCTCCCAGCTAAAGGGTGCTTTAAGCACAGTCTTGTGTCTGTTTTTCGTAATCCTGTCAAGCGATCAATTCTGGTTATATACAAGACTTTTAACAGTCTCTTTGCTGCCCTGGCCCATCACTGCTACTTTGGATTTTATGTTGGATTAGAGTTTGTGCATGCTTTGATATTAATTGTCCGGAAGTTCACCTTTAGTGTTTCTGCTGTTAACTACAGTGTCTTAATGATGATAATATTAGGGATCTGAAGCATTTTTGTCAATATGGTTAGATGTTCTGAAGCTTTCTGTATGAAAAGTTTCCATAATATCTTCAGTTTGGAGAGAAAGATGACTTTCCTTGACTTTTTTTAATGGGCTGGCTACTTTTAGGCACACTATAATGTTACCACTACTCAGCTGAGGAATCCAGACCAACTGTTGAATGAAATAATCTCCGTCCTTTCAAAGAAGCAAGTGGAGTATGTTAAGAAGGGGTAAGTGGAAACAAGGATTACTTCCGCATATACATGTCTAAATAGCCAGTACCCTAGTCCTTGATAAAGTATTTAAATTTTCTTTCTCGGCCCCACTCTGTAAAATATAATACTTTTGCAGAAAGCACAGAGAACATTAAATGTTTGTGTGATGAAAATTGCCCACACAATGCAAAGCAATGTTACATGAGGTCTCATAGAGCTCTTTGACAAATATTAAACAGTAATGGTGAGATGACACTTAAAAGACTGATGAGAGTTTTGTCTATCCTTTGCGAAATTTTAAATATAAAAGGTTGATTATGACACAAATTAGACAATTTGGGAGGGTAATGTAGATACTTGCAACACTTATTATTGGCAGTAAAAACATAAATATTTGGCCAAGAGATCGGTGTATTTTTTTAAAACTGCAGAGAATCCACACTTTGTGCAAGTTTATTTTAAATTTTAGGATTTGCTAATGAGACTAAAGTACTAAGACTAGTATCAGTTCCTATTTTTGATCCAAAATTAACGTCTGTTTGCTAGTTTTCCAAAGCATGAAATAAATGTCTTGCATCGCTCATTAATATGTATCTTCTGAAGTGCTTGAATATTTAATTGTCCAGTGTGTCAGAATATGCCTGGACCTCTGATGCTCAAGCTCAAAATGTGGACAGGTACATAACTACAGAGAAGAGCCCCTCTCTGTTGTGGTGATTAGAACTTCAGGATCAGTTTTTCCATTTCTCATACTAGCAACAGTTGAGCTGTAGCCAGCCCCTCAGCAGTGGTCTCTGCAGAGAGGAGAGTGGTCTCCAGGTAAAATGCAGGAACACCCCAGTGCCTTCCAGCTCTGTGCTCCATGAATCAGGGTCTGTGGCAGCAGTTCCCATGGCTGGGGTAGGCCTTTACTGCCATACGTTTGTACCTGGGTGAAACGATAGCATTGTAGGACTAATGTAATCAAAACTCTCAGTTGACTTCATTATGGGTTGTTTTCTCAGTAATGTGAATACCAGTGGGGTAATTTCCGTAAAGTGCTGTTGTTATTCATTCAAAATTGTATTTCGAAACAAACATTAAACAATTAAATGATTTTAATTTTCCTTTGTTTTGTACAGTTATACCCTGAAATGCCAAACACAGTCAGATTTTGGCAAAGTAACTATGAAGTTTGAGTTAGAAGTATGTCAACTCAGTAAACCTGAAGTAGTTGGTATCAGGAGACAACGGCTTAAAGGTGATGCTTGGGTCTACAAGAGACTGATGGATGACATTTTATCTAGCTGCCAAGTGTGACTGGTTGATGCATGTGCTGAGAAAGAAGTAGTTTTATACTGAGGTATTAATCATCATTCCAAAAGGATCTGTTTTGAGAAGTAATTATTGATCGCATTCACAGTTGTATTTGAGAATCTCTCATCCCTTGTGTTTTTAACCATCCCTGTTCGTATATATATTTCCTTCATGTTTCCCTTTTATAAGAAATCTGTCAACTTTTGATAAATGTTCTGCAGTTGTAACTCTTCTGAAATAAAAATTTAAACTGTCTCCCCCCAGCCCTGCTTCCCTATTTTTCACATATGCAATTAAAAAAGGTATTGGTGTTCATATACTGAAGCTTATTTTGGTATGGTTTCAGTTATCACGTACATGTGGTACAGAAATTCATTTGCATAATTCTTTTCTCGTCTCTGTTTAAGTAGGATTTATTGAGATCATTAACTAAGTCACAGCTGTGGTTCCCAGAGTTAAAGTATATGCTCAGTGTCATACCAAATAGAACTGTCTTCAATAAATGTGAAGTCAAGAGGGCTAGGATTTAGAGTGTGATCCCATATAAAATATTACTCTAGCTCATTACTAAGCCTCAGCGATACTTAAAAAGTGTATGTACTTTCTGATGCTCTTGTGTTAGGTGGTCGTTGCGTTAAGGGCAACGTAACACTTTTGAATTGTGTGAATGGAGTCATTTGTAACTTACTGCTTAAAGGCAGCTGGGAGTGATGTTAAGGGAGGTGAAGGAGTGATGGGAGTCCTCCAGCCCCTCCTGCCCACTACTGTTCCTGTCCCTCTTAGAAAATGTGTGTTTTACAAGCACTTGGTATGTCACATAGCAGTATTTAGCCTACATCAACGATGTGTCAGAGCACCAGCAGCAACCACACCAGTGGAGATCCAAGTACTAGCAGTGAGAGGACGGTTTTGTGGAAGCCCTTCTATAAATGGCAACGTTGCAGATTTTTCCCAGAGTACATAAGAGCAACTGGTGTGCACTGTGTGTAAGCCACACGTTATTGCCTCTGCTAAAGCTTGAGGCTCACTTGTGTAAGAACTGGATGGGGGGATAGTTGAGTGTTCTTGGAAACTTCCAGCTAGAGATGGGATATAGCTGCCAAATAAAATAGTTTACTTGCTGTCTGCAGCCCTGAATGTGGTGACTGAAAGGATTTGTTTGTCAGAGCAGTTATTGACCGAGGTGGAAATCTCCTTTTTTTTTTTTTCCAGAGCTGAGTTATCACTTGCCTGTTTTTTAGGTAGGTAAAGGATTTGGGAAGCGTTTACTGAATATCAAGAAAAGGTAAAAATGTATCCGAGGGTATGTGGGAGGAGAGAGCTTCTGTTCCTCTAAGTGTTTTTTGGTCGAGAACCTTTTAGATGCAAAAGGGTATAAGAAAAGAGGAACACCCTGAATAAGGAAAATACAATGACACAGACTTGACCAACAAACGCTAGGAAAGGCAGCACTGTGAGCCAAACCTCGTCAGTCATGGACTGATGTATGTGCAGAATGTGGAAATGTTTATCTCAGTAAGATTATCTGACTGAGGGCCTTGGCACAAGGGAAACTAAGGAAAAGGGGGAGTCAGAAACAAGAAATAGAGGGACGTAAATAGTGAATGTCGGCAGCCAGGCTGTGCACGTGTGTCTCAGATACGTGCTTGTCTCCACTGCTGCCTGAACCTGCAGCTGTGTCCCTTGGCCCAGGCAGAGACACTGGGCTGGGCTCCAGTAGCCAGCCAAGACCATACTGGGTGGCACTGGTCTGTACTGGGCCAGAGCTGCTGGAGGAGGCAGCTACATGCTTAACATCCCTCACCAGTGCTAATACACAAATGTAGGTGGTGAAGCCCACCCAGTGAAGGAGGTCTTATCAGAGGTGTGTGACCAGCACATGAAGTGTGTTTGTGTTGATAAAAGCATGCCTAACCTTTGTTCCAACAAATTAGTGTTTAAAGTTTCATATCAGCACTTAAATAATTTCTGTACCTGACTCCTCCAGCTGGAATATTGATTTTCTATTTGATTTTTGGATGTTGAAATTTAAGCCTGCTAAATATCAGTTGGAAATCAGTCAAAAATGCCAGCAGTGCATCCAAGGGCAGTAACTGGTCCGTATCTGGAGTACTGTAGTACTGAGCAAGCTCTGGTTTTTGCTTGTTTTCTTGCTTTTTTGTTTGAATACAAACTTTTCCCCAAGAATTTGGCTTCTGCATGGAACTTGATCTGAATTGCAATAAGGATAGGAAATAGAAGGGCTGATTGAATGATGCATATTGATAAAAGTCTAGTTAATGAATAGTGTAATATGTTTTAGATCGCTAACCCCAGCTGCAAAGCAAATTGGGTGAAGAATTGAAATATTGGCTTACTTTTACCTTCCTTGAGTTTATATTCAAAAATTAATACAGAATTATCCTGTTATCCTTAAATACCTGTACTTCCAGTAGTTAGGAGAAAGTTCTGCCTGAAAATTGTGTGGTCCCTAAGAATGACAAGACTGATGTTATGAAAGGACAAACAGTAATTAAGATGTCTTGTTCCTTCCTCCTTTTTAAGCTAAAAACAACTGGGAGATAATTGATTCAAGTTGTCTTACAAGCTCTGGTGTGTGAAATAAGGTTCCTCTTCATAGGCTACAGACGTTTTTTTTTTTTCTTAATATTCCTCGCTATGAATGAATGACATCTGGTGAGAAGAATCAGCGGAATGGACAAGAAGCAAGATTCATTTTTTTGTTTATTTTATTTTGTTTTGAAATTAAACTAGTAGTTTGCTATTGGTATTTTTTTTAATCTTCATTTTTTTACTGAGAATGATGGAATTCTCTTTCAGCTGATCCTCGGTGGGGTTCATAAGGAGACAAAAACAAGGGTTAACCAATAAATGAGCTGTGTGGGTGAAGAGGAGCATGGATTGCACATCAGGCTTACGGAAGCCCCCACAGGCAGGCACGTGGGGCCAGGATGCATGTTTTGCTTCCCTGAGTTCTGACCGCTTGTCTTGCAGCCTGCCAGGTTGTATATCCTCGCACCTATAAGTCAGTCTTGGAATCAATTGGTATGCTGTGCCTAGGAAGCTATCCTTACTTCAGTCTCTTGGCTAAGAACCTCTTTTAGAGGTCAAACTTAATTTATGTTCATTGTACACCAATGTGTTCTCAGTGTTACCACTGAGCATAAGTCTTATCTCTCCATGATGCTACACTTTCTCCAAGTATAACTAACCTTGACTCATATTTGTTTACCACTCAAAGATATGAATGTAAAGACATTAAGCCCTTGGGCATAAGATGCCCAATTCAAAAGAATTGAGCCCAAAATTCTAACACACACACACACACACACGCACACACATATATATATATATTTCATAGAAAATACCATTCTCATATTGCCTGCCTCTTTTCTTCAGAGCCTCTTTTCTTCAGAACTTGTCTCATTGGGTGCTTTAACAGAGGAGCAGGCAGGCAAACAGTTAGGGTGTGAGTGTAAAAGGAAGCTGACAAAGAGAAATTGTAACTATTCTCTGTTAAGGTTGTGACAGAGTTGTGTGATTTGATCAGAGAAAAATAAAATTTGGAGGAGAATGGAAAAACAAAAGATGTTAACATATGGAAGCTAAGCTAGTGACTGAGTCCACAGAGTCCGAGTTAATTATAAACATTACACAAATAAAAACAGCACAGACTTGTTTTCCACACTTGGTCAGGGTTGAGGCTATTAGTCTAATTGCTTACATGTTGTTTAACTTAATTAAAATTATTGTATTAAGTAAGAGAATTACTATTATGACATCTGTAATATATGAAAATAGCAAAGAGTTGGAAATACAAGTAGGAATGCTGTATGGAATGCTTATCAAATATCAAAATGCGACCAAGCTTTGTTGGGAAAGACTGATAAAACACTAGTTGCGTCATTAGAACTTATCGGTAACCACCAATCCCTAAAGATTTAGGGTCTGGGTGCTTGAGAGCTATAAAAGTAAGGTGGATTCAAAAAAGCTGTACATTCTCAGAGCCTCTTAAAGATCCAGGAGGTGTTTTCTGTGACCTCAAAATACTTGCAGACGTTCACAGATCCATTTTCTCGCAAGTCCCACATGGAGTATTTCACCTTCATCCACGTTCAGTCATTATTTGGGACTGCACGTTGCTCATTTACAATCTGCATCGAGCTGTTAAAACTTACGATAGTACAAGAAAAGATATCTCACTAACCAGTCTCTAATTTAGCCCGATAGGCACCGCTTACAGGCTTGATGTGTGTGTAAATACCTGAAGGGAGGCTGCAAAGAGGACAAAGTCAGGGTCTCCCTGTGGCAGGACAAGAGGCAATGGGCACACACTGAAAGACAAGAAATTCTACACGCGCTTAAAAACAAGCTTTTCATGGTGAGGATTGTCAAACACTGGCACAGGTTTCCCAGAGAGGTTGTGGAGTCTCCATCTTCAGACGTTTCCAAAACCCAACTGGACGTGGCCTCGAGCAACGTGCCCAAGGTGACCCTGCCTGAGCAGGGGAGTGGACTGAGTGGTCTCCAGATTCTTTGTGTTTCTATGAAATCCAGAGCGCAGCGGCAGCGACTGAGGCAGGCATAACTTGTGATCTTGCTCTTTATTAAATCTGACTTTGAGAATAGCAGCACTTCATTCCAAGAACTTAGGATCTTTTTGAATCCCAAAAGCCATGCAGGCCCACGTTAAGCCTATTGCATGAGAAACAGTGCGCGAGCATGTTTTTTTTTTTTGGTTGGATATGTGCGTTTAAGTAGATTTGAATTACCTGACTCACTAAAAACACTGTCTATTTCTGAAAGCATGTCTTCCTACACTTAAAACTTCGACTAGTCCCATCTTCCGTAAGTAGGGCTGTTGCAAAGAACATATCAACTTATTCTGTATTTTCTAGGAGGAGATGAAGATTGTAGCGTTAGATAACACTATCATAGCCTTTGAACAACATGAAGCATAATTTATATAGTTCATCAAGTTAAAAAATATATCAGGCAGATGTGTTTATTTTTGTCAGTCAGCTCTAACAAAATCACGTAGACTCTGACAGCCTATGAACTGTTTCCTTGGCTTAGAATGAGGGCTGTGCTTCATTAGAGAAAATATAATAATCCACTGTCATTTCTGTTTTCATCGTATTAGGTTTTTGGCAGAGAATTTATTCAGTTTCCAATATATAGTTATTTATGTGCTACTAACTAGCTTTTCTGCATTCCCCAGAGAAAGCTACATTAAAAGTCCTAATGTGACACCATATATTTTTACTAGACTAGAAAATAGTTACAATTTTAATTTAAATTGAAATGACTGTGTAATGGCTGGACAAATCATTCTCATATCCCTAGAGCTCTTAATTGCAATTCTCCATTGTATGTGTGCATAAATTTTCTTTTCAAGTGCTCATTCTGAAATACTTACTAATTTTTTTTGTGTGTTCTGTACTCATTTAATATTTTTTTTTATGGCTAACAACTTCATGATTAAACTTTAATGTTAAATATAAATGGTGGAAGCAATAAGCCTATTCAAGTGTTGGGAAAATACAGTCTGTTTATATTTTCAGATGGCTTTAATTCAATGAACTTCTTTTTGTGGAAGAAGAGCAAAGAAAAACAGTATTGCTTAGAAATGTTTCACCCAACAACCCCCCAAAGATCAATCCTGTAATTTTTCTCTTGCATCATCCGTGTTCTGATTCAATTTGCAGTATTGCTGGAGACCTGTCAGCAATTAACGGTTTGCTGTTTATTGCTGCCCCTCTGCCAGAGGTTGCAGCCCCTGCTTGCTCTGACGGCGCTCTGCTTTTGGGAGTGCCCCCCAGTGTCCCTCAGGCAAGGTTAAATGGATTCCTACACCCACCGCTCGTGCAGCTCAGCTGGCTGTGCTGGCGGCAGGTTAGCAGGGTCCGTGTTAGCTGCCCCGTAGGCAGAGATGGGACTGTGCTAGCCCCAGCAGGGTCAGGGGAGAGCAGCCAAGGGGCAACCTTGTGCCTCATGCCAGCTGGGAGTTGGCACCCGTCACAGCCTAGGATCTCAAAAGGGAGCTGTCTGCCCCTCTTTTCCGTAGGGATACCTCCGTTTTCAAAGTTCACCTGAGACACCTGTGAGAGCCTGTCCACCACGATGGCTCTTGGGGTTTGAGGTTTTGGTGTTGATCACAGCCATGGTGATGCTACACTCTGCCTTTCGGCACACTTAACACTAGTTTTTTTCACCCGTAACCAGTTTTCCTTCCAAGTGCACTCTGACCCGCATCCTTGTGTCCCTTCTCATCTATATGACCTTCTTCCTCATCCTCCCTTTCTGCTCTACCAGTTTCCCCTTCCCAAAGCCTTTGAACTTCCCAGTTGGTGACAGCTCTGACCTCCTTCATCTCACACCCATAACCTCCTTTCCCCGTATTCTCTTTTTCCTTTGGTAATTCCAGTGGAATCAGTAAGTTGAGGTATAGTAGCAGGTTTCTAGGACTTGGACCTCTCTTGATGTACATCAGGCCTTTTCCTGGAGTGAGGGATCTGGGTCTTCCTGTAAAGGTCTGGCCAGAGGGGGGATGCTCTGCATTTGGACTCACAGAAGGCCCCTCCCCAGGGGCAGGGAGACTCACGCAGCTTGGGAAATGCTAGCAAAGTTCTGCAGAATTTCACAAGTCTGAGAAGGATTATAGCAGCAAGCACAAAACAGGCAGCATTATGTAGAGGTGCTTTTGCAGCAGAAGGAAAAGCAGTGTGTGTTTTTTCACGGTGAGAGATGCTCAGGGTTTGCCTTGAAAAATGTTGCTGGCAAACGTTAACATTAAATTTGTATTTGCAATTTGAGATTTCCCATTAAAACTTTTTCTTGAACGCTGTTAGCTATCTGGGAAAGGAGGAGGTCATACAAGACATCCAGACATGCTCCAACAGTCATTTTCTCGGTTTGGGTTTCACAGGCAAACAGAAAATGTAACTGAGTTGCTGGATGTATCAGCCTTGAGAGCTAGCAGGGGAAAAAAAGGTAAGACGAAGTAGTGAAGTGGCTTCCTGACATTGGTAGTAGCGTCTTCACTTCGAAATGTGGCGATCTGCAACGAAACCCTCCAAACGCTTTCAGTAGCCTCATCGCTATATTTTATAACACTTTACTGCAAATATTCAGAATAACAGAGATTCTCTTTTAATTGAAAGTTCTGCAGTTAGAAACTCATCTATTTTGTGTAGTAATAAGTTTTCAGTTCTGTTGAACTAGTGGAGTAAAAGGGGATCTTAATATTAAGGCTGCGTAGAACAAGAACCCTTTTTCGTATGCACCTCTGTAATAAAAAACTGAAACATATGTTAACAGACTGCAATAAGCCCATGAAAGGTGATTTCCCGTGCATCTAAAAAAGAAAGGGAAGCTGCGTCAGGAGGTCGGGACCTGCAGCTGTGCGGGCGTCAGGTGAGATCCAGTTCTTGGAGGTGGAAGAGCTGGGGCTCAAGGTCTGGCGTGGGAGCAGCTGTTGTGGTGGACAGGCCTCCGCGGGTGTACCTTGGGTGAACACGCCTTTAGTGCCCCAGACCCTGAATTCTTGGCCGCTGCTTTGCGCTGACGGCCAGTCGTGCAGCCCAGTGGTGACACCCTGAGCTCTGCAGCCCTCAGAGCTGCCGAGTGCTGGCGTGGGGACGTGGCTTGTGCACGTGGCTGTCAATCCTGGGCTCGCCACCATCCTTGCTGAGCTCGAGGATGGTGACAGTGGCAGGGGGTACCACCTGCACACCAGGTTCTTGAGCCCCAGCAGGCTGGAGGGGCAGTAATCCCCCTGGTAAGCAGGTTTGCAGACCGCTTGGCCCCGCTGCCATGCTGCCTGCATGCGTTCATTGGCAGGGGTTTTCCCCACACCCTTGTGCTGACCCACCTTGTCTTCCCAGGGTTTGGAGTAGACCCGTGTAACTCGTCTGAGTGATGGGCCTACCAGTCTCCCTTTCTTTTGAAAAGCTAACCGGGAGCCACTGCACGTCATTCTGGGTTGAAGCAAAACATGATTCTTCTTGACTTTGTTTTCAGGGTCAGGGGAGATGTTTTGTTCAACCTGAAGTGAAGTGCATATCTTGACTTTCAGACAGACCTCTCTCAGAAAGGAGCTGGCTCCACACCAGGAGGAGAGAATCATTTCAACATATCCATAGCAGATGGTTTTGAAAAAAAAGAAAAAAACAACAAAAAAAACATCATGATGCTCAAAGACTTTCCCTTCCCCCCTAAAAACAAAACAAAACAAAACAAACAAACAAAAAACGAACAACAACAAAAAAACACTTTCTGGACCTTTGTCTTGCTCACATTGGCTCCAGAGATTTCTGTGGACCACAGAGGCAAAGCATGAGTCACCCACTTGGCTGTGCTGCTCTGAGACATTGTCAGATAACGTGTGATGAGCAGCATGAAATGATGCATTGGTTTTCTGTGTTCTGTGGTGCTTTCAAGTCCTGTGGTCCTGTGTGCGTGCGTGGTTTTTTTTGTTTTGTTTTGTTGTTTTTTTTCTTTTTGTTTGTTTGTTTGTTTTTGTTTTTGTTGTTTTGTGTTGGTTTCATTTGGTTTCCTAATGCACTGTGATTTTGCAATTTGGACAAGATTTTAAGCTGTATAATCAACTTGTTTTTCATTTTGTTTTCTCTCTCTGATTTTCTGCAACCAGTTTATAAACTTGATGATTGGTGGGGCATCCCTGTCCCCTTTTCGCTTTCCTTAGTTTATACGTCTCACTAAAAATGTGGTGTCTGAAGCTTGTGAGCTGTAAATCGTTGCTTAGATGGGGAATATTCAGATAAAATCTCAATAAGGTGGTTGCCATCATCTTATACTCTTCCTTTGACATCCCATACTGCTCATATTCATACAGTTTGAATGGATTTATATGGCTTACTTAATTTAATTCAATTTTATTTTATCTTGTTAGGGGATGTCATTCTAACTGTTTTTCATGTATATTGTTTCACTTAGCAGTGGTCTTAGAGAAAAAGCTAATTTCTTCTCAAAAAGGAAAACTCAGGAGCTTTTACAACCCGCACACAAAGTATAACAAGAGCGGCCAGTGAGTTTTTGGTGTATCAAAGAGAATTGATTAAATTTGATATCAGGGACTGTGCAAGGTAAATTAATTAAATTGACTAAGTAGGGCTCAGGTGGTCACAGCCAGGTCATGATGATCTCTGGGTTGCTGCTGGCATGCCAAGTTTTATTAAAATGATAGTTACAAAAGAAGAAGATCCTGCTTACTATGCACAGAACAGAAAGAAGGAAAAAAAGGTTAATCAACAAATCATAATCATATAAATGAGCACAAGCTCATCTTGAAAAGCAATTACTTTTCTGGGCAATTTCATTCAACAATGGTGGGCTGTGCTCTTGTATCATGTCTGTGGCAGAGACACAATTAGCACCAAGATGGCCTCATTATGTCCTATCAAATATAAACAAAATAATAATAAAAAAAATCCCTTGCAAGTACATCCTGTTTGGTGATTTTTGAGTATTAATACATTTTATGTTAATTTAATCCTAGAATGGATCTTTAAGGACATGCCATGTAAATAATTAGTAGAACTCCATTTAGCAGCAGCACGCCAAACCTTTCCCCTGAAGGATGCTGAGCAATATGTTGTATTTTCTGCAGCAAGTTATCTGAAGATTACTTCAGATGCAGCTTCTCTAACCTCAGCATCAATTCCTCTGCTGAAAGGAAAATACCAGAATTTCGTCACGTTTGAAGTTCCAACGGCTTTATATTTTTTCATGAGGTTTTGCATTTCCGGCAACATGAAGTTAGTGTCTCTGTCCTTTCCCGTCTGGAGACACCATGCTGACCCGATGGCCCCTGGAAGCCCCCTGTGCTGAGACCTCCTGCAGCTGGGCCACGGGGGTTAGCAGTGCCCGGTGCTTGTGCGGCACGGCGCCGGTTTGTCGCTGTGCCTCTGACGGTGGCTTTTCTCCACAAGCCCTTTTTTTTTATTATTAGTATTTAACTGCAGTAATTGAGTGAGCAGAACAGCTGTGTACTCTTGTGCCAAGCACCTCACCTCACGCCGACCCTCATAACCTCGGCAGTCTCTTGCAGAGCAGGAGATGCCTCACGGCATCCTCGTAGCCCATCCCTACCACTTCTGCACCTCCCTCAGTGTTCGGGACTCTTCCTACCTTGCCCCACCCGCAGTAACCCCATCTCCCCTTGTAGAACACAGCCAATGTCTGTGCAAAACATCCCCGGAAACACTTCTTTCATTTCCCCTAGCGAACAGCTGGGCCCGGCCTGCACTTGCGGAGCACCATCTGCAGATCTCCACAGGTTCACACTCCAGTCGCGGCCTGGTCTTGTGGCCTGCTGCCTCCTGAGCACGGCCTGGGGAAGTTCAGGCCTAGAGCTGTTCCTGGTTTTCTGGGGACCACTGCCACGTGCAGGCGAACACGGGCCAACGACACGCATCTCCTGCGTTTCTGAGGGGTCCTGCCTTCCCACCTCCCACCTGGCCGTGCTTCATGGATGGCAGCCTGTCCTGGAAGCACGTCTGTCCACACAGACTGTATTTTAATGTCTCCCAGCAGTCCATGGCTTTTGATTTTCTTTGAGACTGAGGGCACATAGAGAGCACTGCATGGCTGAGCAAGGGCCCAACAGCCCCAGGGGGCTGAAATCAGATCCCAGGCCATGGACAGGGCAGAAAGGCTCCTGGGGTGCTGCTCAGACCGTCAGGGCATGGACATATTGCTGGCTTGTCACCAAGGTCACATGTGCCTGAGCTTTCCTTCTCTATGTATTATATCTTGCATTTTCCCCTCCTTTTGCCTCTTCTTTCAGCATTCATCCTCAGAAGCTTCTCCCTCCTGGTGCTGTGGGAACCCCTCTGCATAAACCAACCACTTGTGCAGCCCTCTTCACCCTCACCACTCCTCTCATCCTTTTCATGAAGCTTCTCTGGCTTCATTTCCCTGTCGGGTGTTGGCTGGAGATTGCTGGGGCATGACTGTAAAAGCCCACAATGCCAGAAAGGCAGAAGACTTTCTTTACAAATGATTTTCAATGATCTCTTGCTTCTAGGAGCTGTATCTGTGCCAGAATCCAAAAAATAGTACAACGTTTACATCCTTCACAAAATCGTCCTCTCTCCTGAGCTCCAACCCCCCCCCCCCCCCCCCCCCCCCCCCAATTTTTTTTCTCCTTTTTTTGGGTGCTTCTTTGGTTTTCAGTAGGACTTCTCCTGGCCTACTCTTGAAGCTAAGCATCAACTTGAAAGACCAGCTTTCTTTACATTTCCTGACACCAGGAAATGGCTCAAATTTTAGCTCTCAAACATGTAAACAGAGAGGATTTGAGCACAGGTCCCTGAATAAATCACCCAGCCTAGGCCCATTTGGGAAAGGGCACCTCTCTACACATGGCTGTTCTTGGAAACAAAAAGATCTAGGGCTTGGTGTAAAAGACTGAAAAATATTGAAGCTATTTTTTCCCTCCCCACTCTTTGTACAGAAATGCACAAAGAGGGGGTTTGATTTCTGGTCTTCTTCCTGGGTGATCAGAGATGTGCTTCTTACCCCTCCCAGCCTTGGTCTCCTACATATCAGATGGTACCTGCACTACTCTTCCCCTTTCTGACTCCCTTCATGTGTAACTGAAGAGACTTTGGCTGTAGTAATCAATACCTGATGGAGGAGAGAGGACACATGCACAGAGCATATATCACAGTGGGTCCTCCTAGAGACCAGGACGAGGTGTTGACAATGTCCTCTCTATAAAGTACGAGTACATGTACTCAGTGCACGTATCTCTGAGTGTGAACATTCATACTTCTTGTCCAAGCATTCAAGTATTACATCTTGGGAAAGACTGTCTCTGTGAGGCCAACTGTTACAAGTAACAGACCCAGTTTTTAAATGCATACCTAGAGATTTTTTTTTTTTTTAATCTGTCTACATATCAGCATGCTGTAGAAATGGCCTGACCCCATGAAGTTCAGCAAAGGGAAGTGCCCCTTGACCTGCTCCTGGGGAGGAACAACCCCATGCATGCATAACTGTTGAGGCCTCCCAGCTCGAAAGCAGCCTTGCAGAGTGGGACCCGGGGATCCTGGTGGACACCAGGTTGAACATGGGCCAGCTGTGAACGACAAGGCCATCCCGGTGAGACTGTCTCCAGCAGGTCCAGGGAGGTGACCCTGCTGCTCTGCTTGGCTTTGGCACTGGTGGCACACCTCTGAAGTGTGGCATCCGGGTCTGGGCCTCCCACAACAGCAAAAGTGATGGAGGAACTGGAGCGTCTCTCCTATGAGGAAAGGCTGAGAGAGCTGGATACTGTTCAGCACAGAGCAGAGAAAGCTCAGGGGGAATCTCGTCAGTGTATTTAAATCCCTGAAGGGAGGTGCAAAGAGGATGGAGCCCAGCCATTCCTGATGGTGCTCAGTGCCAGGACAAGAGGCAATGGGCACAAACTGAAACACAGGAGGTTCCCTCTGACCATGAGGAAACACTTCTGTGCTAGGAGGGTGACTGAGCACTGGAACATGCCGCCCAGAGAGGTTGTGGCGTCTCCATCCTTGGAGATATTCAAAACCCAACTGGCAATGGTCCTGGGCTACTTACACTAGGTCGACCTGGTTGAGCAGGGAGTTTGGGCCAGGTGATCTCCAGGGGTTCCCTTCAGTGTCCAACGTTATGAGATTCAGCCCTGGATTTTTCAAGGAAACAGTGATTAGTGTAAACTTTTACCTTTCTCTTTTTTCTGTAAGAGAGACCGCACTGAGTCTGGGATTTCTAAGGCAGTGGAAAAACTTTGATTCAGACGGGAACAGGAACCAGGACAACTCAATGGTAACTTAGACTATTGAGTAGAAAGCATGTATGTAATACTTGGTAGCTCAGTTTATTATTTATTTATTTATGTCCTAACACAAATTAAGAACAAACACCATGAAACAGATAAAAGTCTTGGTCAGGAAACAGGAATCGTTCCATGTCTCGTGTTTCCTGACATGCAAACATTTCTACTGGAAAAAAACAGGAATGTTATTGTGTGTTACGATTTTGTTATTCTGGTCCTTATTTGAAAGCTGTTTATTTATTTATTTATTTATTTATTCAGTGAGGTGTGGATATTTCTGTAGCTGTGGATGGAAACATGTTTCTATTCCTTTCTTAAGCTTATCAAAGCAAGAGTGTCCATTTCTAACATGAGGCTGTTGGTGCATTTGTTTGTCTGTCCTTACTTTTGTTGCCACAAGAGGGCACGTTTACTATTTCAGTAAGATACAGTGGGAACGAAAAGTGGAGGTCTTTGTGTATTGAGGATTTTTTTTTCCTCTTCCCCCGCTAAAGTGTTTGGTACATTACCGGTGAATAAACTATTAGTCTATTTTGACATGGATAATCATGCACCAGGAGGAGCACTTTTCAATCTGTATCATAGCCACATAAAGCTGACAAAATCTTTTACAGTAAGACCGAAAAAGACCTCTCAAAACAGTTCTCTCTTCAGGATGGCACCCCGTAGCTACAGATGAGATATAAATTCTGCATTTGTTTGTAGCTATAGCCATATATAAAGAAGTCCATAATTGTTACCTGGTCAGCAATTCGCACAAAAATAAAACATAATAGATTTAAGATCAGTTAAGCTAGATTTGGAAGGCTGTGTAGATCTTGTAAGCTTGTGGCAAGTCACTGTGCCTGCAGAAAGGATGTATTGGTCAGTTTGAGTCAAAATGTTAAGCCTTGTGTCTGAAAGCCTTGAAAACACATATGGTAAATTTTCTTAGAAATGGATAGAGATTAAGCAAATTTGGTTATAAATGAATTGAGGGTGAAACCTCACACCACACCGAAGAAGCCATAACTGTACAACATTACGGAGAGAGATGTCCTTGCCTTTTTTAAACTGTTCTAGAAGAGGGATATAATTATCTGGTAAAACCTATTGGTTATCATTTTCTATTAGTTCTATAGGACACTTCCATTATGGAAGGTCACTTTTCTCCAGACATTATATTGTATTTTGTACAACAAAGTACTCATAGGATGTGACATTTGGTGTTCTGCAAAATAAATTATGATTCTTGTCCTGTGAGAGAAGCTAAAAATAGGCAGGAGAGAGCAGACAGGTACTTTACAGCATATGCCATCTTCAAATGCACAGCAAAAACTCCTATCTCATGGGGGTGGGAATCTTAACACAAATGTGTACTGCTTTTTGACTTGCTAATGGATGTTTTGGAGGGGATTTTTTATCTCGTGACATTTTCATTGCTCCATGGTTAATAAATATCAGCTCCACACATTGTAACAGTGTTGTCTGCCTGCCTCTTGCACACGAGTGAAAGATGGCAGAAATGCACTTGTTTTATACCATTGATAACAGAAGACTTTTGTTTGTTTGTTTGTTTGTTTTATTTTCATGAAATTTAGTATTTGATTGGCCAATCCCCTGCACAGGACATTTTGCTACATTATGAAGTTGCATCCTTAAACTCGTGTGATTACCACATTCTGCTCTGCATGGTGCCATCAATACCTTGAAGGCAGGATGTGGTGGAATGAGCTGTTTGCCATAGTACTCAATTCCATGTTCAAAATCCATGTTGCTTTGCACAAGTCCAGTGCTAAACTCTTGTAAAATCTAGCTGTGTTGAACTGAGTGCATGCTAGAAGTTTCTGACTTTCTTCCAGGAAAAGCACTTCAAGATTTTTTCCTTAGTAAGCTGATATTTGAGCCAATTTCCCTAACACCTACTCCAATTTCCTTGCTAAGAAAGAGCTTGATAAGTACAAAGAAGAAACTGCATCTTATTTGCAAGACTTACATGGAATATTTTCTAGGTGGGGCTAGCAGATCTCTCATTACCTTTGATCAGGCTGTTGCTCCTGCTTATGGTCCTCTTTGGTCATTTTCTCTCTCACAGTTTTTAGGTCTGGATATGTTTTATGATGGTGCTGCTGGGCCCATGCCATTTGTTAGCAGTTACACAACATCATGTGCACACGGGAGATACTCATTTCTGACTTACCACAGATGAATAAAAACTTGCATTAATAGTTAAAAGTAAAATATTAAATCTGTGCCGTATGCAGGGGTGATTGATAGCTTCCATTACAATCCATTAGATATTTTATTCTTGTTAAATGAAGAGCAGACAACTTTGTCAAGTATTTTTAGTTCCCCCTGGTCGTAGTGGCTCAATCTATTCTCAGGGATGTCCTGTAAATGGCCACATATGGCTTTGTGTCTGTAGGAGTGATGGCCGTACAGCTGGGTTTCATTGCCCACCAATTTACCAGAGCCCCCTTTATTGTGAGTCTGACAGCACCAGGGAGCTTTGTAGAACTAACAAAATATATCTATTGTCTAATTGTCTATTTATCACCTTCCAGGGATTTGTGGGCCTCTCATCTGAAAGCAAAGGGGGGACAGACTTGAACAATGATCCTTGTCAGGGCAGTTGCTCACTTTAAATTAGGGTCTCATTGCTAAATAACTAATTTAGTCCTGCTATCAGACAGAAAAAGTGGGTATTCAGTGCAAAGTGCCAGCTGGGGAATTGATTATGTCTCCTCTTAGTGTGCATGATAAAAGTGCTAGACCTGACCACTCCTGAAGGTGGAGGTAGCTCCTTGGAGGCAGGCAGCTTTTCGTCACAGAGGATTAGCAAAGGACCCACCAAGTAGGAACCCCCGAGCAACATTGGTAAGGAAACAAAAGTGGTTTAGGACAAAGTGATTTTTTTTTTCCTGTTCCTGATCAATGTTATAGCAAGGGAATAAACATGTGTGCTTATTGCTTTTCATAAATAAATCTTGGAAACTATTTATTTAGCTCTCTGAGATGAGTGCTGGCCTGCCTGAGTAACCTCAGTACTATAAACTGGAAGCTGCCGTCTTACATTAAGCTCCTTAAGCTGTTTCCAGTGCACAACAGAGGGTCTGACAACATCCAGAAGACACCCTCCCCTTTGAGCCTTTCCTTCTCCTCTTCTGTGCCCCAGCCCAGGCATACCTACTGCAGACAGAAGTTTTCAGAAACAGAGAACAGAATTTTTTCACTCTGTTCTGTCTCTGTAACAGATGGAAATGCCTATTTCCCCAAGAGAATGATACTTGGGTAAAAGCAGGCCAGCGTAAGCATGCACACATTTCCTTTAGGACATTTGTCTCCCTCCTTGAGTCTCAGGCTGGCACTGGCTCTCCTCTGTCTCTAATCCAAAGCTCAGTGAAGGAATGGGCAGAGGCAGGATCTTTCTTGATTCAGGTCTCAGATTCAGCTGGTGCTACTTAGGTTTCCATTTAATGCTGATATTCATTACTCCAGGGAAGGAAAATATATGAAGTTGAAGCACCTTTTCCTTCTGCTCCTGTGGGTTGGGAGAACTGGACCATGCCATCCACAGCTTATGAGGTCTTTCTGTGCACCCTCTGCTTGCTTACCTCTTTGTGTCTGACACACTTCACATCCTCTGGCCCCTTGGCAGCAGCTACAGTAAATGAGCACAGTTATCAGCAGCAAATGCCAGTCTTCTCCTCAGCTGGTTTGGACAAGCCAAGCTTGAAGGGGTACTTCTCTAACCCTCTGAAGCTTCAGTTTAGCAGGGCAACCTGCTCTCATCCATGGTATCTACCCTTAGTGTCCTGACTTCAGTTGCTGCATGCTCTTCTATTCAAAAGCCACAGATGCCGGGGGGGGGTTGAAGGAAAATTATTATTTTATTGTATTTTTTTCAAAAATCCACATTAATTTTCAGCAAAACCAGCAACTCTGACACAATGACAGGATTTTCCCCCTGTGGCCTCTTTACAGCAGCACCAAAAGATAAAAATTCCCTCTTCCCCTCAAAATACTGCCTTTGGAAATAAATTTTGCAAACCTGACTGTGTCTCTTGCAGGGAAAGGCTCTGTTCCTTTCGGGAGTCAGGCTACTTGGCATAAGATTAGCAGAATACAGACTGCAATATTCCTGTTTAAAATAGTTCCTCATTCCAGCCCAGTGGAGTCCTGATGCTATGGCGAGACAGCAAAACACAAAACCTCCAGCATAGCTGGCAGGCACATGGACACTACGTGCAGAGCCAGCCACTGTGCTTTTAGCAGCTGCCTAGCCCTGCACTGGGCCTGTAGCCCAAGAAAGCCAGAAAAAAAGAAGAAAAAAAAAAAAAAAAAAGCACACAAAGCCTACGCACAGTGTTGCTGTCAAAGATATATGCTGTCATCACTCACCAGGACACGCCACGTGACACGTGGTTTGGGCAGTCTACTGTGACAGCACATGACAAGCACACTGGTTCCCAATCAGACACCCACTGCTCGCTCTGCTCAGCCCACAGCAGCACAGCGGTGCCTGAGACATCTGCACTTCCTAACAAGAGGGGAGCTGGTTACAGACATTACTGTGCAAATCCTGCCTGGTATTTCAAAAAGTGTTCCCATAATAATAAGCCACCGCATGCTGCTGTGGAGGTCTTCATACAGACAAAAAAATGCAGAAGTTTTTACCTACCTCTGATCTGGTTATTTTCGAGAAGCTGGTGTACACCCAGCTGTAAAACATTTCATTTTCCATCTTTCAAGAATCTCTATTTCATTCTGAAGCCTTGATGTGTTTAGTAATTAAAACCAATAACTAGACTTACACCTGATAGCCATTAGAAACTAGCTAAGTGACTTGTGCTGGTAACACAGAATGTGTTAGAGGGCCCGTCTTCACGTGCTCAGATCAGATTGGATTGGACAGGCTGGCAGAACTGTCTTTGTTGAGTGAGGATGACTCAGATACACCCACAAACAGAACAGCCAGGTGGATGTTCATGAGGGCAATGGCTCTGTACTGTATTCCCATCGCATTCTGTACACAAGCAGATGGTTTGTTTCTTCCGTGGCACATCCAAAATGGTTTAACTTACAGTCTTTCTACACTCTCTCCCCTCCCACTGAAATATTGTAAAATTTATTCTCCTTATAGTAGGGCTTTTGAAATGTACCCTGGGGACAGCCCCTTTCCCTTCAGCGTCTGCCTCTCCTGGCCCCGCGCGGATACTAGCTCTCAGGGGTGGAGCTGAACAACTGCTGGCCAAAATGTCCTGTTCCAGCCTTCCTTATCCCCAGCCAGGCTTGGTTACCCAATAATTTGATCTGACACTGGATTTCCAGTCGAAGCTTCTTTAGTCAGGACCACAAGGTAGGTAGGAAAAGGAGCAGCACGTGTGTGGGACACCAAACAGCACTCTGGGGTGCAGCTCTCCATCTGCCTGGGTGCAGTGTCCCAGCTCTGCTCGCCGCTGTGAGCAGTTCAGACAACCTCTATAAAAGCATCAGGCTTTTTCCTGTTGGTTACCATTCCTTACCACGCATTTTTAATAGTTTGGGCACTGAATCCATATGCTATGCGTGTGCTTTAGTTCCATACACCAACACCCTCGTGCGCACTTCGCATGCTGTTTTGGGGAATTTCCTCCTCTTACATGCCCTGCCCTGGAGGCACGACGAATATCTCGTGTACCCTGACTTTTCTGCTTGTTAGCTGCCGCCTGGCTGTTTATCAGTGAGCTCCTCAGGTTTCCAGCTGCTTCAGCTGCACTGGCAATTTCCATGGGACACGTGCTGCTGGCTTCACCAGCCCTCATGGCATTAAGCCTTCCTCTGCGGGACAGATCCTTTGATTTCCTGCATACGGTGTGGGGTTGTGTCCCGCAAGGCACTGGCTAACAGTGCAAATGGGGAATGTGTGTGTGTGTGTCTGCCGTGACCCAGCCTTCTGCAAAGCACTGGGTGATGCCTGGCTGGCACCTCGGGACGCCCTGGCACCACTTCCAACCCCTTCGGTAAGCCACGCAGGGCTGAGCAGGGCTGCCCAGCCTTGCCTGACGGAAGCACTGAGCAGTGAAGGCAGGATCCTGCCTTTGACCTGCAGCCAGCATCCTACAAGCGTGTGGGGCGCTGCAAGGAAGGAGGACCTCCAGCTATTCCACTGCTGGGCAGGCAGGGGGTGGGCTGTCAGGGCACGGGTCTGGAGACTGAGACGTGGGGAAGGCAGGATCAGCCCCGACTGCCCTGCACCCAGGCTTGAGCCAGCAGCATACTGAGGAACGAGCAGGTCTGGGGGGGCTCAGCAGCCTGCTGGCGTGGTTGCTCTGCTTCTGCACCCCGCACCTGGGCTCTTCTCGCCTCCCTGCGAGCTGAAGGATGAGGAGGACTCTGGCTCTGGCTGGGATAGGACCCCAACGTGTCCTATTCCTGTTGTCCCCAGTTTTACTTCTCTGTCCCAAAATTTCCTTTCAAACCTCATTAAATATTTCTCCTCTTACGACTGCTTGATTCTTCCTGCCTAACCCAAGCTCCACTTTAGTCTGTAGGTCCTTAAACCTGACGTGGCTGTATACACAGCGGATCATCTATCTCCCTGCTGGATCGTTGCCTAGGGTAGTGCCCACCATTAATCAACAAGTGCAGCAAGAAGGCATTGTTCATCTAAAACTGGGCACAGAAGGACCAGATGGACTTCTGCATTACGTGATTCTTCCCAGACTGAGAGGTGACTGTGCGGGCCCCAATTCACTTATGGTAGAGACCTGCAAACTTTCCTCCGAAGAGGAAAAGTGATAACTGTGTAGCTCCATTTCTCTTGTTATTTTGGCATCTGACTGAATGAATCCCACTTCCTGATGAAGGGCCTGGCTTACAAAAGGTGGAGGGTGACATGCATGGATTTTGAGGTCCCTGTCTGACCAAAGGATCATCACAGAGGGAGCCTGGAGAGGAAAAGATAAAAATCAACACTGACGTATTTGCAGTGCTGCATCTCTCTTTGTTGTGGGAGAGATTTACAGCTGCCCTACGCACCTTGATGTGCTGTCAAACTGCCAGGAGGGAGAATGCACTTAAAGGATGACATCAAAATGTCAGTGATGATACTTTATATCATTTGCATTAATATTAATTAATAAACAGGGCATACATATTTATAAAAATCGGTATGAGGGATAAACGTTAGTGTGTTAATAGGGACATAAGCTATAAAATTGATATGACAATAGAGAGAAATAAAGTTTTTGACATAAAACAAAAAGCCATAAATCCATGGCACGGTCAGACTTGGAGCTCGGCATGGGACCTGGAGGCCACTGGAGCCACCTGCTATGTGCACGGCTTGCCACAGTCATCAGAGGGATCAGGTCCCCTGTGGACCGGTGGGTCATGCAGGACGTGCTGTCACCCAGCGTTCCCAGGGCTGGCTGTGTGTGATCTATGCCTTTCTGAAAGGTTTTCATGGAGACGATGATAACTGTTTGAAAGCTGAAGGCAGGTCACATACTGTCCACAGGCATTTCCTGAATGGAGTCTACCTCTGGATGATATAAATGTTGTTCTGACACCAAGAAGTAAGGAAGGATAGTTCCAAGCTTCAGCATCTCTGTGGTTTCTCCTGACTGAGACAAGATAATGATGCAGTTTAATTCTTTTCCTCTGTCTTCTGTGGCTGGAGACATGCTGGCTTCCAGGTTTGCACCATTCACACCTAGTTCGAGGCAGCGTGGTCTATTTCTGCAGGACAGCAGTTGACCCCAGGTGGGCAACATGAGCAGTGCAGAGGACAATACCTTAGCCTGCTGCAGGGTTCTTACCTCAGCAAGGAACAGAAGTTCTTGCATGCGCTCAGGTTAATGTTTCAGTGTCTCCACTGCTTTGGCTTCTCACAGATTTGACTACTGAATCTCGTCCTAGTCTGGGTGATTCGGTTGTACTTCGCAGAATCACAGAATCAGAGAATGGTTTGGGTCAGAAGGGACCTTAAAGCCCACCCAGTGCCACCCCCTGCCATGGGCAGGGCCCCCTCCCAGCAGCCCAGGCTGCCCCCAGCCCCATCCAGCCTGGCCTTGGGCACTGCCAGGGATGGGGCAGCCACAACTTTTGTCACCTCCCCAGGACTAGAAGCAGTCAGTGCCATATGGACATTTATTATGGATTTTACTTTCTTACTTTGATACGAACGCCCCCATTTGTAGCCTACTCCTGATCCGCCAGCTCAACGGCACAGTGTACGCCCTTCCCTATCGTCATGCCCTGCATACGTGTGTCAGGGGTGACTGAAGGGGCTGGATCTGTGTGAGCAGCACGGAGAGCATGGCACCCTCACTGTGCTCTCAGGCAGCTGTGGAGCACCTAGCTGTGACTGACTCTCCGCTCACCACGGCAGCTAACAGGCTGCAGTTAAGCTGTCAAGGCCTCTCCATTAAACACATGATCTAATTAAGCAACAAGACCGTGATGGACAGGGGATTACTGGATGTTTGCGATAGGCGGCAAGGCACTGGGCCAAAAAACTGTCATTCTACTCACTGCGGAAGAGAAACTGGATAAGAAAAAAATAGCAACTGCATTTGTCGCAGCAGCCAGCTGTGCAACCCACTGGAAAGCTGAGTTTGTCCTGGTGGTGGCACGGCTAGGAGAGCTGCTGGAGCCTGAGGCAGAACGTTTCAGAGAGAAATGAGCTAATCTGAATCAGGAGACTGGTTGTATGAGGTGCCAGGCCTGGAAAACAGTCTGTTCGTTATGATCTTTCTGGCAGGAATTTCGTCATTCCAGTGTGAATGCTTTCCAGCCAGACAACACAGTGTGTCTGGTGGCTGGTCCTGACGCTCTTTCCACTCCACTGCGTAATGAGAGCCCACGGACCGCGTGTCCTACAGAGGCAGTGAGCACAGCAGCCATCTCGCGGTCTTGCTAACTAGCCTTTCTAAATTCCCTTCAGTCAGAACAGGACAACCTGATTTGCAACGCTGGTTCCTTTTCTGGGGAAAGGAAAAGAAAGCCTTGGGATGTGCTACACAATGCAGGTGGAAGGAAAAATCCATGGCTGGTTCTCCTGGCTCAGTAGCGTCTCTCTAGCAGGGGGCTATGAGAAATGGGAGGTGCTCAGATACAGCCTCCTGCAAATACTGTCAACAGCTGTTCAGGCAGGAGCGTGTGTGGGTGTACAAGCACAATCAGCAGAGGATATGCAGCAGGTATATCAGATCTTCACAGTGACGCAGAGCCTCTAAGAAGAACAAAGTCTATTACCTTTGAGTCTGGAAGAGCATGGTGTTGTTTTTAATGAAGGTATGATATCCCTACCTATGATGGTAGGAAAGAATTGAGCAATTATAACAAAGTAGCCCCAGTATATGCGGTTCCTGGGGGCAAATAGTCCTTTAACTCAGCAAACCGTAATCTGGCAAGAAGCATCGCTGAGCAGTGGTCAGCATTAATCCTCTCTATGGGTTCAGCCAAGTAGCATGATGGCTGTCAATACACACGTGCTCCTGCAGAAGGTTCTTCACGGTTGATCTGTTTCACAGGATCATAGCATTGTTCAGGTCGGAAGGGACCTCTGAATGTTTGTAGACCAACCTCCTGGTCAAAGCAGGGTCAGTGTGAGGTCAGACAAGATTACACAGGATCCATGGTGGTCTTGAAAACATCCAACAATAGAAACCACACTGCCTCTCTGGGCAAGCTGTTACTGTACTGTTCTTAGGGAGCAAAATCTTCTTAAATCTTAATTTCAACCTCTCCATTAAAACGTGTTCCTCTTGTCTCTTGCCCTCCCACCATGCACAACTGTGAAGAGCCTGGCTCTTGCCTACTTATGGCCTCCTTGTAGATGTTGAAAGAATGCTATTAAATCCTGCCAAGACCAACTCATCGAGACAGTTCCCTCATCCTACCATCCCTGGCAGAGCCTCTCCTGATTTCTGTAAAATACGTGGCTTTCAACACTTAGGTGACTTACCACAGAAAAATAGATAATACCCACAGAAACAGATGCCTTTGTCACACAACAAAGTGAAAGAATGTGACCAGCCTATAGATGACAAGGGTCTGTTTCTGTGAGATGCTGCTCCTTGTCAGTTAAAGCTAAAGCCATTAGAGTTACCTGCATTCAATCCTTCTCTTCAGCAAAAGAAAACTGCAGACGGGCATTGTCTATAAGTACCTCGCCATATGCTCTCCAGTCTTCTGTGTATAATCACAGAATTTCTAAGGCTGTCAGGGACCTCGGGAGATCACCTGGCCCAAACTCCCTGCTCAGCTGGGGCCACCCAGGACCATTGCCAGTTGGGTTTTGAATATCTCCGCAGATGGAGACGCCACAACCTCTCTGGGCGCCATGTTCCAGTGCTCAGTCACCCTCCTAGCACAGAAGTGTTTCCTCACGGTCAGAGGGAACCTCCTGTGTTTCAGTTTGTGCCCATTGCCTCTTGTCCTGGCACTGAGCACCATCAGGAATGGCTGGGCTCCATCCTCTTTGCACCTCCCTTCAGGGATTTAAATACACTGATGAGATTCCCCCTGAGCTTTCTCTGCTCTGTGCTGAACAGTATCCAGCTCTCTCAGCCTTTCCTCATAGGAGAGACGCTCCAGTTCCTCCATCACTTTTGCTGTTGTGGGAGGCCCAGACCCGGATGCCACACTTCAGAGGTGTGCCACCAGTGCCAAAGCCAAGCAGAGCAGCAGGGTCACCTCCCTGGACCTGCTGGAGACGTTCTCACCGGGATGGCCTTGTCATTCACAGCTGGCCCATGTTCAACCTGGTGTCCACCAGGATCCCCGGGTCCCACTCTGCAAGGCTGCTTTCCATCTGGGCATCCCCAGCAGTTATGCACGTGTGGGGTTGTTCCTCCCCAGGAGCAGGTCAATGAGCACTTGCCTTTGCTGAACTCCACGAAGCTCCTCTCAGCCCATCTCTCCAGCCTCTTCGGCACCCTCTGGATGGCTGTATGGCCCCCTGACATATCAGCCTCTCCACCCAGTCTGTGTTATCTGCAAACTTGAGAGAGGATATGCTCTGCCCCAACATCCAGGTCATTAATGAAGACATTAAACAGTAAATTAGATGTTAAACTGGACCCAGCACTGACTCCTGGGACACACCACTAGACTTTGTGCCACTGGTCACCACCCTCTGTGTCCAACTGATAAGCCAGGTTTCAGTCTACCTTGTGTCTGCCTGTCCAGCTCAACAGCTTCTCTATGAGGATCTTATAGGAGGTTGTCTGAAAAGCCTTACTGAAGTCCTGGTAGACAATATCCATTGTTCTCCCTTCCTCTACAGATTCAGTCATTCCATCATAGAAGGTTACCAACTTGATCAACCATTACCCCTTTGGTGAATCCATGCTGATTAGTCCTGGTAATTTTCTTTCCATTTCTGTGCCTGGGAATGGTTTCAAGGATTATCCTCTCCACCACCTTCTCAGGCACTGAGGTGAGGCTGACCAGGTTTTTTGTTTTTTTTTTTTTGCTGGGTCCTTCATTGGCCCTTCTTCAAGATAGGAGTGACATTTACTTTCCTCCAGTCTTCACAAACTTCTCACAGTCTCTCCAGGACTGGTCAAAGATTTTTGAGTGGCCACTTAATGACAACTGCCAGCTGCCTCAGCACACAGGGGGGCATCCCTTCAGGTCCCATTGACTTCTGTATACCCAAGTTGTTTAAATATTCCCTGACCTGATCCTCTTCCACCAAGGCAACATCTTCCTTGTTCCAGCTATTCACCTCGGTCTCTGGGACCTGGACTTCCCAAAGGCTGGTCTTGCTGGTAGAGGCTGAGTCAAAGAAAACACTCAGTACCTTAGCCTTTTGTAAATCCAGCGTCACCAGGGCCTCCATCACATTCACCTATGTGTGCACAGTTTCCCTAGCCTTGTTTCTGTCACCTGTGTACTTGCGCATGCACTTTTCTTTGACTACCCTGGCCAGATTCAATTCCACTTGAGCTTTAGCTTTCCTGACTTAATCACTGGATGCTTGAACAACATCTCTGTGTTCCTCCCAGATTACACGTTCTTGCTTCCACCCTCCTGTTTTGTTAGAGTTTGACCAGGACCTCTTTGTTCATCCACACAGATATTCTGTAAAGGGTCTCATCAGCTTGTTCTATCTGGACTGCTAGGTGGCCTTCACAATATTTTCCTCACTTTAACCCTAACACATAAACTCTCATTGCACTTCTCATCCGTCCCCAGGCAGAGCTCAATGCACTCCAGCATCGAGCCCAACTCTCATAAAGGGCAGCACACGCTCTTTGTCTCTCCAGCCCGTCCTTCCTGAAGAGTCCGTATCCCTTCCTTGCAACCCTCCAGTCATAGGAGCCATCCCACTATGTCTCCATGACCTAAAAACGATTGCCCTTTTACACCCACCTCTAACTCAGCATGTTTACTTCCCATTCTGCATGCAGTAGTATACATTAGTGTACAGGCACTTTAGAGAGGTATCCCAGTATGTTGAGTTTGTAGAAAGTATTGGGGGATTTCTCCAAAATGGTGCCTTGTAGGAACTTCTTAGCTTATATGTAAATGTTGGAGGTGACAGGGCTGCTGGTTATTACCTCATTTCCCCATCATTCCCAGTTCGAAACTCTTCTTACCAGGTTAGACATCTTACTGGCTAAAATAGCTTTGCCCTGTGTTGTGATGTGGATCCCATCTCTGTTAAGCACATGGTGATCTGCAAACAGGGTCCCATTGTCATAGAACCCCAAACCTTGTCACCAACACAAGTTCTGCAGTCCGTTATTGACCTGCCCTATAGATGCCTTTCTCCTAACATTTTTTTCCCATACCAGCATTGAGAGGAACACCACCTGGGCCCACGTGCCCTTGACATCCCCCAGCACACCACAGTCACTTTTGATACTGCCTAGGTTTCTCCTGGCATTGTCATTCCAATGTGTGCTGGAGAAACTACCCTGTGGTGGTGTGTCACCACCATGTCTGAGACTGCTTAAGCTGGTATGAATTCAGCTGAAACCTTTTCTTTTTGCTCTTCTGCACAAACCTTTACATCCAGGAGCTGTGTGCTAGGCCTCTCCTGAACAGTGGCTAAAAGGGTTCAGCCCTCGTTAACGAGGTAGCTGCAACAAAGACTCCAGGCACCCTGGGTCAAGGGCAGTGCATCACGTTCATCAGAGGTTGTTAGAGCTTTCTTGGACCCACACCCTTTGGCTCCCGTTATCTCCTTCATACCAGCGGGTACCCTCAAGTTTCTCAGAGGGTTCCCAGGCATTCCCCATTGATCTTGGACCTTGTCCCTAGAAGGTCCAGGGGCTGTGAAAGCAGAACCCAGAGACTGCTGCACAAACGGCTGCATCTGCAGGCTGCATTTGTTGGCTGCTAGAATAAAGAAAGCTTTGGAAAGTTTGAAGCATATACATTTCATCACTTAGGAAACCAATGCAAAGAGAACAAGTTTTTATGGAACTAATAGGTTGAGATTTGCCTTAACTTTATAATGAATCATACTGGCTAACTCACAGGCTCGTGTAATTAGAGATGAGACTTGACAATTCTTAAAACTTACTTTAACCAGAGCTTAGCACATGATTTTCACAAATGCACGGATCTGGCAGTACTAAATGGCTTCATGAAAAAGAATGACTGCAGTTAGTCAAATTATCCTTCCTCCTCTCAACATAATGTGCTGGGTCTATGCTACGACATACATGTAAGAAACATCCTCTCATGTGTGAAGCAATATAATAGAAAAGCACAGTATTCTGAAGGCAGCAGAATATCCTTGAAATCACTTTGTGAAGCTTTCATGCCCTTTGTGCACTCAGGTGTTTCACAGACTGCCACTGGTTGCCACACCAAGTTGCCTTTTGCTGTAATGGAAGGAGAGGAAGAAAAACATTTCAAATCTGTGAAGGCCTCACTCCTTGGTGGTAGGGGTTAACACGCGTCATAAGGTGGAAGAAGTGTACCTGGAGTTTGCTCGCAGAACATGCTTGATGTTGACTCTACATTTAATCATTCCCAAGAACTCCTAATGTGGGACCGAATGGCTCCAGGGAGCAGTAATAGAAAAAAAAAAAAAAAAAACCTTCAACCCCTGGGTCACTTGTTTAAATTCAGCCTAGAGCACTAGTCCTTTAACGTTATTATGGTTTCCATGCTAATTTGTGAGAGGAATTAGTGGCCTTAAAAGTGGTTGCTAGCAGACAGCTGTCTATGTAATGATCTTCTAGACGTTATATGAGTTTGCACTGTGAACGTCAAGACAGAGGTACAAAGACATAGGGATAGCATCCAGGCAAAGAAGGAAATATCCACACAGCATCTTGCATTTGGAGCAAATTCTATTAGGTTGCCCTGGGAGAGGTAAGGAACAGAGAGATCTTTGCTCAGGGAAGGAGATCTCCCTAGCCTTTAAGATGGCTTGTCCATCATTTTGAATTATTTACTAATTATACAATCTACTATGGTTAATCAGACACACATTTCATTCCTTCTTAGTCCTTTACAATACATTATGAATGTGCCAGACATTTGAACAACTTGAATGTTTCTAGTGTACTGTCAATACTGGCGTGCTGGAAGTTTCTTCCAAGCCTGATATGGATTCAGAATTTGCCTCTGCAGACCTCTCATTGAAAACAAAAGCTAAAATCTCACAGCAATATTTTGCAGCAACTCGGCCCGTGATTCTGAATTCATTAACTTTTTATCTTAAACAAAAAAAGGATATTGGTTTTTATGTTCCTTTCATGTGGTGGTCGAGTCAAAAGCCACAAAGCTTAACAACCTGGAAGATTTTTCATTGTCTTGCTGCATTCAGCCTTTCTCAGGCTGCCTCCCATTGGTTCTCCAAACGCAAATCCAAGAAAATAATTAAAACAGTAGTTTACTTATACATCTTATGTATATATATTAAAAATCCTACAATTGCTGTTTTCTAATTTATGCAGGCAGTGTCCTTTAGGAGCAGATTGCAAGTAGACAAGCTAGGGTAGAAGCCTGTCCCCCAAGCACAGCAAAGCAGAGGCTCGTATCATTGAATTACTAAGCCGTAGTTGAGACACTATATCTAGTAGGCTAGGAGAGCCTGCTGCTTCATTCCTGGAGCCCTGAAAAGCTGGCTGGGAGCACGCGTATCTGAAGAGTAGAAGCAGCAGAGCTGGCTGATGAATTAGAGCCAAGGAAGAATTAGCCTTTTCCTTAATCCTTTCAGCAAACGTGTTGTGTGTTTTCAGCCCCACCACAGTCGCTGTACAGTGAGTGTGGTATTGAATCATGTTTCTTTTCCTGAGTCTCATCCTTTAGCACGACAGCCTGAGAGATGAACAAAGGTCCTTTATTCCCTTTGCTGGTGGGAATGTCTGTCTTCTCAAAGAAGAGGCTATTTTTTCACTTGAATATGTAATAGCTACCTCCACCTGCGTGACAGGCACCTCCCATGACTCTCTGGGACTACATGACAACAGCAGAGCTGCAATTTTAATAGACTCCAAGTAGTTTTCACAGAGAGGAGCCTTAAAAACTCCCCAAGGAGAGATCATCAAGCGGAATGGTCCCCGGTGCTGGATTTATTAGCAGGCAGGACGGGAAGGTTGATTAGCCTGCGTGGCTGAACAGACATGCTGTCAGACTGGCCTCTTAATCCAATCAGTTACCTGTCGGAGGGGGAACTGTCTTGAGTTTCCGAACGCAGAACATCCAGGGAGTGATATGCCACTGCTCCTGCAAGCCTGCCACCACCCGGGATGCTTCCCCAGCCAGGAAAGTGCATTTTTTGTAGCCTGGGGGGGGCCTGGGAGTGACTTTCCTTTAGAGAAAGGGGGAAGGTTAAAAGACACCATGATCATCTTCCTCCCCTAAAAAACACTGCTTGCAGGATACGGATCACAGCCTGCTCAGGCTTCCCGGGAAGACCTTGTATAGACACAATTAAACATCTCAGGCATTTTGGTAATATTTCGTCTAGGCAGTGGCCTAACAATGCTCTTGAATAGGTCCAAATTAACATTATAATATTCAAAGCTGCTAAGCTAGCTGATGGGCTAGATAGGCTCACTTGAGGTCTGTGGAAGCCTTTTGCAAATAAATTAATCCTACAAACACCTTTTGTTTTGCTGACAGTATTTACACAACATCGTGAAATAGAGCTGCCAAAACCAGAATCCCTTAAACTTAGTAGAAAATTATTTTGATTTCAGAGACAACTACATCAGGCTCTTACTGTGATGACCAGAAGGTGACAGTTCTGCTTTGGTGGAGGTTTTAAGACTTGTTTGAAGTCACAAAACCAAAGTCTGGAAAATGTGAGATGTTCAAGACTCTTCTGTCCCCAAACTAGAAGAAAGCATTTTATTCCACAGTGCTGTAAAATGATGCAGCAGTGGCTGGAAATCCAGATCAGCACTCAGTTTCCTCTTACCACTGCAGAACTTCTGAGGAGAGTCTTGAGGTGAAAAGTAAAATGAGATGGAAACGGCTGAGTAGCCAAGTCCTAAGCCCACTGTTTCTTCTTTGAGGGAACAGAGAACCCTCAGCTTTAGCAGAGGCTCTGCTTAGTTCAGACTTCCTGGAACAGAAGTAATTGGTCTGTGAAGCTGAAATGTTGAATTACTGAAATACCACAATGGTTTCCTAAGGAAACCTAGGAAACGGTGAACAAGTTTGATTTTAAATAAGAAACCCTATGAATAATCTTCATTAAAGTTATTAGAAGGTAAAAAAAAAAAAGTGTGTGTATGTGTATATAAGCTCTAATCCCAGACCTTTATTACTTTGAGACCATATTAAAAGCATGCTGAAAAATTAAAGTATTTGTACAAGCTGCTACTTCAGATGCTTTCTTCCCTGGTCTCCATGTTATCTCCTATTTCCTCTGTGGCCATAGCAGAAAGACAGAGAGAGAGAGAGAGAGAGAAAGAAAGAAGAAGTTTAATATTTAATTTGCAGATTAAAATGCTGAAAAGTTGAAAGGTGCAAGATACAGAGCTGTTTCATTGAATCAGTCAATCAACTAACCAACAACAAAAATCAATCCCAAAACCACAGCAAAATCAAAACACTACAGCATCCACAGTAACAGGGTAGGGAGGACTGGATTCTCAAAGTGGTGAATCACAGAATCACGGAATCATTAAGGCTGGAAAAGACCTCCGAGCTCCAGTCATCCCCCTACCACCACTATCACCCACTGAAGCACTTTGGCAGAGCAATCATGAGCTCGGTGGGATTTTCAGAAATGCTAGCTCGGACAAACTTCTGAAGGCAGAGCTAAAATGGGATGCTTAAAACACGTGAAAATATGGTTTCTTCTTCTCCACTTGTTCGCTGAGCGTGCAAGCTACTTTTATCCTTTTATGTTTTAGTGGTGTTCTTCTGTCACACAGCATCAATAGCTGCAAGAACCTGTGCGAAAGGATCAGGCTGGACACAGAGACTGTTATGTGGGATTGAAGAAATCACAGGTTCTAGCCCTGCCAAAAGTTTGGGTGATCCTGAACCAGTCTGTTCTGAAAACTTGGAACTGGCTTGCTCCCTCACCCTTTGTATCTCTTGAGTATTTAAACAGGGACTGACTCTTACTAGATATGACTGTGGAGATGGGACATCAACAGTGTTGACTGGGTCCAATAGATAATATGGGGTTACAAATTATGTCAAATATAAACCTCTGCCTTGAAAGGAATCCCATGGTCAGAAGAAAAAAATAAAAGATTTCTTTAAAATAAATCCAAATATATCCCACAATTTTACACAATTCCTGATCAATAATCACAACTTCAGTGTGTGAATTTGTTATTTTCTGAAAGATCAGAATTCTGGAACAAACTGAATTTTTGCTTTCTGGTCTTTGAAAGTAAATGCAAGTGGTTTATATTTTAACTGCATATATGACTCCTGCAAATTTAAACAAGATTAATGACTCTCTTTTCTCCATCTGCCAGAGGACCTGCTAATAACATGCAGTGGAATTGTTCTTTCTATGTGCCGGTGCCATCTTTCGATCAAGGAGATGATTTTTAACATGACTGGACTAATAGTTCTACTTACACCAAAAAGATTTTTCTGCTTGAACTGTTCTTGAAAGCTACATCACCATGCTTTTTCAAGGGCTCATGGAGCTATGCAGGATGCTAACTACAACAACACGGTTTGCTTCTGATGGTTATAAAGAACCTTGTCATGGCCCCTGCAAGAACAGAAAGCACAGGGATGTACCCCAAGAAAGATGTCTGGATCCGCTGTATTCACGTACAAGGACAAGCCTCACGCTGGCACCAGGTGGTTGTTCATGTACAGGTTCAAGTCTTACGTTTGACCAATGTAGCAAAATATATCTGGGAAAACAATAATACACATCAGATAACAAGTATTTTCAACTAAACAAAATGACAAAAACAAACTTTCTAGCACTAAAAGCTGAAAAACCCAATGTACACACTTTTATTTGGACTTTATTGGAAGTTAACTGAAATGAAGTGAAGACAATGCAAGAATGCAAGAGATGTCCAGAAACCCTTTAGTTTAGAAGCAGAAGCTCAGGGTAACTCTTTCCATAATTTCGAGCTTTAGGGCATACAGACCTGTAAAGTATGTCAGCCAGTACTGCTTCTGCCTTTGTCCCGGCAGATGTCCCGTTTTCTGTTTGCGCCTTCACCTTGGTAAGCAAGCTTTCACTGTCTGGCAGAGTCGGAAAAGGTCTCTCGTGCCGTACTTGTGTAAACTGCAGTTAATATTTTAGAAGCACGCAGGTGATGCTTGTGGGGCTGTGTAGGAGGTGCAACTCGGGGTTGTGTGGGCCTTGTTTCCCGGGACAGACAGTGCTGTACCCAGCGTGGTGGTGGTGTCCTCTCCGGGTGCTGGGAGCAGGCAGGACTCACAGACACTGCGTGCTGCTGGGACAGGCGGATGCTGAACTGCGTGAAGCAGGGTAGCTGTGTCGTGGCTGAAGTAGGATCACTTTGCACTGGAGCAGCTACATGCAGAAACTTGCTGCATCTATTTCTAACCTCTAGCAGAGCTCATATGCACAACAGCCTGTCTTCATTTCTCTAGCTGTCCTCGTAGCCTGATGCCACTCTGCCTGCAGTGCATGCCGTCAGCAAGCCGCAGTACCTTCCTGGACGACGCTGTGCTGCCATGAACTAACCGGACTGGAAACCAACCAGATTAAGGCTGGGCATGTATTTAAAGCACTGCTGCAGTTTATGAGTAATTGTGTTGAATGCTCTCACTGCAGAACAAGAAGCAATGCTTCTGGTGAACTCTGAGGGAAGAACAACCTAAGTCACAGCCACCTTAAGGACAGGAGAGGCAGACGTACGACTGGCTGGCTGGCCTTTTGAAACTGTAGATGATTACTTAGCCAAACTTTGTTTAAAAACAAAACAAAACAAACAAGCAAAGGAACAAAATGTCCAGTAGCTCGTGTAATGCAATTGGTTGGTTGCCACTTCATTTTTTTTAATAAGTGGCTTTACCTCCCAGCACAGTATTTAAGTATTTCAGCAGTTCTCTTTCTGCTGAAAAAGAGATTTCTCTGTTAGCATTTTTATTTCAACATTGAACATCACAAACTTAAAAATGTTACATTGCATCCATGAATGTTTCAGTGTTAGCAAGAAGTGTGTAAATTCTTGTTTCCGTATTTCTTCTATGCAGTTGGTAAAATTCACCATTATCACAAGCTTCCTTATGCTAACCTTAATACAGGCAAAGGTAAATCTAAGAAGTTGCTAAAGCACTGAAGTTCGAAGTGTTACAGGATTTACAGACTGTAAGTAAATCTCCTCCCCCAAAATGCCAAAGAGTGGAAACCTGATGCTTCCAGACGGATACAGTCAACCCCACTCTTGACCATGGCAGGGTTGCTCACAGGAGTTGAAAAGAAATCAAATCCTTCCCTGTCCACAAAGGCAGGGAAATAAGCTAAACCGATAGTACGAAGGAAGCATGTTGCAGTTAACATATTATAAACTGCAATGGCACAGGGCTGCTGCTCAGAGTCAGCACAGCCTGAAGTAAAACTCAGAAAAAAATACTTTTTTAGTGTAATTTATTTAATACACATCTACCTTCAGGCATAGGTAAAGATGGTAGGCTTTTAAGTCATAAAAATCCTCCAGAGGGTAAAATGTAGCTCTCAAAATTCTGATCTGTGCAGCAAAACATTCACAAAATGCAAAACTTAGCAGGACATAAGACCAACTTTATTTGTGTGCCTGTTCAGTTCCTCTGTTCTTGACAATTAATTTTGGACCAAATTCTGCTACATTTGGTGTCAGCTTTGACACATCATAAATTTGTTACGGCTGCAGGCAGCCTCACCGCGGGCTGCGGGTGCGAGCCCCTGTTACCCCTTCCGTAGGGGCAGGAAGGGAGGAACCCACCCCACCAGGCACACGGCAGGATCGGTACATGAACACCTAGTGCTGCCTCGGGGGACCTGTGAGGACAGACAACTCTAATTAGCAGTGCATACCTGTGGACACCCTTAGACTTGCATTTTTACAGAAGAACTCTCTTTGGGTTTATTCCGCTAATCATTGCTTTAATTAGTTGTACTGTGCAATAACTACCAAGTAGAAATTATTTCTTACAGTCCACCTGGATTTGAGGTGTGCATTAAAGAACTCGAGTTTCACTGTATTCAAGGGAAAAAAGGAAAAATGGAAATACTATGCATTTACCATTGATTGTGAAAAATTACAAAAGTAAGAGATATGTTTACCATTACGATGTCCTGAAGAGCTTCAGGACTGCTGGGGAAAAAAAAAAAAAAAGCCTGGGAATAAAAGAAGGTGATGCAAAAAGTGTAACTTTATCACAGTGTGTTGCTGTTGCACAGCAGTATTTCATCACTTTTCTGGTTTTACATGATGTTAGTTGCATAATTTTTTACATAACTCACAGGTGTTTTTTGTTGTTGTTGTTGTTTGTTCTTATACATCATTCACAAGATATAAGCTAGGCGTAGGAAGAATAGAGAAATAAAAAGAAATATCTAAGTTTTCCCTTTTCTTTATAGAGCAGCTCAAGTATCCAGGCCTAGGGGCTTCAGGAACCTTGAGCTGTATTTTCAAAGCTGCAAAGGGTAAGAAATATAAGTATATTCAGAAGCGATAGGATTTAGGGCTCTAAATAGGACTGAAGATCCATGCAGAATTTTCCCAAAGTATGCAATTCAATGAAGAAAATATTAAAATGAGTGATGTGAGCCTGCATATTGCTGTCTGCTGCCAGTATTGCATTCCAGTGGAAAATGCTGTCTAAGAGTAACAGGGTCTATGTGCTTGCTGCATTATGTGTGTACCCCAGACATTTTCAAGACTGCTCAGATTCGACTTTGAAAGTTACCCACTCTCTTCTTAGAGGTTTGTGCCGGTCAGGAGTGTGATGGAGTCTGACACACGAGCAAAGCAGTTGCATGGGCAGGATCTCCTCAGACAGACCCAATTTCAGTGTCAAAAGAAGACGGTTTATTTTCATTGGACTAAGCATCAGGAGAACCAGCTCTAATGTAATTTCCATTTCTACCAGAATGTGGTGTGCACACCACAAATGTTGACACAGACTGCACTGGTGTTGGTTGCAATATGGCACTGAGCCTTTGGCACCCACCGCAAGATTTTAGAAGAAAGATGAACACCGTCACACCTCCCAGCAGTGTGGGAGACAGCATGGTCTGAGACAGCTCCTTGAGGCACTTCATTCCTCCTGGGAGGTGGTCTGCCTCTCCATTGACTGAAAGGCGTCCGGGCCACTGGCTCAGACTAAACACTGACATTTAGAACGGCTCTTGTGGGACAGAAATCCTGCAATGAAGATGCGCTCTAGAAGGGCTTTCACAGCACTGCTTACCCATATTGGCATTTACAAATCTAATCCAAAGGTTTTAATTGCTGAAAACACATCTTGAGATGTTTTAAAACTTCACCCTTATACTTTTCTGGAAAAGTGGAATGGGAATCTTCTAGGGATGTGTCTTCAGTACTATATAAACAGACAAGTTTAGAAGAAAAGGTTGGTGAAAGCCCAGGAAGAGATAGGGCAGCAAGATCCAATTACAAATCCACTTTGTGTAAATTTGGTTTTCCAAGAATTTATTCCTTAACAAGAGGTAGAATAAAGTGATTCTGGCATGCCAAAACAAGACAGAACCCTACAGTCCAGAGACTAGCTTAAAAACATGAAATTTTATGGGAAGAAATATACTTTCTGGGCTTACAAAGTCAGTGACAAATTGAATTGCAAACTCAATTGTTTGAAATATAGGCTTCAGTGCTAACCTAGTGCACTAACTATTGAGAAAAATTTCACCTTATGTGTCTAAATATACAGTGAAAGTTCTCTCATTTCCATTGGGGATTTTACAGGCATTCATCCAGATTGCATTTCTCCCCTGCCCAGCAGAGAAAGCTCTAAGAGCAAGACCAAGAAAGACAAAGCAAACAGGTGACACAGCGGCCAATAACCTTCTCTGCAATATGTGCAGACACCCAAGGGCAGGCATGGGTGCACAAGATCTTCAGGAATAAATAACATCCATTTCAACCCTTACAGCATCCAAAAATAAAAGCAATCAAGGTGGTGACAAGATGTATCTATTGCACCTCAGCCATCAGTACATTTGAGAGATAAACCCTGAAGCAGGTGGACCTCTTCAATTATGACAGATGAGAACGGTGACAGCTCTCAGGAGATTCACAGGGAGCTGTCAGTTGTTCGACAAATGATGACTTTCCTGGAAGAGATTTGACAAGATCAGAGCATTCAGTATATCCACAAAGTTTAGGTTTCTCTGGGCTTTTATTTGCTTACAGCTGTCTCTGCAAGTGGCATGGTGGGGAACAGGCAGTAGTAAGGAACAACAAAAATAGGCTTTAAAATGTAATTTTTTTGTTCCTGATTGACTTGCCACGGTAAGAAAGGAAAAGCATGAGTTGATTCAAATTGCTCAGCAGCTGGCAAGTGTTATTTTTTCTCCTTGTCTTAACAAATGACTTCATGAGGACCAACTCCAAGTCTGCCCTGGACAAGGACTTTTGTTTGCAAGTCAGCAATAGACTGCAATAGCTGCTGTAGCCTGATGCAGACTTAGAAAGCACAGGTGGTTCAGCTGTTCAGCTTCATCTCAAAGCTCTTCAGGAGACCTCACAAAGGGAATCTGGAGGCTGAGTTTACCCTACCCTGAGACATGGGAGAGCATATGCAAATTAAGAATGACAGTAACAGCATTTTTCAGCTTTAACTTGCAGGTGAACTATCGAAATAATTTCTTTTAGAAAGGAAAAGGGGGCATATCTCACTGGGCTCTGTCACAAAACTAACATCCTTCAAGGTTTTCCTCACCCACCTACAGGCAATTCCATTCGCCTGAGTTTCGGTGTGGTTTTGTAGCAAGTGAACAAATATACTTCTTGCAATAACCTGCACTTTCCTCTGCAACTTCTTTATGTTTCGATCTGCTTTTGACATTGATACATGAAAACTAAGCAACAAATGTATAATAATGAAAAAATAAACTTCCAGAAAGTGGATTTGTAATTGGTATAGCTTATGACTCCCTGTCTACTCTAGGTCTTGCATGGACCCCTGCAATGAACTCCTTGAAATGGATCCCTTGCATGGACCTCTGCAATGAAGCCAGTGATGGTTTGATTGCTCTAAGAAAATTCCTAAGAAAATGCCTCTCGTAAGGCAGCAGACTTGCAACATTATGCAACCCTTTCCTTGTGTTTACTTCAATAATAGGCACGTGGTCTTGGGTCCCAAGCCGCGTAGCTTGGGCATTACACTGAGAAGTATGTAGCCCTAAGTCAAGGCGTAGCAGAGGGATTTAAAGAACCATACAGCAGTTCTCTTATGTAAGTCTGGAAAACCATTAGCAACCAGAATCCCATTGTACTTTGCTGTACTTTGTTAAAGTAAACTACATGGAAAGACAAACCCAATTTTCTATTAATTACGTACAAAAAGTCATTAACCAAGGAAAAACTGAGGATGGTATAAATTCTTTGATTTTTTGAATCATAGAATCATAGAATGTTCTGGGTTAGAAGAGACCTTAAAATCCATCCAATTCCACCCCCTACCATGGGCAGGGAGACCTCCCAGCAGCCCAGGCTGACCCCAGCCCCATCCAGCCTGGCCTTGGGCACTGCCAGGGATGGGGCAGCCACAGCTCCTCTGGGCAACCTGTGCTGCTGCCTCACCGCCCTCAGAGTAATGAATTTCTTCTGAATATCTAACCTTATTAGTTTAAATACATTCCTTCTTGTCCCATCACTACACCCCCTGACAGAGTCCCTCCACAGCTTTCCTGTACGTCACTTTGAGGTACTGGAAGGCCACTACATCATCTCCCTGGAACCTTCTCTTCTCCAAGCTGAACAACCCCAACTCCCTCAGTCCGTCTTCATAGGGGTGGTGCTCCAGCCCTTGATCATCTCTGTGGCCCTCCTCTGGACTCTCTCCAACAGATCTGTGTCATTCTTGGGGCCCCAGAGCTGAATGCAGGGCTCCAGGTGGGGTCTCATGAGAGCAGAGCAGAGGGGGACAATCCCTTCCCTCACCCTGCTGGGCATGCTGCTGCTGGTGCAGCCCAGGTTATGGGTGGCTTTCTGGGCTGCAAGCACACATTGCTGGCTCATGGTGAGCTTCTCATCAACCACCACCCCTGCGGTCCTTCTCCTCAGGGCTGCTCTCAATCCATTCTCTGCCCTGCCTGTATTTGTGCTTGGGATTGCCCCAGCCCAGATGCAGGGCTTTACATTTGGCCTTGTTGAACCTCATGAGGTCACACAGGCCCACCTCTCAGGCCTGCCCTGGTCCCTCTGGATGGCATCCCTTCCCTCCAGCGTGTCAACTGCACCTAACAGCTTGGTGTCATCAGAAAACTTGGTGAGAGTGCATTCAATCTCACTGTCCATGTCACTGACAAAGATGTTAAATAGTTCTGGTCCCAATACTGACCCCTGAGGAACACCACTCATCACTGATTTCCACCTGGACATTGCACTGTTGACTACAACTCTTCGAGTGTGATCATCCAGCCAATTCCTTACCTGCTGAGTGGTTCATCCATCAAAATCCATGTCTCTCCAATATTGAGACAGGGATGTCATGCCAGAATATATCCATCTCCTTCTTTGGTGGCTTGCCTCAAATACAGGATGAGAATAAATTTTCCAGCGAGATTTAAGGTATTATTCTCATAATTTGTAAAAGAAATAGTTCTTCAGATAACTTGCACTCACCCTCTGGCATTTAATATTAAAAACTCGTATAACTGGGCTCAGGTTACGTGCTCAGTTCAGTAATCCGGACGCGTGTGACATGGGAGTAGTTTTTCTGCCTGTTTAAAGAATGCACTCTCCCTCCGTGCCCCAACAGCACAGCCCATTACTCCTTGGACGCCTGCTGGTCCTAGAGTGCCCTCAGGGATCAGTTTTTGATCCCTGCATGCAATGCTGAGGCAGTAAAGCAATCGTTGTGAGTGTGGTGGACCAAAAGGGTTTGAAGGATGGCCCCAGACCACTAAGCCTGTCCAGCCCTAGTGGTGAGTTAGCAACAAAAGTGAGGTACAGAGTGGGGTGGAGTTCTGGATGTCCAATGCTCGTCCTTGGCGAATTGATTACCCGGAGAAAGGGGATTACTAAAATCTAAATCAAACCAGCAAGGACGGACTGTTTGTAGGAAAAGTGTTTGTAACTGGATGCCGTCCCCCAGAAGAGACTGTTTCCTCACAGATTACAGTCCAAAAAATGATACCAATAAGTGGAACGCCACCCATGTCCATCACACAAACAGCAGTTGGATTAAGTGTAACGACTCGAATGAGAGAGGTTGCCTCCCTGTAGGGGTTAGTACAAGTTGTAGGTGCTGTGGAGATAATACCACTGATGAGAGACGTGTGATGAGAAATTTCCAATGGGCACGGCAACATCAGAATGGTACCGGGACCTTCTTCAGGGAATTTTGGTCAAAGACCGAAGAGTCTGTCAGCAGGGGAATGTGATCGGGATGCAGCTGTACTTGGAAAGAGAGCACTGGAGCTTGGAAACGTGCCTACTATTACGATGGTATGAACACGGAGGTCCATATCCTAGGAGGGCCTGGAGGTATAGGGAAAACTCTGCATTATGGTCTGCCAAGAGATAATGAGACCTGGCCCAGCCCCTTTCCGAATGGCACTTGGGACTTCAAAGGACATTACTGGTTCTGCGGACAGCAAGCAAACCGACAGTTGCCACCAAATTGCTCAGGGGGTTCATAGGGTGTAGCAGGCCACTATTTTTTCTGCTGTCCCAACCCCAAGGCGAGACCCTGGGAATCAGAGTATATGATGATTTAAATAGGGGAAAACCATCAATTGACACCTCCATCATCAGAGGCAGCTCCCAGAAATGGAGAAAAGAGAAATGGCTTCCGGAAAGAATTATACAGCACTATGGCTCAGCAACATGAAACCCCACTGAATGGGTTTACAGGGCAAGAGAACCAACTTAGAATGTAAATTGTGTAATTAGATTGCAGGCTGTTTCAGAAATAATTACTAATCAGATCACTGTAACTCTTGATCTCTTGGCTGATCGATCCAACCGAATGAGGAATGCGATTTTCCAACATCACATGGTCCTAGATTATTTGTTGACTGAATAAGGAGGGATATGTGGAAAATTAAACGAGTCCAACTGTTGTTTGCAAATTGATGACAATGGAAAAGTAGTGAAACAAATAAAAAAAATGCAAAAATGGGCCCACATACCTACACAAATGTGGAAAGGCTGGGAATTCAACGGGTTTTCTCAGCTCCCATTGCGGCCCTGGATCAAACGTGTTTTATCTTTTCTGTGTAATCATTGCATTAATGTTTATTCCATGTTTAATCCCTTGTTTTATTCACTTAGTCAGGCGAGTTGTTTCTGGCATGCAATTTATACCACTGGCCATGGAGGACAATATAACTCATATGCAAGCAGTGTATAAGCCAAAAACCTCAGCTGTGTTAATTGCTGGATAAGTACAGAGGATCTCAGAGAAGAAGCATTTTTACTTGTGATTGCAATGGTGGGTGTCCCTACCCAATGCTTGTTAATATGCCCTGTATGTACAGTTTTGTTTTATTTGACCAACATAGTTTTCTTTTTTGAGCCAGAAGGGCTCGTGATTTCGTAGCATCCTCTTCTTGATGATTCTGTGACTGCTTGTTTTTCATGGCCACCCTCCTTATTTTGGGACTTTGGGACCTTCCCCTGTGCCCTTATCTGTGTAATGAACCCCCCACTGTTATGACTGTGCGATCACTCCTGAATATGCAAGGTTAGAAGAATTTTCCATTGCAAAAACACAACACTAATTCCTACAACTCCCCCCTCTTCTTTTCTTATTCCTATGGCTGTTTTTGCACCTCTTCACATCCCCCACACTCGAGGTTTTCCAATGTTAAGGCACAATATTTTTCTTCTGATGTCAAGGGGGATGACAGATACGCAGTGCTGATATTACTACAATACTAACAAATCATTGCTTGAGCCAGTCCCACCCTGGCAACCACGAGGTAAAGGTACAAGGTCACCTGCTGGAGTGCTGTCCGACAATATACAAAAAGTATATATGTGGGGAAGAAATTATTTGTTGTGTCTTGAAACTTTGGAAACTCTTTTTGGAAGTTCAGATGGTGTTTTGGACTGGACAGTAGGAGGCACGAGGACACCTGCCGGAGCACTGGTAAGACCGGGCCCAGGCCTGGGTGGCTGCTGGGAAGCACCAACATGGAGCAGAAGACAAAGGACGAGGGCAGGGAGCAGGCAGCAGCTTCGTGGCAGAGCCAGTGGGCATGCAGAGGCACGGTGCTGGTGCTGGCCATGGCCCTGCTGGGCTGAGCGCTGCGGGCCGGGGCAACGCAGCAGGTTGTGACTTCACCCAGCGATGGGCTCTGAGGTCAGCCAGCAACGGACTGTGACTTCACGGCCCTCGCTGCTCATATTGGGGCGCAGGCAGAGCCCGCCCCAGCCTGGCTCGTGCCTTGACTCCCGCTGAGCGTTTGTGCGAGGCTTGGAGCGCCGAGCAAGGATTTGTTGGAGCTGTGCTGTGGGGCCGTCGGCAGCTGTTCTCAGTGCCCGTCCCCGCAGGCAGTGCCTGTGTTTCCCCGGCCCTGCCTGGCTCAGGCAGCCGGGGCCCTGTGAGGAGCACTTGCAGCAGCGCAGGTGAGCTGTGTGGGGCCACGTGCCGCGGGGCGGCCCGCGGGGGACGTGGGACCACCCAGCCGTGGGGCTGGGGCCGGGGGGTTTCCTGCTGAGGGGCCGGGGCACAGCCAGTGACCTTCTCTCTTCCTCGCAGCGTGCGCGATACCCGCTGCTGCAGTGCCGGTGCAGGGGAGCAGCTCGTCACCATCAGCTCTCCCCAGCGCACCTTAACGAGAAGATCATGGCCACGGAGGAGGCGTGGACGTGTCCCGTGTGCCGGGAGGGGCGAAAGGACGTGGCCTACGCGACACCGTGTAACCACCGGTTCTGCCTGGGCTGCATCCAGCGCTGGGCAAAACTGAAGGCGAGCTGCCCACTCTGCAGGACGGGCATGAGGACCATCAAGGTTTCCGTGCGGGGAGACGAAGACTACCTGGAATGCATCGTCTCCCCTCCCGCAGTGCCCGTACCTGTTGGCTTCCAGGCAGGCAGCGCCACCGCCCCCCACAGCCCTGCAGCGCCGGCTGCGTCCTCTGTGCCAGCCGAGGAGAGGGATGCGGAGCCCGATCCCCGCGCTGCTGTGGGCGGCCTCCTGCCCGAGGACTGGGCCGTGCTGTTCAGGGAGCGCAGGGACATCCTCGACCCTGTGCTGCCCTGGCTTCGCCGCCAGCTCTCAGCCATCTATGGGACACGCTGGTGGCAGGCGAGAGCTGCAGAGAGCTTCCTCCTGCACTCCCTGTGTGTGATGGGGCTGGACAGGGACGCCATCATTCAGCACACACAGCCCGCCTTGGGGCCCCTCACCGTGCCGCTCATCGACGGGCTCGTCGGCACCATCGTGGCTCTCTGCGGCGAGGACGCACGGAGGCTGCTGGGCCTCGAGAGCAGCCGCCCTGCCAGGGCGCAGGAGGCCAGACCTGCAGCTGCTTCTGGGCACGCTGCTCCAGCGCAGGGAGCCTTCAGTACCAGCCCCGCGCCCTCCAGCAGCTCTGCAGACCCTGACACGGACCAGATCCCCGGCACATCCAGTGCTTTCCAGCATGGGGGTCCTGGCGAAGTCCCAGCTGCAGACAGCCCCAGGGAGCAGGAAGAGCCCCATGAAGAGCTGGGGCAGGAGGCAGCAGCAGGTCCCTCTGCCCGGGCCTGCAGGCGCAGACCCTCCACTCCTCACCGCTCGACTCGGGGGTCCCGGCGCCCCAGGAAGCGCACCCGGGCGAGCAGTGCCCAAGACTCTCCCCAGCCCTGCAAGAGGCCGCCCCCCCGGCGCCTCTAGGAGGGCTCCTACGGGTGGTGAAATAAAGAACAATAAAATAGATTGAATATACAACAGAAAAAGTCTCGGTGTGATTCGACCCAGAGCTGGCACAGCCCCGTGCATGCTGCTGCCTTCCCTCCCTTTTCCTGGTGCCGTCCCCGTGCCCTGCTGGCCCCCACTGTCCCTTTGGTCATGGCTGATTAATGCTCCAGGTGGGGTCTCCCGAGAGCAGAGCAGAGGGGAACAATCCCCTCCCTCGCCCTGCTGGCCACCATGCTGTCGGTGCAGCCCAGGCTACGAGTGGCTTTCTGAGCTGCAAGCACACCTTGCCAGCTCATGTCGAGCTGCTCAGCAACCAGCACCCCCAGAACCCTCTGCTCAGGGCTGCTCTCAATCCATTCCCTGCCCAGCCTGTATTTGTGCTTTGGATTGCTCGAATTCAGATGCAGGGCCTTCCATTTGGCCTTGTTGAACCTCAGGAGATTCACACAAGCCCACCTCCGCGGCTTTTCAAAGTGCTCCTGGATGGCATCCCTTCCCTTCAGCATGCTGACAGCACCACCCAGCTTGGTGTCTGCAAGCTTGCTGAGGGGGCACTCAATCCCACTGCTCATGTCAGCGACAAAGATGTTAAACAGCACCGGTCCCTAGAGCGACCCCTCAGGAACACCACTCCTCACTGGCCTCCCCCGAGACACTGAGCCATTGACCACAACTCTTTGAGTGTGGACATCCAGCCAATTCCTTACCCACCGAGTGGTCCATCCATCAAATCCCTGTCTTTCTAACTTGGAGACAAGGATATGGTGCAGGCCAGTGCCAAATGCTTCGCGCAAGTCCAGGTAGATGATGTCAGTTGCTCTTCCCCTACGCACCAATGCTGTGGGCCCCCTGTAGAAGGCCACCAGGTTTGTCAGTCAAGGCAAACCTTTAGTGAAGCCATGCTGGCTGTTCACCACTCACCTCTTTCTTTTCCCTGTGCCTTAGAATAGTTTCCAGGAGGATCTGTTCCATGATTTGACTGGGCACAGAGCCGAGGCCTCTAGTTCCCTGGCTCTTCCTTTTTCCCTTTTTAAAAATGGGGGTTATGTTTCCCCTCTTCCAGCTGGCTTTAGATATGTCAGAATGGGAAAAGGAGGGCACCTTTCCTAGTCAGCTCTCCTAGTACCTGTGCCAAGAAGATAGCAGCAAGGCGCTTCGGGAATTTCCTGGACCTCTTTGTCTCAGCGATGTGATATTCCCGCTTGATGTCGGGCACGCTGAAGTGCCCCGTAAGGACAAGGGCAGACGATCTAGAAGTTTTCTCAGTTCCTTAAAGCATCATTCATCAGTGCCGTCATCCCGGCCGGCTTGTCTATAGCAGACTCCCACAACGACATCCCTTTCAGCTGCCTGTCCCTAGGTCCTTACTCAGTGGCTCTAAACCCCATTGTCACCGACTGGGAGCTCCGTACAGCGCAGTGCCTCCGTTACATAGCGCGTGGCCTCCCCAGCCTCACCTGCCCTGCCCGTCCCTTCTGAAGAGCCTGGAAGCATCCATCACAACGCACCAGTCACAGGCCTCTTCCCACCGGGTTTCACTCATGCCAACAGTGTCGTAGCTCTGGCATGGGGCCAAGGCTTCCAGCTCCTCTTGCTTGTTTCTCATGCTGCATGTGCTTGTGGAGAAATAGTTCAGATGTGCTTCATTGAAGCCAGCCCCTCGCTGGGCACACAGAAGGGTCTTGCTAGCACATGGTCCCTCCGGTTTTGGTGTGCAGTCCATAACTTGTCAATTTTAGCCCTCCCTGGTGGTCTAGTGGTTAGGATTCGGCGCTCTCACCGCCGCGGCCTGGGTTCGATTCCCGGTCAGGGAATTCCCATTTTCCCACGTGCCCTTACGTAACAGATTTGAGGCGCTGGAGCTTGAGAAGCCGGTGGGTGAGGACGAGGTAGAAAGTCTACCCAGGAGGATGCCTAGGGCGAGGAAGCTGACTCCACGCCTCAAGACTGCCTCCACCAAGAAAGACAGAAGGGTGATCGTAGTAGGTGACTCCCTTCTCAGGGGAACAGAGGGCCCTGTTTGTCGACCTCACCCTACCCGTAGGGAAGTCTGCTGCCTCCCTGGGGCCAGGGTCAGGGATGTTGCCAGGAAGCTTCCCAACCTGGTTCGCCCCTCTGACTACTATTCTCTTTTGATAGTCCAGGCTGGCAGTGATGATATTGAAGAGAGAAGCCTGAAGTCTATCAAACGGGACTTTAGGGCACTGGGAAGGTTAGTGGATGGAGCGGGAGTACAGGTGGTGTTTTCGTCTATCCCTGCAGTGGCAGGGAGGAGTACCGAGCGGACACGGAAAGCCCACCTGATTAACAGGTGGCTCAGAGGCTGGTGCCAACACAGAAATTTTGTTTTTTTTGACCATGGGGCGCTTTACTCGGCACCCGGCCTGGTGACCGCAGACGGGTCCCTATCTCTAAGGGGAAAACGGATCCTAGCCCAGGAGCTGGCAGGGCTCGTTGAGAGGGCTTTAAACTAGGAAAGAAGGGGGATGGGGCTGAAATTAGGCTTGTTGGAGCTGTGCCGGGGGGAACAATGGCAAAGCCGGGGAAGAAGGCGATGGCCCAGCTGAAGTGCATCTACACTAATGCACGCAGCATGGGTAACAAACAAGAGGAGCTGGAAGCCATCGTGCAGCAGGCAGGCTATGACTTGGTTGCCATCACGGAAATGTGGTGGGACCACTCTCATGACTGGAGTGCTGCAATGCCTGGCTATAGGCTCTTCAGAAGGGACAGGCAGCACAGAAGGGGTGGTGGCGTGGCTCTCTATATTAGAGAGTGTTTAGATGTTGAGGAACTTGAGGCTGGGAATGATAAGGTTGAGTCCCTATGGGTTAGGATCAGAGGGAAGGCCAACAAGGCAAGCATCCTGGTGGGGATCTGTTATAGACCGCCAAACCAGGCTGAGGAGACTGATGAGGAGTTCTACAGGCAGCTGGCAGAAGCCGCGAAATCGTCAGCGCTTGTTCTCGTGGGGGACTTCAACTTCCCAGACATATCCTGGAAGTACAACACAGCCCAGAGAAAGCAGTCTAAGAGGTTTCTGGAGAGCGTGGAAGATAGCTTCCTGACGCAGCTGGTTAGAGAGCCTACCAGGGGAGGTGCCCCGCTAGACCTTCTGTTCACGAACAGTGACGGACTGGTGGGAGATGTGGTGGTCGAGAGCTGTCTTGGGCAGAGTGACCACGAAATGGTAGAGTTCTCTATTCTTGGCGATGTCAGGAAGGGGACGAGTAAAACCGCTGTCTTGGACTTCCAGGGGGCTGACTTTGAGCTGTTCAGGACACTGGTTGGCAGAGTCCCTTGGGAGGAGGTTCTGAAGGGCAAAGGAGTCCAGGAAGGCTGGGCACTCTTCAAGAAGGAAATCTTAATGGCTCAGGAGCGGTCTGCCCCCACGTGCCCAAAGACGAGCCGACGCGGAACTAGACCAGCCTGGCTGAACAGAGAGTTGTGGCTCGAGCTTAGGAGAAAAAAGAAGGTTTATGAATTTGGAAAAGAGGGCGGGCTACTCAAGAGGACTTTAAGGATGTTGCGAGGCTGTGCAGGGACAAAATTAGAAAGGCCAAAGCTCATCTGGAGCTCAATCTGGCTACTGCTGTTAAAGATAACAAAAAACATTTTTACAAATACATCAAAGCAAAAAGGAGGACTAAGGAGAATCTCCATCCTTTACCGGATGCGGGGGGAAACTTAGTGACAAGAGATGAGGAAAAGGCTGAGGTGCTCAGTGTCTTCTTTGCCTCAGTCTTTAGCGGCAAGACCGGTTGTTCTCTGGATACTCGGTACCCTGAGCTGGTGGAAGGGGATGGGGAACAGGATGTGGCCCTCGCTATCCATGAGGAAATGGTTGGCGACCTGCTACAGCACTTGGATGTACGCAAGTCAATGGGGCCGGATGGGATCCACCCGAGGGTACTGAGCGAACTGGCGGAGGAGCTGGCCAAGCCGCTTTCCATCATTTATCAGCGGTCCTGGCTATCAGGGGAGGTCCCAGTCGACTGGCGGCTAGCAAACGTGACGCCCATCTATAAGAAGGGTCGGAGGGTAGAGCCGGGGAACTATAGGCCTGTTAGTTTGACCTCAGTGCCAGGAAAGCTCATGGAGCAGATTATCTTGAATGTCATCACACGGCACTTGCAGGGCAACCAGGCGATCAGGCCCAGTCAGCATGGGTTTATGAAAGGTAGGTCTTGTTTGACGAACCTGATCTCCTTCTATGACCAAGTGACGCGCTTGGTGGATGAGGGGAAGGCTGTGGATGTGATCTACCTTGACTTCAGCAAGGCTTTTGACACCGTTTCCCACAGCATTCTCCTCAAGAAATTGGCTGCTCGTGGCTTGGACTGGCATACGCTTTGTTGGGTTAAAAACTGGCTGGATGGCCGGGCCCAAAGAGTAGCGGTGAATGGAGCCAAATCCAGTTGGAGTCCGGTTACTAGTGGCGTCCCCCAGGGCTCAGTGCTGGGGCCAGTCCTCTTCAATATCTTTATCGATGACCTGGATGAGGGGATCGAGTGCACCCTCAGTAAGTTTGCAGATGACACCAAGCTAAGTGCGTGTGTCGATCTGCTCGAGGGCAGGAAGGCTCTGCAGGAGGATCTGGATAGGCTGGACCTATACCGATGGGCTGAGGTCAACTGTATGAAGTTCAAGAAGGCCAAGTGCCGGGTCCTGCATCTGGGGCGTAACAACCCCAAGCAGAGCTACAGGCTGGGAGATGAGTGGCTGGAAAACTGCCTGGCCGAGAAGGACCTGGGAGTATTGGTTGATAGTTGGCTGAATATGAGCCAGCAGTGTGCTCAGGTGGCCAAGAAGGCCAACAGCATCCTGGCATGTATAAGAAGCGGTGTGGCCAGCAGGTGTAGGGAGGTGATTGTCCCCCTGTACTCGGCTCTGGTGAGGCCGCACCTCGAGTACTGTGTTCAGTTTTGGGCCCCTCGGTACAAGAAGGACATGGAGGTGCTCGAGAGAGTCCAGAGAAGGGCGACCAAGCTGGTGAGGGGTCTGGAGAACAAGTGTTACGAGGAGCGGCTGAGGGAGCTGGGGTTGTTTAGCCTGGAGAAGAGGAGGCTCAGGGGAGACCTCATCGCTCTCTACAGGTACCTTAAAGGAGGCTATAGAGAGGTGGGGGTTGGTCTGTTCTCCCACGTGCCTGGTGACACGACGAGGGGGAATGGGCTAAAGTTGCGCCAGGGGAGGTTTAGGTTGGATGTTAGGAAGAACTTCTTTACTGAAAGGGTTGTTAGGCACTGGAATGGGCTGCCCAGGGAGGTGGTTGAGTCACCATCCCTGGAGGTCTTTAAAAAATGTTTAGATGTAGTCCTTAGTGATATGGTTTAGTGGAGGTCTTGTTAGTGTTAGGACAGAGGTTGGACTAGATGATCTTGGAGGTCTCTTCCAACCTAGACAATTCTGTGATTCTGTGATTATCGCTGACCGGCCTGGCTTTGTCCCTTTCTGCCTCTGAATCTAAGTTTAAAGCCCTGACAATCAGTCTTGCTTACTCCAGGGCAAAAATCCTTTTCCTCCTCTGAGAAAGGTGCTTCCCACCAGGGCCCAGGTGGCTTGGTGTCATGTAGACCTTCACATCAGCAAGGAACCCAACACCGTGTTGGTGGCACCAGCCTCGCAGCCACTTGTTCATCTGCTAGGTCTGCGTGTTCCTTTCGGTATTGATACCTGCTACTGGAAAGACGGAGGAAAACACTGCTCGTGCACCTAATCCTCCAACCAGTTGCCACAAAGCCGTAAAGTCCCTTTTGATCACTCTTGGATTTCTCTTTGCTACCTCATTACTGTCAACGTGAAAAACCAATGCGATGTGTGAGGGGCTTGCCATGGAGAGCAGGACCTAACCAGGGACACTATTGCACGGGTTATGCCAGCACTTGTCTGCCAGCAAAGAGACTTGCGGTGCACAAGGAGCTGGGAGGGGACAGCAGCAGGACGCTGAGCTGAAGTAGCCAGAAGGATATTCCATAACCTAGGGCATCGTGCTGAACTATTGCTATAAAGTGCTTGGCCAGGCTGGAATGAGGGCTGCTCCTTGGGGATGGGATAGGCATCAGGAAGAAGTTCTTCACTGAGAGGGTTGTCGCACACTGGAACAGGCTCCGCAGGGAAGTAGTGACTGCACCAAGCCTGTTGGAGTTTAAGAAGCGTTTGGACTGTGCACTTAGTCATGTGGTCGGAATTTTGGGGTAGACCTGTGTGGTGCCAGGAGTTGGACTCGATGATCCTTATGGGTCCCTTCCAACTCAGGATATTCTGTGATTCAGTGATTCAGTGATTCTCTGCCCCCAGAACTGGGCAGCGTCCAGGCACCGAGTGCCAAGTGTAATTGTGGAGGACGCTGGCTTCCTTAAGCATGAGGCTTAGTAGTTGAGTCCATGCAGCCCAGTTTCCCTCCATTCGGACTCTCCTTCGTGAAAATTCACCCAGTGACAGGGAGCGACCTGGAAGCTTCGCAGCATCTGTATGCAGATGCTGTATACAAGGAAAGCATAACCCTAACAAGCAATGGAAACAGCAAACGCTGCGTGCAAAACCTCTCTTCCGCTCCCTTCATGACTTTGAGAGCTATTGTGTCAGGGATCTCTCCCATGGTTTAGGAATGGGTTCTCTTTTTAAAGTCTGTTTTGCGCAGAGACTGCTGCTGTACTTGCCATCGTGTGTGTAAGCAGAGGCTGCAACTTTCAACCCTACTCCAGCCAGGGATGGGTTTGCCGCTTCACTCTGTGGGTATTTCTTCTTCCTCTGGACAGCCCTAATCTTCCCCCGATGTTGTGCTTAGGTTTTGAGATTTCTCTCCTCAAGAAGAGCTTTCTATTTCTTGCCTTGGCCTAGTGTTCAGTGCATTTTTCCTTTGGCCTAGAGAAATAACATTTTTAAATTAACCTCCAATTCTTCTGTTTCAGCCACAAAGGTTCCTTTGCTTCAGTCTTGTTCCCCATACGCAATGTGGAGGAAAGACGCTTCTCCTTCCGTATAGCCAACGTTATGACTATATCCATTATTCTACACTAGGTGAGGCATCCTCTCCTCAATACCATACAGAAAAACCATTCCTAAATTTTTCTTTCTCCTTTCCCTTTCCGTTTCCGTTTCCGTTTCCGTTTCCGTTTCCGTTTCCGTTTCCGTTTCCGTTTCCGTTTCCGTTTCGCTCTCCCTCTCCCTCTCCCTCTCCCTCTCCCTCTCCCTCTCCCTCTCCCTCTCCCTCTCCCTCTCCCTCTCCCTCTCCCTCTCCCTCTCCCTCTCCCTCTCCCTCTCCCTCTCCCTCTCCCTCTCCTTTTCCTTTTCCCTTTCCCTTTCCCTTTCCCTTTCCCTTTCCCTTTCCCTTTCCCTTTCCCTTTCCCTTTCCCTTTCCCTTTCCCTTTCCCTTTCCCTTTCCCTTTCCCTTTCCCTTTCCCTTTCCCTTTCCCTTTCCCTTTCCCTTTCCCTTTCCCTTTCCCTTTCCCTTTCCCTTTCCCTTTCCCTTTTCCCTTTTCCCTTTTCCCTTTTCCCTTTTCCCTTTCCCTTTTCCTTTTTTACCATTTCCCTCTCCCTTTCCCTTTCCTTCTCCCTTTCCCTTTCCCTCTCCTTTTCCCTTTCCCTTTCCCTTTCCCTTTCCCTTTCCCTTTCCCTTTCCCTTTCCCTTTCCCTTTCCCTTTCCCTTTCCCTTTCCCTTTCCCTTTCCCTTTCCCTTTCCCTTTCCCTTTCCCTTTCCCTTTCCCTTTCCCTTGCCCTTGCCCTTGCCCTTGCCCTTGCCCTTGCCCTTGCCCTTGCCCTTGCATTCGCCCTCGCCCTTTCCCTTGCCCTTGCCCTTGCCCTTGCCCTTGCCCTTGCCCTTGCCCTTGCCCTTGCCCTTGCCCTTGCCCTTTCCCTTTCCCTTTCCCTTTCCCTTTCCCGTTCCCTCTCCCTTTCCCTTTCCCTTTCCCTTTCCCTTTTCCCTTTTCCCTTTCCCTTTTCCTTTTTTACCATTTCCCTTTCCCTTTCCTTCTCCCTTTCCCTTTCCCTTTCCCTTCCCTTTCCCTTTCCCTTTCCCTTTCCCTTTCCCTTTCCCTTTCCCTTTCCCTTTCCCTTTCCCTTTCCCTTTCCCTTTCCCTTTCCCTTTCCCTTTCCCTTTCCCTTTCCCTTTCCCTTTCCCTTTCCCTTTCCCTTTCCCTTTCCCTTTCCCTTTCCCGTTCCCTCTCCCTTTCCCTTTCCCTTTCCCTTTCCCTTTTCCCTTTTCCCTTTCCCTTTTCCTTTTTTACCATTTCCCTTTCCCTTTCCCTTTCCTTCTCCCTTTCCCTTTCCCTTTCCCTTTCCCTTTCCCTTTCCCTTTCCCTTTCCCTTTCCCTTTCCCTTTCCCTTTCCCTTTCCCTTTCCCTTTCCCTTTCCCTTTCCCTTTCCCTTTCCCTTTCCCTTTCCCTTTCCCTTTCCCTTCCCCTTCCCCTTCCCCTTCCCCTTCCCCTTCCCCTTCCCCTTCCCCTTCCCCTTCCCTTTCCCTTTCCCTTTCCCTTTCCCTTTCCCTTTCCCTTTCCCTTTCCCTTTCCCTTTCCCTTTCCCTTTCCCTTTCCCTTTCCCTTTTCCTTTTTCACTTTGCCCTTTCCACTCTCCTTTTCAAATGCAGCTTGCTTAAGGATCGAGATGTAAGACTGGGGACTGCAAGAGAGCATTAGTCAGCAATGTTGCCCTTCTACATTCAACAGAGAATGCAGTGGATGGGAGCAGATTTGCATCTGTTGTGTACAAAATGCTTCACACAGGGACATTGCAAAAGGCCAAAGTGATATTGCACAACACAGGGCATGGTGCTGAATTATTACTACGAACTGCTAGGCCAGGCTGGTATGAGGGCTGCTACTTGGGGATGGGATGGACATCTGTCAGCAGCTGGTCAGTGGTTGCACTTTGCCTCGCTTACCTTCCCTATTCTTTTATTCCTGTTCTTCTTAGGAACATGAATATGATTTTCTCTTTATTATTATTATTGTTATTATTTTATGATTTTTCAACTCCCCCGAATCAATTGGGAGGGAAAAATGGTTAAAATATTGTGAAAAATATTCTGGGAGTTCTTAAGATCACCTGAAGGACAATGCAGCCATTGATCACAGCCAACGCACGTTCACGAGGGGAAAGTGCTGCTTAACGCACTTGATTTCCTTTTCGGAAGTGCTCAACCGTCTAGTTGGCCAAGGGAAGCCAGCTGATGGCACCTGTTTGGATTTCAGCACAGCTTCAATACTGTTTCTCACTGTCTCCTTCTGGACAAGTTGAGCAGCACACAGCTAGAGCAATGCATAATGCCATGGGTGAACAAGTGGCTGACGGGTCGGGCTCCAAGGGTTATCGTAAATGGGGTTGCATCGGGCTGGCGGCCAGTCGCTAGGGGGCTTCCGCAGGCCTCCATTTTAGGGCCAGTTCTCTTCAATGTTGTCCTAAGCGACTTGCATGTAGGACTCGAGGGCATCTTGAGTCCATTTAGGCACGATGCTAAATTGGGAGGAGCGCCTGACTCGATGGAGGAGAGGAAGGCCTTGCAGAGAGATCCTGACAAACCAGAGAGCTGGGCAATCCCCAACAAGATGAGGTTCAGCGAGAGCGAGTGAGGGATTGCGCACCTGGCAACGGGCAACCCTGGCTGTCCGGACAGTCTGGGGGGAGGAGAGGCTGGAGCGCAGCCCTGCAGAGAGGGCTCTGGGGCTTTTGGCCGACGGCAAGTTGAACGTGAGTCAGCCGTGGGCCCTGGCAGGCAGGAGGGGCAACGGCATCGTGGGGTGCCTCCAGCACAGCATGGCTAGGCGGTCGCGGGCAGGGATTGCTGTGCTCTGCTCTGCGCTCTTTCAGCATCAGCTCGAGTCCTGTGTGCACTTTTGGGCACGGCACTATCAGAAGGCCATAAAACTCTTAGAGAGAGAGCATCCAAAGGAGGGTTTCAAAGTGGTGAAGGGTCTGGAGGGCAGGACAGATGAGGAGCGGCTGAGGTGCCTGCGTTTGGTCAGCCTGCAGGAGACTGAGGAGAGGCCTGATGGCGGCCTGCAGCTTCCTCACGAGGGGAGCGGAGGGCCCGGCGCTAAGCTCTGCTCTCTGGGGACGGTGACAAAAGTGGAGGGAATGGCATGGAGCTGTGACAGGGGAGGGTCCGCCTGGAGGTGAGGACAAGATTTTTCACTGACACGGGGCTTGGCCACTGAACCAGGCCTCCCAGTGAAGTGGTCAGGGCAGCAAGCCTGCTGGAGTTCACAAAATGTCTGGGCAATGCTCTCAGACACGTGCTTTGGTTTGTGGGGGTCACCCAGAGCCATGGGCTCTGAGGTCACCCAGAGCGATGGGCTCTGAGGTCAGCCAGCAACGGACTGTGACTTCACGGCCCTCGCTGCTCATATTGGGGCGCAGGCAGAGCCCGCCCCAGCCTGGCTCGTGCCTGGATTCCCGCTGAGCGTTTGTGCGAGGCTTGGAGCGCCGAGCAAGGATTTGTTGGAGCTGTGCTGTGGGGCCGTCGGCAGCTGTTCTCAGTGCCCGTCCCCGCAGGCAGTGCCTGTGTTTCCCCGGCCCTGCCTGGCTCAGGCAGCCAGGGCCCTGTGAGGAGCACTTGCAGCAGCGCAGGTGAGCTGTGTGGGGACACGTGCCCCGGGGCGGCCCGCGGGGGACGTGGGACCACCCAGCCGTGGGGCTGGGGCCGGGGGGGTTCCTGCTGAGGGGCCGGGGCACAGCCAGTGACCTTCTCTCTTCCTCGCAGCGTGCGCGATACCCGCTGCTGCAGTGCCGGTGCAGGGGAGCAGCTCATCAGCATCAGCTCTCCCCAGCGCACCTTAACGAGAAGATCATGGCCACGGAGGAGGCGTGGACGTGTCCCGTGTGCCGGGAGGGGCGAAAGGACGTGGCCTACGCGACACCGTGTAACCACCGGTTCTGCCTGGGCTGCATCCAGCGCTGGGCAAAACTGAAGGCAAGCTGCCCACTCTGCAGGACGGGCATGAGGACCATCAAGGTTTCCGTGCGGGGAGACGAAGACTACCTGGAATGCATCGTCTCCCCTCCCGCAGTGCCCGTACCTGTTGGCTTCCAGGCAGGCAGCGCCACCGCCCCCCACAGCCCTGCAGCGCCGGCTGCGTCCTCTGTGCCAGCCGAGGAGAGGGATGCGGAGCCCGATCCCCGCGCTGCTGTGGGCGGCCTCCTGCCCGAGGACTGGGCCGTGCTGTTCAGGGAGCGCAGGGACATCCTCGACCCTGTGCTGCCCTGGCTTCGCCGCCAGCTCTCAGCCATCTATGGGACACGCTGGTGGCAGGCGAGAGCTGCAGAGAGCTTCCTCCTGCACTCCCTGTGTGTGATGGGGCTGGACAGGGACGCCATCATTCAGCACACACAGCCCGCCTTGGGGCCCCTCACCGTGCCGCTCATTGACGGGCTCGTCGGCACCATCGTGGCTCTCTGCGGCGAGGACGCACGGAGGCTGCTGGGCCTCGAGAGCAGCCGCCCTGCCAGGGCGCAGGAGGCCAGACCTGCAGCTGCTTCTGGGCACGCTGCTCCAGCGCAGGGAGCCTTCAGTACCAGCCCCGCGCCCTCCAGCAGCTCTGCAGACCCTGACACGGACCAGATCCCCGGCACATCCAGCGCTTTCCAGCATGGGGGTCCTGGCGAAGTCCCAGCTGCAGACAGCCCCAGGGAGCAGGAAGAGCCCCGTGAAGAGCTGGGGCAGGAGGCAGCAGCAGGTCCCTCTGCCCGGGCCTGCAGGCGCAGACCCTCCACTCCTCACCGCTCGACTCGGGGGTCCCGGCGCCCCAGGAAGCGCACCCGGGCGAGCAGTGCCCAAGACTCTCCCCAGCCCTGCAAGAGGCCGCCCCCCCGGCGCCTCTAGGAGGGCTCCTACGGGTGGTGAAATAAAGAACAATAAAATAGATTGAATATACAACAGAAAAAGTCTCGGTGTGATTCGACCCAGAGCTGGCACAGCCCCGTGCATGCTGCTGCCTTCCCTCCATTTTCCTGGTGCCGTCCCCGTGCCCTGCTGGCCCCCACTGTCCCTTTGGTCATGGCTGATTAATGCTCCAGGTGGGGTCTCCCGAGAGCAGAGCAGAGGGGAACAATCCCCTCCCTCGCCCTGCTGGCCACCATGCTGTCGGTGCAGCCCAGGCTACGAGTGGCTTTCTGAGCTGCAAGCACACCTTGCCAGCTCATGTCGAGCTGCTCAGCAACCAGCACCCCCAGAACCCTCTGCTCAGGGCTGCTCTCAATCCATTCCCTGCCCAGCCTGTATTTGTGCTTTGGATTGCTCGAATTCAGATGCAGGGCCTTCCATTTGGCCTTGTTGAACCTCAGGAGATTCACACAAGCCCACCTCCGCGGCTTTTCAAAGTGCTCCTGGATGGCATCCCTTCCCTTCAGCATGCTGACAGCACCACACAGCTTGGTGTCTGCAAGCTTGCTGAGGGGGCACTCAATCCCACTGGTCATGTCAGCGACAAAGATGTTAAACAGCACCGGTCCCTAGAGCGACCCCTCAGGAACACCACTCCTCACTGGCCTCCCCCGAGACACTGAGCCATTGACCACAACTCTTTGAGTGTGGACATCCAGCCAATTCCTTACCCACCGAGTGGTCCATCCATCAAATCCCTGTCTCTCTAACTTGGAGACAAGGATATGGTGCAGGCCAGTGCCAAATGCTTTGCGCAAGTCCAGGTAGATGATGTCAGTTGCTCTTCCCCTACGCACCAATGCTGTGGGCCCCCTGTAGAAGGCCACCAGGTTTGTCAGTCAAGGCAAACCTTTAGTGAAGCCATGCTGGCTGTTCACCACTCACCTCTTTCTTTTCCCTGTGCCTTAGAATAGTTTCCAGGAGGATCTGTTCCATGATTTGACTGGGCACAGAGCCGAGGCCTCTAGTTCCCTGGCTCTTCCTTTTTCCCTTTTTAAAAATGGGGGTTATGTTTCCCCTCTTCCAGCTGGCTTTAGATATGTCAGAATGGGAAAAGGAGGGCACCTTTCCTAGTCAGCTCTCCTAGTACCTGTGCCAAGAAGATAGCAGCAAGGCGCTTCGGGAATTTCCTGGACCTCTTTGTCTCAGCGATGTGATATTCCCGCTTGATGTCGGGCACGCTGAAGTGCCCCGTAAGGACAAGGGCAGACGATCTAGAAGTTTTCTCAGTTCCTTAAAGCATCATTCATCAGTGCCGTCATCCTGGCCGGCTCGTCTATAGCGGACTCCCACAACGACATCCCTTTCAGCTGCCTGTCCCTAGGTCCTTACTCAGTGGCTCTAAACCCCATTGTCACCGACTGGGAGCTCCGTACAGCGCAGTGCCTCCGTTACATAGCGCGTGGCCTCCCCAGCCTCACCTGCCCTGCCCGTCCCTTCTGAAGAGCCTGGAAGCATCCATCACAACGCACCAGTCACAGGCCTCTTCCCACCGGGTTTCACTCATGCCAACAGTGTCGTAGCTCTGGCATGGGGCCAAGGCTTCCAGCTCCTCTTGCTTGTTTCTCATGCTGCATGTGCTTGTGGAGAAATAGTTCAGATGTGCTTCATTGAAGCCAGCCCCTCGCTGGGCACACAGAAGGGTCTTGCTAGCACATGGTCCCTCCGGTTTTGGTGTGCAGTCCATAACTTGTCAATTTTAGCCCTCCCTGGTGGTCTAGTGGTTAGGATTCGGCGCTCTCACCGCCGCGGCCTGGGTTCGATTCCCGGTCAGGGAATTCCCATTTTCCCACGTGCCCTTACGTAACAGATTTGAGGCGCTGGAGCTTGAGAAGCCGGTGGGTGAGGACGAGGTAGAAAGTCTACCCAGGAGGATGCCTAGGGCGAGGAAGCTGACTCCACGCCTCAAGACTGCCTCCACCAAGAAAGACAGAAGGGTGATCGTAGTAGGTGACTCCCTTCTCAGGGGAACAGAGGGCCCTGTTTGTCGACCTCACCCTACCCGTAGGGAAGTCTGCTGCCTCCCTGGGGCCAGGGTCAGGGATGTTGCCAGGAAGCTTCCCAACCTGGTTCGCCCCTCTGACTACTATTCTCTTTTGATAGTCCAGGCTGGCAGTGATGATATTGAAGAGAGAAGCCTGAAGTCTATCAAACGGGACTTTAGGGCACTGGGAAGGTTAGTGGATGGAGCGGGAGTACAGGTGGTGTTTTCGTCTATCCCTGCAGTGGCAGGGAGGAGTACCGAGCGGACACGGAAAGCCCACCTGATTAACAGGTGGCTCAGAGGCTGGTGCCAACACAGAAATTTTGTTTTTTTTGACCATGGGGCGCTTTACTCGGCACCCGGCCTGGTGACCGCAGACGGGTCCCTATCTCTAAGGGGAAAACGGATCCTAGCCCAGGAGCTGGCAGGGCTCGTTGAGAGGGCTTTAAACTAGGAAAGAAGGGGGATGGGGCTGAAATTAGGCTTGTTGGAGCTGTGCCGGGGGGAACAATGGCAAAGCCGGGGAAGAAGGCGATGGCCCAGCTGAAGTGCATCTACACTAATGCACGCAGCATGGGTAACAAACAAGAGGAGCTGGAAGCCATCGTGCAGCAGGCAGGCTATGACTTGGTTGCCATCACGGAAATGTGGTGGGACCACTCTCATGACTGGAGTGCTGCAATGCCTGGCTATAGGCTCTTCAGAAGGGACAGGCAGCACAGAAGGGGTGGTGGCGTGGCTCTCTATATTAGAGAGTGTTTAGATGTTGAGGAACTTGAGGCTGGGAATGATAAGGTTGAGTCCCTATGGGTTAGGATCAGAGGGAAGGCCAACAAGGCAAGCATCCTGGTGGGGATCTGTTATAGACCGCCAAACCAGGCTGAGGAGACTGATGAGGAGTTCTACAGGCAGCTGGCAGAAGCCGCGAAATCGTCAGCGCTTGTTCTCGTGGGGGACTTCAACTTCCCAGACATATCCTGGAAGTACAACACAGCCCAGAGAAAGCAGTCTAAGAGGTTTCTGGAGAGCGTGGAAGATAGCTTCCTGACGCAGCTGGTTAGAGAGCCTACCAGGGGAGGTGCCCCGCTAGACCTTCTGTTCACGAACAGTGACGGACTGGTGGGAGATGTGGTGGTCGAGAGCTGTCTTGGGCAGAGTGACCACGAAATGGTAGAGTTCTCTATTCTTGGCGATGTCAGGAAGGGGACGAGTAAAACCGCTGTCTTGGACTTCCAGGGGGCTGACTTTGAGCTGTTCAGGACACTGGTTGGCAGAGTCCCTTGGGAGGAGGTTCTGAAGGGCAAAGGAGTCCAGGAAGGCTGGGCACTCTTCAAGAAGGAAATCTTAATGGCTCAGGAGCGGTCTGCCCCCACGTGCCCAAAGACGAGCCGACGCGGAACTAGACCAGCCTGGCTGAACAGAGAGTTGTGGCTCGAGCTTAGGAGAAAAAAGAAGGTTTATGAATTTGGAAAAGAGGGCGGGCTACTCAAGAGGACTTTAAGGATGTTGCGAGGCTGTGCAGGGACAAAATTAGAAAGGCCAAAGCTCATCTGGAGCTCAATCTGGCTACTGCTGTTAAAGATAACAAAAAACATTTTTACAAATACATCAAAGCAAAAAGGAGGACTAAGGAGAATCTCCATCCTTTACCGGATGCGGGGGGAAACTTAGTGACAAGAGATGAGGAAAAGGCTGAGGTGCTCAGTGTCTTCTTTGCCTCAGTCTTTAGCGGCAAGACCAGTTGTTCTCTGGATACTCGGTACCCTGAGCTGGTGGAAGGGGATGGGGAACAGGATGTGGCCCTCGCTATCCATGAGGAAATGGTTGGCGACCTGCTACAGCACTTGGATGTACGCAAGTCAATGGGGCCGGATGGGATCCACCCGAGGGTACTGAGCGAACTGGCGGAGGAGCTGGCCAAGCCGCTTTCCATCATTTATCAGCGGTCCTGGCTATCAGGGGAGGTCCCAGTCGACTGGCGGCTAGCAAACGTGACGCCCATCTATAAGAAGGGTCGGAGGGTAGAGCCGGGGAACTATAGGCCTGTTAGTTTGACCTCAGTGCCAGGAAAGCTCATGGAGCAGATTATCTTGAATGTCATCACACGGCACTTGCAGGGCAACCAGGCGATCAGGCCCAGTCAGCATGGGTTTATGAAAGGTAGGTCTTGTTTGACGAACCTGATCTCCTTCTATGACCAAGTGACGCGCTTGGTGGATGAGGGGAAGGCTGTGGATGTGATCTACCTTGACTTCAGCAAGGCTTTTGACACCGTTTCCCACAGCATTCTCCTCAAGAAATTGGCTGCTCGTGGCTTGGACTGGCATACGCTTTGTTGGGTTAAAAACTGGCTGGATGGCCGGGCCCAAAGAGTAGCGGTGAATGGAGCCAAATCCAGTTGGAGTCCGGTTACTAGTGGCGTCCCCCAGGGCTCAGTGCTGGGGCCAGTCCTCTTCAATATCTTTATCGATGACCTGGATGAGGGGATCGAGTGCACCCTCAGTAAGTTTGCAGATGACACCAAGCTAAGTGCGTGTGTCGATCTGCTCGAGGGAAGGAAGGCTCTGCAGGAGGATCTGGATAGGCTGGACCTATACCGATGGGCTGAGGTCAACTGTATGAAGTTCAAGAAGGCCAAGTGCCGGGTCCTGCATCTGGGGCGTAACAACCCCAAGCAGAGCTACAGGCTGGGAGATGAGTGGCTGGAAAACTGCCTGGCCGAGAAGGACCTGGGAGTATTGGTTGATAGTTGGCTGAATATGAGCCAGCAGTGTGCTCAGGTGGCCAAGAAGGCCAACAGCATCCTGGCCTGTATAAGAAGCGGTGTGGCCAGCAGGTGTAGGGAGGTGATTGTCCCCCTGTACTCGGCTCTGGTGAGGCCGCACCTCGAGTACTGTGTTCAGTTTTGGGCCCCTCGCTACAAGAAGGACATGGAGGTGCTCGAGAGAGTCCAGAGAAGGGCGACCAAGCTGGTGAGGGGTCTGGAGAACAAGTGTTACGAGGAGCGGCTGAGGGAGCTGGGGTTGTTTAGCCTGGAGAAGAGGAGGCTCAGGGGAGACCTCATCGCTCTCTACAGGTACCTTAAAGGAGGCTATAGAGAGGTGGGGGTTGGTCTGTTCTCCCACGTGCCTGGTGACACGACGAGGGGGAATGGGCTAAAGTTGCGCCAGGGGAGGTTTAGGTTGGATGTTAGGAAGAACTTCTTTACTGAAAGGGTTGTTAGGCACTGGAATGGGCTGCCCAGGGAGGTGGTTGAGTCACCATCCCTGGAGGTCTTTAAAAAATGTTTAGATGTAGTCCTTAGTGATATGGTTTAGTGGAGGTCTTGTTAGTGTTAGGACAGAGGTTGGACTAGATGATCTTGGAGGTCTCTTCCAACCTAGACAATTCTGTGATTCTGTGATTATCGCTGACCGGCCTGGCTTTGTCCCTTTCTGCCTCTGAATCTAAGTTTAAAGCCCTGACAATCAGTCTTGCTTACTCCAGGGCAAAAATCCTTTTCCTCCTCTGAGAAAGGTGCTTCCCACCAGGGCCCAGGTGGCTTGGTGTCATGTAGACCTTCACATCAGCAAGGAACCCAACACCGTGTTGGTGGCACCAGCCTCGCAGCCACTTGTTCATCTGCTAGGTCTGCGTGTTCCTTTCGGTATTGATACCTGCTACTGGAAAGACGGAGGAAAACACTGCTCGTGCACCTAATCCTCCAACCAGTTGCCACAAAGCCGTAAAGTCCCTTTTGATCACTCTTGGATTTCTCTTTGCTACCTCATTACTGTCAACGTGAAAAACCAATGCGATGTGTGAGGGGCTTGCCATGGAGAGCAGGACCTAACCAGGGACACTATTGCACGGGTTATGCCAGCACTTGTCTGCCAGCAAAGAGACTTGCGGTGCACAAGGAGCTGGGAGGGGACAGCAGCAGGACGCTGAGCTGAAGTAGCCAGAAGGATATTCCATAACCTAGGGCATCGTGCTGAACTATTGCTATAAAGTGCTTGGCCAGGCTGGAATGAGGGCTGCTCCTTGGGGATGGGATAGGCATCAGGAAGAAGTTCTTCACTGAGAGGGTTGTCGCACACTGGAACAGGCTCCGCAGGGAAGTAGTGACTGCACCAAGCCTGTTGGAGTTTAAGAAGCGTTTGGACTGTGCACTTAGTCATGTGGTCGGAATTTTTGGGGTAGACCTGTGTGGTGCCAGGAGTTGGACTCGATGATCCTTATGGGTCCCTTCCAACTCAGGATATTCTGTGATTCAGTGATTCAGTGATTCTCTGCCCCCAGAACTGGGCAGCGTCCAGGCACCGAGTGCCAAGTGTAATTGTGGAGGACGCTGGCTTCCTTAAGCATGAGGCTTAGTAGTTGAGTCCATGCAGCCCAGTTTCCCTCCATTCGGACTCTCCTTCGTGAAAATTCACCCAGTGACAGGGAGCGACCTGGAAGCTTCGCAGCATCTGTATGCAGATGCTGTATACAAGGAAAGCATAACCCTAACAAGCAATGGAAACAGCAAACGCTGCGTGCAAAACCTCTCTTCCGCTCCCTTCATGACTTTGAGAGCTATTGTGTCAGGGATCTCTCCCATGGTTTAGGAATGGGTTCTCTTTTTAAAGTCTGTTTTGCGCAGAGACTGCTGCTGTACTTGCCATCGTGTGTGTAAGCAGAGGCTGCAACTTTTCAACCCTACTCCAGCCAGGGATGGGTTTGCCGCTTCACTCTGTGGGTATTTCTTCTTCCTCTGGACAGCCCTAATCTTCCCCCGATGTTGTGCTTAGGTTTTGAGATTTCTCTCCTCAAGAAGAGCTTTCTATTTCTTGCCTTGGCCTAGTGTTCAGTGCATTTTTCCTTTGGCCTAGAGAAATAACATTTTTAAATTAACCTCCAATTCTTCTGTTTCAGCCACAAAGGTTCCTTTGCTTCAGTCTTGTTCCCCATACGCAATGTGGAGGAAAGACGCTTCTCCTTCCGTATAGCCAACGTTATGACTATATCCATTATTCTACACTAGGTGAGGCATCCTCTCCTCAATACCATACAGAAAAACCATTCCTAAATTTTTCTTTCTCCTTTCCGTTTCCGTTTCCGTTTCCGTTTCCGTTTCCGTTTCCGTTTCCGTTTCCGTTTCCGTTTCCGTTTCCGTTTCGCTCTCCCTCTCCCTCTCCCTCTCCCTCTCCCTCTCCCTCTCCCTCTCCCTCTCCCTCTCCCTCTCCCTCTCCCTCTCCCTCTCCCTCTCCCTCCCTCTCCTCTCCCTCTCCCTCTCCCTCTCCCTCTCCCTCTCCCTCTCCCTCTCCCTCTCCTTTCCTTTTCCCTTTCCCTTTCCCTTTCCCTTTCCCTTTCCCTTTCCTTTCCCTTTCCCTTTCCCTTTCCTTTCCCTTTCCCTTTCCCTTTCCCTTTCCCTTTCCCTTTCCCTTTCCCTTTCCCTTTCCCTTTCCCTTTTCCCTTTTCCCTTTTCCCTTTTCCCTTTTCCCTTTCCCTTTTCCTTTTTTACCATTTCCCTCTCCCTTTCCCTTTCCTTCTCCCTTTCCCTTTCCCTCTCCTTTTCCCTTTCCCTTTCCCTTTCCCTTTCCCTTTCCCTTTCCCTTTCCCTTTCCCTTTCCCTTTCCCTTGCCCTTGCCCTTGCCCTTGCCCTTGCCCTTGCCCTTGCCCTTGCCCTTGCCCTTGCCCTTGCCCTTGCCCTTGCCCTTGCCCTCGCCCTCGCCCTCGCCCTTGCCCTTGCCCTTGCCCTTGCCCTTGCCCTTGCCCTTGCCCTTGCCCTTGCCCTTTCCCTTTCCCTTTCCTTTCCCGTTCCCTCTCCCTTTCCCTTTCCCTTTCCCTTTTCCCTTTTCCCTTTTCCCTTTCCCTTTTCCTTTTTTACCATTTCCCTTTCCCTTTCCTTCTCCCTTTCCCTTTCCCTTTCCCTTCCCTTTCCCTTTCCCTTTCCCTTTCCCTTTCCCTTTCCCTTTCCCTTTCCCTTTCCCTTTCCCTTTCCCTTTCCCTTTCCCTTTCCCTTTCCCTTTCCCTTTCCCTTTCCCTTTCCCTTTCCCTTTCCCGTTCCCTCTCCCTTTCCCTTTCCCTTTCCCTTTCCCTTTCCCTTTTCCCTTTTCCCTTTCCCTTTTCCTTTTTTACCATTTCCCTTTCCCTTTCCCTTTCCCTTTCCCTTTCCCTTTCCCTTTCCCTTTCCCTTTCCCTTTCCCTTTCCCTTTCCCTTTCCCTTTCCCTTTCCCTTTCCCTTCCCCTTCCCCTTCCCCCCTTCCCCCTTCCCCTTCCCCTTCCCCTTCCCCCTTCCCCTTCCCCTTTCCCCTTCCCCTTCCCCCTTCCCCTTCCCCTTCCCCTTCCCCTTCCCCCTTCCCCTTCCCCTTCCCCTTTCCCTTTCCCTTTCCCTTTCCCTTTCCCTTTCCCTTTCCCTTTCCCTTTCCCTTTCCCTTTCCCTTTCCCTTTCCTTTCCCTTTCCCTTTTCCTTTTTCACTTTGCCCTTTCCACTCTCCTTTTCAAATGCAGCTTGCTTAAGGATCGAGATGTAAGACTGGGGACTGCAAGAGAGCATTAGTCAGCAATGTTGCCCTTCTACATTCAACAGAGAATGCAGTGGATGGGAGCAGATTTGCATCTGTTGTGTACAAAATGCTTCACACAGGGACATTGCAAAAGGCCAAAGTGATATTGCACAACACAGGGCATGGTGCTGAATTATTACTACGAACTGCTAGGCCAGGCTGGTATGAGGGCTGCTACTTGGGATGGGATGGACATCTGTCAGCAGCTGGTCAGTGGTTGCACTTTGCCTCGCTTACCTTCCCTATTCTTTTATTCCTGTTCTTCTTAGGAACATGAATATGATTTTCTCTTTATTATTATTATTGTTATTATTTTATGATTTTTCAACTCCCCCGAATCAATTGGGAGGGAAAAATGGTTAAAATATTGTGAAAAATATTCTGGGAGTTCTTAAGATCACCTGAAGGACAATGCAGCCATTGATCACAGCCAACGCACGTTCACGCGGGGAAAGTGCTGCTTAACGCACTTGATTTCCTTTTCGGAAGTGCTCAACCGTCTAGTTGGCCAAGGGAAGCCAGCTGATGGCACCTGTTTGGATTTCAGCACAGCTTCAATACTGTTTCTCACTGTCTCCTTCTGGACAAGTTGAGCAGCACACAGCTAGAGCAATGCATAATGCCATGGGTGAACAAGCGGCTGACGGGTCGGGCTCCAAGGGTTATCGTAAATGGGGTTGCATCGGGCTGGCGGCCAGTCGCTAGGGGGCTTCCGCAGGCCTCCATTTTAGGGCCAGTTCTCTTCAATGTTGTCCTAAGCGACTTGCATGTAGGACTGGAGGGTGTCTTGAGTCCATTTAGGCACGATACTAAATTGGGAGGAGCGTCTGAATACACGGAGGGGAGGAAGGCCTTGCAGAGAGATCCTGACAAACCAGAGAGCTGGGCAATCCCCAACAAGATGAGGTTCAGCGAGAGCGAGTGAGGATTGCGCACCTGGCAACGGGCAACCCTGGCTGTCCGGACAGTCTGGGGGGAGGAGAGGCTGGAGCGCAGCCCTGCAGAGAGGGCTCTGGGGCTTTTGGTCGACGGCAAGTTGAACGTGAGTCAGCCGTGGGCCCTGGCAGGCAGGAGGGGGCAACGGCATCGTGGGGTGCCTCCAGCACAGCATGGCTAGGCGGTCGCGGGCAGGGATTGCTGTGCTCTGCTCTGCGCTCTTTCAGCATCAGCTCGAGTCCTGTGTGCACTTTTGGGCACGGCACTATCAGAAGGCCATAAAACTCTTCGAGAGAGAGCATCCAAAGGAGTGCTTCAAAGTGGTGAGGGGTCTGGAGGGCAGGACAGATGAGGAGCGGCTGAGGTGCCTGCGTTTGGTCAGCCTGCAGGAGACTGAGGAGAGGCCTGATGGCGGCCTGCAGCTTCCTCACGAGGGGAGCGGAGGGCCCGGCGCTAAGCTCTGCTCTCTGGGGACGGTGACAAAAGTGGAGGGAATGGCATGGAGCTGTGACAGGGGAGGGTCCGCCTGGAGGTGAGGACAAGATTTTTCACTGACACGGGGCTTGGCCACTGAACCAGGCCTCCCAGTGAAGTGGTCAGGGCAGCAAGCCTGCTGGAGTTCACAAAACGTCTGGGCAATGCTCTCAGACACGTGCTTTGGTTTGTGGGGGTCACCCAGAGCCATGGGCTCTGAGGTCACCCAGAGCCATGGGCTATGAGGTCAGCCAGCAACGGACTGTGACTTCACGGCCCTCGCTGCTCATATTGGGGCGCAGGCAGAGCCCGCCCCAGCCTGGCTCGTGCCTGGACTCCCGCTGAGCGTTTGTGCGAGGCTTGGAGCGCCGAGCAAGGATTTGTTGGAGCTGTGCTGTGGGGCCGTCGGCAGCTGTTCTCAGTGCCCGTCCCCGCAGGCAGTGCCTGTGTTTCCCCGGCCCTGCCTGGCTCAGGCAGCCGGGGCCCTGTGAGGAGCACTTGCAGCAGCGCAGGTGAGCTGTGTGGGGCCACGTGCCGCGGGGCGGCCCGCGGGGGACGTGGGACCACCCAGCCGTGGGGCTGGGGCCGGGGGGGTTCCTGCTGAGGGGCCGGGGCACAGCCAGTGACCTTCTCTCTTCCTCGCAGCGTGCGCGATACCCGCTGCTGCAGTGCCGGTGCAGGGGAGCAGCTCATCAGCATCAGCTCTCCCCAGCGCACCTTAACGAGAAGATCATGGCCACGGAGGAGGCGTGGACGTGTCCCGTGTGCCGGGAGGGGCGAAAGGACGTGGCCTACGCGACACCGTGTAACCACCGGTTCTGCCTGGGCTGCATCCAGCGCTGGGCAAAACTGAAGGCGAGCTGCCCACTCTGCAGGACGGGCATGAGGACCATCAAGGTTTCCGTGCGGGGAGACGAAGACTACCTGGAATGCATCGTCTCCCCTCCCGCAGTGCCCGTACCTGTTGGCTTCCAGGCAGGCAGCGCCACCGCCCCCACAGCCCTGCAGCGCCGGCTGCGTCCCTCTGTGCCAGCCGAGGAGAGGGATGCGGAGCCCGATCCCCGCGCTGCTGTGGGCGGCCTCCTGCCCGAGGACTGGGCCGTGCTGTTCAGGGAGCGCAGGGACATCCTCGACCCTGTGCTGCCCTGGCTTCGCCGCCAGCTCTCAGCCATCTATGGGACAACGCTGGTGGCAGGCGAGAGCTGCAGAGAGCTTCCTCCTGCACTCCCTGTGTGTGATGGGGCTGGACAGGGACGCCATCATTCAGCACACACAGCCCGCCTTGGGGCCCCTCACCGTGCCGCTCATCGACGGGCTCGTCGGCACCATCGTGGCTCTCTGCGGCGAGGACGCACGGAGGCTGCTGGGCCTCGAGAGCAGCCGCCCTGCCAGGGGCGCAGGAGGCCAGACCTGCAGCTGCTTCTGGGCACGCTGCTCCAGCGCAGGGAGCCTTCAGGACCAGCCCCGCGCCCTCCAGCAGCTCTGCAGACCCTGACACGGACCAGATCCCCGGCACATCCAGCGCTTTCCAGCATGGGGGTCCTGGCGAAGTCCCAGCTGCAGACAGCCCCAGGGAGCAGGAAGAGCCCCGTGAAGAGCTGGGGCAGGAGGCAGCAGCAGGTCCCTCTGCCCGGGCCTGCAGGCGCAGACCCTCCACTCCTCACCGCTCGACTCGGGGGTCCCGGCGCCCCAGGAAGCGCACCCGGGCGAGCAGTGCCCAAGACTCTCCCCAGCCCTGCAAGAGGCCGCCCCCCCGGCGCTTCTAGCAGGGGCTCCTGTGGGTGATGAAATAAAAAACAATAAAAGAGATTGAATATACCACGAAAAAAATCTCGGTGTGATTCAAACCAGAGCTGGCACAGCCCCGTGCATGCTGCTGCCTTCCCTCCCTTTTTCCTGGTGCCGTCCCCGTGCCCTGCTGGCCCCCACTGTCCCTTTGGTCATGGGTGATTAATGCTCCAGGTGGGGTCTCCCGAGAGCAGAGCAGAGGGGAACAATCCCTCCCTCGCCCTGCTGGCCACCACGCTGTCGGTGCAGCCCAGGCTACGAGTGGCTTTCTGAGCTGCAAGCACACCTTGCCAGCTCATGTCGAGCTGCTCAGCAACCAGCACCCCCAGAACCCTCTGCTCAGGGCTGCTCTCAATCCATTCCCTGCCCAGCCTGTATCTGTGCTTTGGATTGCTCGAATTCAGATGCAGGGCCTTCCATTTGGCCTTGTTGAACCTCAGGAGATTCACACAAGCCCACCTCCCCGGCTTTTCAAAAGTGCTCCTGGATGGCATCCCTTCCCTTCAGCATGCTGACAGCACCACACAGCTTGGTGTCTGCAGGCTTGCTGAGGGGGCACTCAATCCCACTGGTCATGTCAGCGACAAAGATGTTAAACAGCACCGGTCCCTAGAGCGACCCCTCAGGAACACCACTCCTCACTGGCCTCCCCCGAGACACTGAGCATTGACCACAACTCTTTGAGTGTGGACATCCAGCCAATTCCTTACCCACCGAGTGGTCCAGCCATCAAATCCCTGTCTCTCTAACTTGGAGACAAGGATATGGTGCAGGCCAGTGCCAAAGGCTTTGCACAAGTCCAGGTAGGTGATGTCAGTTGCTCTTCCCCTACGCACCAATGCTGTAGGCCCCCTGTAGAAGGCCGCCAGGTTTGTCAGTCAAGGCAAACATTTAGTGAAGCCATGCTGGCTGTTCACCACTCACCTCTTTCTTTTCCCTGTGCCTTAGAATAGTTTCCAGGAGGATCTGTTCCATGATCTGACTGGGCACAGAGCTGAGGCCTGCAGTTCCCCGGGGTCTTCCTTTTTCCCATTTTAAAAAATGGGGGTTATCTTTCCCCTCTTCCAGTCAGTGGGAACTTCACTGGACTGCCACGATTTCTCAAATATGCCAGGCAGTGCCTTGGCAAGTATGTCTGCCCGTTCCCTCAGGACCCGCAGATGCATCTCCTCAGGTCCCCTGGACTCGGGCACGTTCATGTTCCTTAGCTGGTCTCAGACCTGACCTTCTCCTACAGGCGGTGGTTTTTCATTCTCCCCACTCCCTGCCTTTGCCTTCTGCGACTCGGGGCTGTGGGGCTGGAGCTCTTGCCAGTGAAGACTGAGGCAAAAATAGTCTTTAAGTACCTCAGCTTTCTCCATATCATGGGTAACCACGTCTCCTCTTTCCTTCAGCAGAGGGAGCACTTTTCCCTTGTGTTCCTTTTGCCACTGATGTACTAGAGGAGCCTTTCTTGCCCTTGATGTCCCTTTCCAGATTTAATTCTGTCAGTGCTTTGACTTTCCCCACCTTATCCTGGCTGCTCGCACGGTGTGTCTGTATCCCTCCCAGGGTACCTCTCCTTGCTTCCACCCTCTGCAGGCCTCCTTTTTTCTGCTTGAGTTTGGCCAGGAGCCCCTCGCTCCTCCATGGAGCCCTCCTGCCGTTTTTTTGCCTGACTTCCTCTGTGCTGGGATGCATCGCTCCCGAGCGTGGAGGGGGTGATCCCTGCGTATCAGAGAGCTTTGTCCCTCCTGCGGGGCCTGTCCCAGGGCACTCTACCGAGCACATCTCAGAGGAGGACACAGTCGTCTTTGTGCTGGGGCCCCAGAGCTGAGCGCAGGGCTCCAGGTGGGGTCTCACAAGAGCAGAGCAGAGGGGAACAATCCCCTCCCTCGCCCTGCTGGCCACCATGTGCTGTCGGTGCAGGTCAGGGTACGAGTGGCTTTCTGAGCTGCAAGCGCATCTTGCTGGCTCCTGGTGATGTTCTTGTCCACAAAAAACCACCAAGCCCTTCTCAGTGCTGCTATTTACTCATCGCCCAGGACTGTATCTGTGCTTTTCCCTTCACTTTCCCCCTTGCCCTTGCCCTTCCTCTTTCCCTTTCCCTTTCCCTTTCCCTTTCCCTTTCCCTTTCCCTTTCCCTTTCCCTTTCCCTTTCCCTTTCCCTTTCCCTTTCCCTTTCCCTTTCCCTTTCCCTTTCCCTTTCCCTTTCTTTCTCCTTTCCCTTTCCCTTTCCCTTTCCCTTTCCCTTTCCCTTTCCCTTTCCCTTTCCCTTTCCCTTTCCCTTTCCCTTTCCCTTCCCTTTCCCTTTCCCGTTCCCTTTCCCTTTCCCTTTCCCTTTCCCTTTCCCTTCCCGTTCCCTTTCCCTTTCCCGTTCCCTTTCCCTTTCCCTTTCCCTTTCCCGTTCCCTTTCCCTTTTCCTTTTTCCCTTTTCCCTTTTCCCTTTTCCCTTTCCCTTTCATTTTTAAATGCAGCATGCACAAGGATCGAGATGTAAGGCTGGGGGCTGCAAGAGAGCATTAGTCAGCAATGTTGCCCTTCTACATTCAACAGAGAAAGCAGTGGATGGGAGCAGATTTGCATCTGCCGTGTACAAAATGCTTCACATTGATGGTGGCATTGCCCCCCTCCTCCTTCAAGCACAGTTGGTCTGTAGCTGTTTGCAGACCAGTTTCTGAGACACGACCCCATCTTCTTAGCCACTACCTGACTCAGTATGCATCAACAAGCAGTTATACACACAGTTCACAAAATCAATTGTGGTGTAACTGTTGCACAGTAAGACTCCCGAACACTTGCAGTGTTGTCGTGCGAAAGAGCTTAGAGGCTGCAGCACTGAGCACATGTGAATTTTCTATATAATTATTATAAATATAAAATTACTACACTAAGGTACACTCATTTTAAGAAAGGTGGTCGCTCTTATGCACTAAACCTCAGACTTGCACAGGTAATCTTAGGCAAACTGTTCCCCAGCTTCCCCAACTAGATTTGTTCAACAGCACCTGCCCTCCTTCCTGGTTTACCCCAACATCACTGTCACTGCTTCCAAAGGGAATGGAAAATTGGGAACCAAGCATCAGAACCAACTAGTGCTTTCCATTTAACAGATGTACGTGCAAGTTTACTTCACTAGGAAATTTCACACCAGATTTTTGTTTCTGCAAGCAAATAATGAAGAGCGAAAACAAAAACACTGGGTAGGAAGAAGCTCGTGACTTTATTTTAGTGGAATTAACACTTTTAATCCCATTATTAATTTATCACTGAAAAACAAAGAAACAAAAAAAAAATATTTTGTGCTAAGTGTAACCGTTGAAGTTGCTCCTAAACCGATTTTTTCTGCACTCACATTTTCCACTCATTTATAAAGGGAAGTGGCCTGCATAAGGCTGAATGAAACACAGAGTAAAAATGTGCAGTACCATCTAGTCTAGCTTTACTCAACATGCCCAAGGTTGCTTGACTTTTGTATTTTGCCACTGTGGGCCCCCCTGGCTGTAGCCAGCGCAAAGCTTGCTGGCCACCAGCCTGGCTGAGGGGGTTATGAATAGATGAGCAGCCAAACAGTGTCTTGCATAGAGATGACTCCCCTGTTCACGCTGAGGGGTGGGAATGGGGCGGTGGATGCAGGGAATAATGCCAATTACCACCTCAGGCCTTGGCACGCCCATGCAGAAAGACCCCATGATGCCAGTCTGACAGTGGAAATGCCCGTGGCTTCTGGCCTGGCTGACTTCTGGGAGAGCCAACACACCTCTGGGCAACCTCTGGGATCCAACTCACCATCCTTCTCTATAGTACGAGTGTTTAACAACAGGTAAGTCAACAGAAATGTGCTTAGATGATACCTTGTTTACATGTAAAACGTTAATTGCCATCAAGATTGGTAGTTCAATGTAGACAGATAGATATATAATGCAGGGAATAAAACAACAGCAACAAAAATAAACAAACACACACACAAAAAAAAAACAACCCCCCAAAACCAAAATGGTCCGTTTTGAACACCTGCAAGGCCAGGAGAAAGTCCCTAGCGAGCTGGAGGCCCCCAGGTGCTCCCCCAGAGGTGTTGTACCCCCAGCTCCATGGCTGGCAAACGAGGAACCCTGTGCAGATTTTCTGCTTCTTGCCTGGGTGGCGTTTGTGCATTTTTCGGTCTCAGCTACTGCCTGGTTCCCTGTCACCACTGCTGCATGGGAAAAGGACCAGTGCCACTGTGTTGCCGCTCTCCCACCCACAGCCACCCCAGCCCCACCTCTGCAAAGGGCCTAGCAAGCACTGCTAGTAACCTTATGTTACTGTGCGGAAAAAAGCCTTGGACATTGTGACTCTCCCACATTTTCATGGTGTATTTTAGCTGTGGCCCTGCTCACTCTGAGACAGTGCTAATTTTACGTCAGTTGAAGATATGTCCTGAGGTTCTCATCTTTTTGTTTCTTCTGTGCCCTTTTGGCTTCTAATTTCTTGGATTTGTCACACACCTTGTAGATTAAAATGTAGTATTTTATCTTTGAATCATTAACTTTTGTTGCTTTTTTATACCCATTTGGGTCTTTTTTTTCTGCTCCAGACAGCTCTGATTATAAATAGTTCAATAATATATGTCTTCCGTATTTTAAGACTATCATTCATTTGCTTGGAAATATAAACGTGCAGTAAGTTAACAGTGATGCCATAAAGAGGCTAAAATAATTAATCATTTTGCTGCGGTTAATGGATTCAAGGGCACAGGAACATGTACATGAACTCCTACCTCAGGTTTCAAGAACATTCCCATGAGACAGAAAAAAAAAAAAAGAAAAGAAAAAAAAAAGAAAAGAAATGTTTTAACCTCTGGGCTGAAAACTTTGAGGAGAGGGTACGCAACAAATGTGCCTTTTGAACAACAAGGTTTACAGATACTGTTCTGAGAATATCTCCTACCACTGCATGGACTGGCAGATGGAAGTCAATGTGGCCAGACATCCATAGGAGCCTAGCCCTGGGGGGACAGGAAGGGACAGGATGACCCTCAGCCACTCTAGTGGCATTGATTTGGGGATAATTAAAGAGCCTTTGCTGAGGATCTCGTCACCCTTCCTGCATGCACTCCCTTTGCCAGCTGTGATCATCTTTGCTACACGCTGACCATGCACACCAGATGCCTTAGCTCGGCTGGCATTTCTTGCCAGAGTTTACAGGTTGCAAGCCAAGTTACCTGGATCTCTGCAGCAGGGAGCCTGACAGCAGTAACTGCGAGTATGCAAACGGGATGATTCAGGGCATCTCCTGGGAGAGGGGTCTTCCTGGGGTCTTTCCCTCCTGCATGAATGAGAGGTCACAGCCTCACCTGTATGTCTGTCCAGGGACTGTTCAGAGCAGCATTTTAATGTACACGCCAGTTTGGAAAGCCTCCAAAGCAGGATAGATTTATGAATGGGAATGCCAAACCTAGAAATACACTGCCTTGCTAGCCTCTCTCAGCCAGGAATGGATGAGACTGGGACTCTCCAAAAGCAGTGTTGCCTGACTTTAATGGTTTATTACTGCAGTTTTAGCATTCCCAAGGTTGTCCTCTATCACCTTCATTCTCCTCCTCTTCCTCCTCATCCTCCTTCTCCTCTCTCCTCTCTTTTCCTCATTTCCTCATTTCAAACCCTTGACCCAGTGGTGAAAATCAGATGGCTGCAGTATTTCCCTCTGCAGCTCATGTAGTTATTTTAGAAATAAAAGTCAGTAACTGGTCACCCAAATTTCCACCATTTTGTAGCTTGCAGGTCGCAACAATCAAACCCTCTTGACACTGATGAACAGAATGATTTTGCTAGAGGCAATAAAGGAACCAAGGGAAGTCCTCCAGAGTGAGAGCATGCAGTGTACTTATTGTGCTACTGCTTTGTAGAAGCAGAGCTAAACTACAGGCAAACAAACTCATACAGTATTAGAAATCTTGCCTTTCTTTCTGATGCAATGTTGTATGCGGAATGAAACCTGCCTAACCAACCAATTAGACAAGCTGCAAGTCAGAGCTGCTTGCCTTGCAGTTAGATGGTGCAGTTGGTCAGGTGGTATATAAGGTGCAGGGGGGAAGTCTTCCCCAATTCCCCTCAGGTACTGTTTCGTGTCATTGATCAAAGTCTTCAGTTTACAGTTCTGGGCCTCAACAAAATATTTCTCCCACTGAAACCTGACTGAAATACCTTGGCTGGCACAGAGATCAGATGGTCAAACAGTTTGATAGTACTGGGAAGTGCAACCAGCGACAGCTCACCATACATGGATACAGAAGCAGGTATTGAAATGAGCTGTAAAATGAAAGTTATACATCATGAGAATTACAACAACTGCTGTGGTGCATGCCTTCCATGTCCTTTCCTAGCCACTATCTGGGACAGCCGTTGGTGGCATTAATACAGTGCCTGTCTCTGCTGTTCAGTTTCTGCAGGGACAGTTCATGAGGTTTCTGTAATAAAGGCTTAACAGGAAAGATACTGCCAGCCCAAGCAATGCTGCTCAGTAAGTCCAAAGGCTCAAACTCCCTGTGCAGACGTGTTATCCAGGCTTAGAGGAACAAGTTGTGCTGATTTGAAGTAAGATCTGTAACAAGAGCTGAGCTGAGCCTTTGTATCAAAATCAACAAGAACACACACTTTCCCAAGAGATGTTTGCTTTCCTAAAATTTTTATTTGGGAGCAGAAGGGAATACACCCGAGGACTAAAATTACGTTCTTGGTACATTGAGACTGAAGTGTACAGATTTTAAGGGTCATTTTGGTGTGGAAAGCTGGGGCTTCTCGGGTTTCCACCCCTGCTTCTTCCAAGCCAGCCCCCAGGTACAGAACAAAGCAGACATGGTCAGACCTGTCATTGGCATGGGAGTTGATGTCCATGATAATTAATAACTAGTTCTCCAGATTTAAATGCCTCTCATAGAAGACAATACTGCTGCTCCCAGGTAGCTCACTTCCTCTATCATCAGCCTGGGGCTGAACTGGTTTATGGCATGACGAAGCCCATTTAAAACTAGGCTCCCAGGTGCCACCTCCACCCTTAATTGCTGGTCTTTGTATGGCTAGTGCAAGACACTGCACGCATACTTTCTGCACTTCGTTCAAACAGTTGTAGAGCCCCTAGGACAGTGATACAACCAAAATAAAGTTCTTCTGAAACATAGCTCTACACAGCTGAATGAAATTTTATTCTGAAGCAAAATAATTGAGGTAGGGATTGGGAAATGCCATATCCAAAGACAAGAAATGAGCAGGTAGACATAAACATTTCCACTTACTCATTATGTAGTTTTTCAGTGTTTGATTTTCCTTTGTAGGAGCAACTTTTCACTTTTTCTTTCATCTTTTTTTTTTTTTTTCCCAGAGACATTTTTTTCTGTCTCTTTTCTAGTCCACTCAGTGTTGAAGCAATGAGAATCCTATCAAGTATTACAGGCAGGTCAGAGAGGGCAAATTACTTGCCAAAATAGTCTCTCTGAAAGTTTTTATTGGTGTTATGTGCTAAGTTATGTGATAAGTCAAAGTTAGTGTTGCATAACATTCTCACAGTACTTCTTGTAACCTTTTTTTTTTCAGTACAGAGAGTGATTCACTTTCTGAAATGCTGCAGTTGCTTTATTCCTGATGAAACTTATCAGATATGTTACCTTATTGCTCTCTGATACGTGCTTCTTGTTCCTGCCCTTGTACCATACACATACCTGCTTTTCATTAGATTACATCCCTCTGAGTTATTAATAAATGCAGGTTCAAGAGAAGTGGGCATCTTGCTTACATTTGCTGAATTTATGACTCATCAGGTCTTTGAATCACTGAAAAGTCACTTTGAAAACCCTTAAGTGGGTGATATATCTTGACTAACACTTACTAAGCCAACAGACCCCTAGAGCCTTCAGGACCATTCTCTGGAAGTCTTGATGGAGTAGACTGGGCAATGTGAGGTTTGGTTTCCTTGCTCCTCAGCAACCCAGAACAACCCTGACTCTTCGGTATGTCCCTCCACATCCCTGGGGATCCCTGCTTTCACAGGTGTCATGCATCAGGACCAAGGCACTGGGCATTTATTTCAGACTCATGGACTAAACAAGCAATCAGCCATAGGAAATGCAGATCAAGTAAAAATGGAGATGAAGGAGGGGGAGAGGGAAGGGAAGGGAAGGGAAGGGAAGGGAAGGGAAGGGAAGGGAAGGGAAGGGAAGGGAAGGGAAGGGAAGGGAAGGGAAGGGAAGGGAAGGGAAGGGAAGGGAAGGGAAGGGAAGGGAAGGGAAGGGAAGGGAAGGGAAGGGAAGGGAAGGGAAGGGAAGGGGGAAGGGAAGGGAAGGGAAGGGAAGGGAAGGGAAGGGAAGGGAAGGGAAGGGAAGGGAAGGGAAGGGAAGGGAAGGGAAGGGAAGGGAAGGGAAGGGAAGGGAAGGGAAGGGAAGGGAAGGGAAGGGAAGGGAAGGGAAGGGAAGGGAAGGGAAGGGAAGGGAAGGGAAGGGAAGGGAAGGGAAGGGAAGGGAAGGGAAGGGAAGGGAAGGGAAGGGAAGGGAAATAAGTTTATTTAGTTCTTCTCTACCGCACCTAGACAGGTATATACATTTGGCTGATTCTTCAATGGCTTTCTGCAAGCAACACAGATGCATGAATTATCACTCTCACCCATGTCCCCTGACCTTCCCGTCCCATCCAGGTTTCCCTGGAATATGCTCACAATGCTCAAGATTTGCTGGGTTAAATCTTGCCTTCACATTGGTCACCAGGGGCATCCCCAGTGATGGGGCTGGCTGTGGGTCCGCAGGCAGCTGATGGTGAGCCCAAGCCCACACAACTAGTAGGGAGTTCCTTCTTTTAGACCTTCACTTAGCCCCATGCTCAGTCCTCTCAAACCAACTAAATGCCAGTCTGGTACTGGTGATGAGCTCTGCCCAGCTCATGCTCCAGGTGGTGTCTTGCACATCCTTGTGTTTATTCAACACACACATTCCTTCATTCCCTTTATCTCTGCTTGTGTGAGTGTATGGTGTGACCAGAGATTCACAGGGTGGAGGAGACCACGGGGCTGCAGTCTGTCGTGGTAGGTCTTCGGTCAGCCTACTCCACACTGCGAACCAAGCCATGCCATACCCAGGAATTCTTCCCCTTGAGGGCACCCCAAAGGTGACCCCTTCTTGGTGGTCTATGACATCCAGCCCTTGCATGTGCAGCGCCCGTCAATAAGGGAGTGTGGCAGGAGAACCAGGCCCCCTGTCCCGAAGGGGTGAGGAATTCCACAGGTGCAGCTGCCATATACCAAAAAGCCAGGACTGTGATGTTGGAGAACACTGCTGCACACTTTGGAGTACCTTGCTCTGTGTAAGCTTGTTTGTCCTGGATGAAGGTTGACATGGTGTGTGGTGACAGCCCACATTGTCCAGTTGTGTAGGTTAAGGACAGGCTTGCAAGTTTTCTGCTGGTAGCATTAGGTATGGTGGTTACTCACTACTCAGTGGTGTAACCAATAGATTACTCAGTGGTGTAACCAGTGAGTTGGAAGAGTCCTCAAAATATCTTCATTATCCAGTCTTAAAAAACAGTTTTTTGACATTCCCATATTCTTCCTTCTTATGCAGATATTCTTAGGAAGGCTTTTTGCACCTGTGGCCTCTTTGCAATGAAACACAGCTTTGTAATAGCACCATCATTGGTAAGATTGCTCTGTTCACCCCACTCAGTATGGTGGCTAAGCCACAGATAGGTTATGGCATGCAAAAAAAACCCACATCAAAACAGTTAGCAGGCCAATCAGACAGTTACCAATCATTTTTTAAAGGAAAAGAAAAAAAAAAAAAAGATAATTGAGGAAGTATTTCTGATACGTTGTGATAATTATTTCTCTCTGAGTATCAGCTGCATCTGAGGGCTGCATGCTAGGCATATGTAGATCCACAATGCTAAAAGCAATGTCTGCCTGTTGTATTTTAGATGCAATGATATTGAGAGCCTACCCATCTTCCTTTTTACATGTTTCTCCATCCACTCGTTTCTCATGTTCTCGAGCAATGCAGCTGCTTTCCTCTGGCAGTACTCCCCTCCTCTTAACATGCACAAGAGGCACACAGCAGCGGTGTGTGACCAGGGACAGTGCCTGGTGTGCACACTCGCCATTTGTATGTTACTGCACTACTAATACATTTCCTGCAGTTCAAGGGAAGCAATGGAAGGACAGAGCATCACTGAGCAAGGATTCTGATTAAAGGACAAATGTAGCTGGCCAAAGTGAACAATTACATGAAACAAAGGGAAAATAACAACTAAAGATCTTTCATTGCAGCCAGCTAATTATCATGAGTTCTGGACTTAACTGTTCAGGCATAGAATTAAAAACCTTAATTATATTGTCACCTTTGTCTCTCAGCTCCCATTGCCCACAAATGAATCCATTTACTCTAACTGCTGATGATGAGAAGAAATTGATGGCAGTCCCATTGAGGTGGGAGAGAGGAGTTTTTTTTAAAAGAGAGAGAGAGAAAGAGAGAGAGGCAGCATGCTGATGGCTGCACAGCTGGGTGACAACTACATTCCAGGACATTATAAATTAAAAATACTTTTAATGAGACAAATATGGGTTTGATGGATTTCATGCTTTCCTTCTGCTCTCCCCTCCCGCCCTCCCCTTTTGTGCTCTTACTGCCACTGCTGTTGCCTTTTTAATTTTAAGTCATGCCTCTTGTCAAATAATTCTCCCGTCTTTGCTGCTGGCTCCCCAGAGAGCCTCATTTGTAGTTCCATGAAAGCTTTGGCTTGCTCCGGCTCGAGTGGAGCTGCGGCGTGGTGACCATGGGTGACACATCAGAGCGGGCGCTCCGCTCTGCGAGCCAGAGACCCCGCTGGGTGCCGCCCCCCGGTAGCTGCTCGCCGGCGGGTGATGAGCGGCGCTGCCTGCCCCGTGCAGCCGCGGAGCAGTACGATTTTGCTGGTCAGACAAGCGGGTGTTGGGACCCGGCTGTGAGATGCAAACCTGACAGCCGTACGCAGCCAGTGCTCCCTCCTTGCGGTTCTAATGAAGCAGTTTGGTGCTCAGCCGGAGCCTACCTACCCAGCTAAAGGTGCTATCTTAATTTTCCTTTTTTCCCCCCCTGTAATTCCAAGGATTTTTTTTTTTTTCCAAGACCTCTCCCGCGGATGTTCCGTGAGCAAAACGCTGGAGGCTGCCAAGCTGGAGGTCTCCCTGCTCTGCCCCATCTCGTTATGAACAAAATTAAGCGGCCCCGTTAACCGCTGACGGCCTAGGCCGGCGGCGCTGGGCACACCTGAGCGGGGCTTCCTCGGGCCTGGCAGCCGCGGTGAAGGTGTTGCCGTTGTTACGCGGGCGAGTTAACGTGACGGAACTCCTCAGCGAAGCAGAGGGGCTTGTTTCAGACATAGCCCCTGCACACGGCTCCCGTTTATTACCCTCATGTAGCGGCGAGGCTTCCAGCTGTGGGTTTGAAAGCTTTGGCTTCCGTCTCTATTTGAGTTCCGCCTCTGCTGGGCTGCTGGGCTTCTTCTGCCGCGGTTTCGTTCCTTCGCCGCCTGCGCAGCCACCTGCCGATGTCCGGCGTTTGCGGGGGATGCTGCGCGTGCAGTGCTCGACCTTCAGTGACGGAACCAGGATTTAAGGTTTTTGAGGAGGAGGAGAAAGGAGATTCCCCGGCTTGGGCTGCCTAAATCTCACAGGCAGTAGCAGTGGCTTCACCTAAAATTAAAACTGGTTGATGAGTCTGCAAGGTTTCTTTCTGTCAGTTTTACTAGCATGTTAATAAGAAATCCCATATTTTGCAGCACAACCTGCTTTCTCTGGTTATTTGTGGGTTGTTTTGTTTTGTCTTTGAAGTCTTAATGTGGAAACCTCTCTTTAAATATATATGGCACCACCCTATCATTTCTTCCAGTTTTGATACACTGCGGTTGCAACTTTACAGGTGGGCAGGTCTACACGGATTTAAGCTGTAAACACCCTCCATGCCACAAAAAATTAAGTAATCTCTCCTGCTCTCCTTGTGTAGGTGCTGACAGCTGAGCCCGGTGAAATCTAGTCACATATTTACTGTTCGATGTTTGTTACCAGAAAGCCAAAAGACCACTTCTGGTCTGGAAGTATAAATGAGGTTTAGCATTATTTCTGCTAGCTTGGGACAGATCCATGGACTCATGCTTACAGGTGCCTCTGAATTCCGGTGCCAGTGGAATTTCTGCGAGCTTTGAGAAACACATGGAAGAGCAAGCTGCAGATAAGGATTTCTGTTTTACTGCGTGTCAGTTTCTGTGTGTGTGTGTGCATTTGTGCTCTTCATTTCTAAGAGTGAAATATAAGCTACAAATGTGATAGCAAAAAGTGTCTATTTTGAATACTGGTAAAGTTCAACAGCATCAGAAAGTTGCAAAGCAGTATTAGAGATGGCTTAACCTAACAAAAAAATGTGAAAAAAGTGAATGAAACAGAGAAAATAAAACGAAATCATTTTTCACTCACCTGAAATACATTAATTCAATTGATTCAGTCCTCTCGCGCTGAAAGGTTTTTGTTTGTTTGCTTAGATTTGTTTTGTTTTGCTTTGTTTTTATATATAATGGACTATCACTGTAATCTATGGCAGTATTGGAACTACTGCTTGTTCAAAGCTTCTTTGCAGACTCCTGAAACTTTCAGAAAGTTCCCTTTAGAATCACAGACTGGTTGAGCTTTGCAGGGACCCCTGGGTCCATGTAGCCCATCCCCTTAAGCTTTCTGTTCTTCAGACTGAACAGTCTCAGCTATCTCATCCTTTCCTCATAGGAGAGATGCTCCAATCCCTTTTGCATCTTTATGGCCCTTTGTTGGACTCTCTCCAGTAGCTCCATGTCTCTCCTCTAATGGGGAACCCAGAACTGAACACTGTACTCCAGGCAAGACCTCATCAGTGCCGAACAGAGGGGAAGGATCACTTCTCTTGACCTGCTGGCAACACTTTTCCTAATGTAGTTCAGCATGCTGTTAGCCTTCTTTAACTCTAGGGCCCATGTTCGACTTGGTGTCCACCAGGATCCCCAGGTCCCACTCCGCAAGCCTACTTTCCATCTGGGCATCCCCAGCAGTTATGCACGTGTGGGGTTGTTCCTCCCCAGGGGCAGGTCAAGGAGCACTTGCCTTTGCTGAACTCCACGAAGCTCCTGTCAGCCCATCTCTCCAGCCTCTTCGGCACCCTCTGGATGGCTGCACGGCCCTCTGACATATCAGCCACTCCACCCAGTCTGTGTTATCCGCAAACTTGAGAGAGGATATGCTCTGCCCCAACATCCAGATCATTAACGAAGACATTAAACAGTAAATTAGATGTTAAACTGGACCCAGCACTGACTCCTGGGGCACACCACTAGACTGTGTGCCACTGGTCACCACCCTCTGTGTCCAACTGATAAGCCAGGTTTCAGTCTACCTCGTGTCTGCCTGTCCAGCTCACACTTCATCAGCTGCTCTATGAGGATCTTATGGGAGGTTGTCTGAAAAGCCTTACTGAAGTCCTGGTAGACAATATCCATTGTTCTCCCTTCCTCTACAGATTCAGTCATTTCATCATAGACGGTTACCAAGAACCCAAATGCTGGCTAAAATGTTTCAGCCCTCACTAACAAGGTAGCTGCAACAAAGACTCCAGGCACCCTGAGTCAAGGGCAGTGGGTGACATTCATCAGAGATGGTTAGAGCTTTCTTGGACCTACACCCTTTGGCTCCCGTTACCTCCTTCATACCAGCAGGTACCCTCAAGTTTCTCAGAGGGTTCCCAGGCATTCCCCAATGATCTTGGACCTTGTCCCTAGAAGGTCCAGGGGCTGTGAAAGCAGAACCCAGAGACTGCTGCACAAACTGCTGCATCTGCTGCCTGTCTCTGTCAGTTGCTAGAATAGAGAAAGCTTTGGAAATTTTGAATGATTACCTTGTTCTTTTGTAAGCTGAGGCCTATTAGCCAAGCTTCTAAATAGGAGAAAAAGTTTTAAGAATCTTCAGAAATCGTTTGCGTCGCTTAAGTAGTCCTGTGTACGAGCAGCTCAACACAGCAGCAGTGTGCAGGAGGCAGTCTGGTTTAGTGCTGCCAAATAGGCTGTTAAAAAGTCTCCTGGAAGCATTGCTGCGTGTTAGTGCCTCTCGGGCTCTTGAGACCTCCCCTTTCCCAGCTCATTTTTGTGGTCATCCCCACTTTTTTCCTCCATCCACCTGCTGCAACCTCAATATGGAAGCCCCTGTTCCCCATATGTTTCCATACCCAGACGCTTCCCTCAGTGCTGCTTGGATCTGGCTCCTGGCATGGTATGAGAAGCGCTGGTGCATTTGATGTGAGAAGCACTGTTTGGTGCAACATGCTGCAACTCCACAAACCACTGACTAATGCAGACGAATAGAGAGATGCCAGAAAAGAGGGATTGGAAGGGAAGAGAAAGGGCAATTGGATGGAGATAAGGGTAACTCAAAGGAGAAGTGAGCAGACAAGGTTTGGAGGTAACGAGGGAAGGAACTGGATAGATTTGGAAATAGCTGGGGACAAGATTTACTGAAGGCTAGAGCAAGCTGTCTGATTGGTGGTGTAACCAAGGTCTGAGCTCACAGCATGATCCTGCATTCCTCTTCTTCCTCCCCCTACCTGGCCTGTAAGAGAGCAGGCTGGTGTAAATCCCAGCACTCCCCCTGTTGAGTCAGGAATCGCAGCAGCTTCTCATGGCTTCTGTGTCCCTCTAATGCTTTAAATTAGGATTTGAGGATGAGGAAAACAAAGTAAGGAAGTGGTAGATCAGGATGGAAAATGAAGGTTACAAGGTAAAGTGAACAGAAAGGACTTTGTAATGAATACAACAGGGCTGAAGTGTGTCCCTCCCATGGGTATCACATAAGCAAGGAAGGCTCTACCAAACAGACTTATGGGGAAAGTTCTCATACCTCTTCTGGGAAATCAGCACACCAGGTGCCTCTCTGCACATGAAAGCACACAAGACAGGCCCAAACAGGGGGAACTGAAGGTCTGTGTGCAGCTGCAGAGTTGTGATATCATTGGGATCACAGGGATGTGGTAGGATAGGTCGCGCAACTGGCATGTGCATTGGGTGGATACAGGCTCTTTAGGGAGGACAAGCTGGGAAGGGGGTTGCACTTAATGCGAGAAAGCAGCTGGTGTCTCTCCTGAGATGGATGATGAACTACTTCAGAGCTTATGGATTAGGAGGAGACAGCAGGCCAGCTTGGGCAACATGGTGTCTGCTACAGGCTGCCTGACCAGAAAGAAGCGCTTGCTGAGGTCTTCTTCAGACAACTGAATAAACCCCACATTCACAGGCCGTGGTCTTCATGGGAGACTTCTACCACCACACTACCTGCTGGTGCAGGTCGAACACAGCAGGAGGTGATGCAGGAGGTTTCTGGAGGCACTGACAATAACTTTCTGAGAGAGATGATGAAGGAACCAATAAGGAAAGGTGGTTCTGCTGGACCCCACAATTAGAAACAGAGAATTGATAATGTGAAGCTTGGAGATGGCATTGGCTGAGGTGACCGTAAAATGGTAGAATCCAAGATCCATAAATTCAGGTTAAAATGGTGGGAGGGAAATAAATTAAAAAGCAAGATGACAGACCTGGACTTTTGCCTATTCAGGAATCTGCTTGGAATTGTCCCATAGGAGACCATCTGAGACAGAAGATGCATCCAGGAGAGCTGACGGATTTTTCAAGGATCACCTTACCCAAACTCATGAACTGTCAATCCCAGTAAGAAGAAAAATGAGCAAAGGTGGCAGGAGGTCTGTATGTATGAACAAACATCTCCTGATAAAACTCAAACTTAAAAAGGAATCAATAGGAGATGTAATCAGAGAGGAGTGGCCTGAGAGAAATACAGAAGCACTGTGAGCATGCAGAGATACAGTCGGGAAAGCCACAATCCATGCTCCAGAGTCCATTCTCAGGTCACAGATTACATCAAAGCTGGGAGGACTGGGTGATGTAGATTTAGGGGGACATGAATGGGCTGGAGAATTGGACAGAAAGGAATCTCATAAAACTCAACAAAAGGACATACAAAGTCTCAGGGTAAGGAATAACCTCAGCCACCAGGACGGGCTGGTGTCCAGTGGGATGGGAGGCAGCTTTGCGGACTATGAGCTGTAGGCATAGCGGACAGAAGTTGAACATAAGCCAGCAGCGTGTCCTCATGGCAAAGAAGGCCGATGATATCCTGTGTTGCAGAAGGAGGAGTATCAACAGCATGTTGGGGTATGTGATCCCTCCCCTCTGCTCAGCACTGGTGAGAAATACCTGGAGTGTGTGCCCAGCTCTGGGCTCCTCAGTGCAACAGACATGCGCTTCCTGAAGGAAGTTTGGTGCAGTACCAGGAAGATGATTAAGGGATTGGATCATACGTCCTACAAGGAGAGGCTGAGAGAGCTGGTACAGACTGGGAGAACTCACTGAGAGCAGCCCTGCAGAGATGGATTTGGGGTTCTGGTGGATGGTGTCGAGCTTCTGCTCGACATGAGCCGGCAGTGTGAATTTGCAACCCAGAAGGCCAGCTGCACCCTGGGCTGCATCAAAAGAAATGTGACCAGCAGGTCGACGGAGGTGAACGTCCGCCTCTACTCAGCCCTTGTGAGGCTCCACTTGGAGTGTTGTGTCTGGAGCCCCCAGCACAAGGAGGATGTGGAACTGTTAGAGTGGGTCCAGAGGAGGGCCACAAAGATGGGCAGAGGGCTGAAGCATCTCTCCTATGAAGAAAGGCTGAGAGAGCTGGGGCTGTTCAGCCTAGAGAAGAGAAGTCTCCAGGGTGACCTCACTGCGGTTTTTCAGTACTTAAAGGGGACTTAAAAAAAAGACGGTGAGCGATTCTTGGCTCAGTCAGATAATGACAGGACGAGGGGGAATGGTTTTAAACTAAAAGAGGGGAGATTTAGATTAGAGGTTAGGAGGAAATTCTTCACTCAGAGGGTGGTGAGGCACTGGACCAGGTTGCCCAGAAAGGTTGTGGATGCCCCATCCCTCAAGGTGCTCAAGTCCCGGTTCGATGAGGCCCTGATCTAGTGGGTGGTGTCCCTGCCTGTGGCAGGAGGGTTGGAAATAGGTGATCTTTAAGGTCCCTTCCAGCCCTTGTATGATCTTACGATCCTATGGTACTGTTCAATCTGGGGAAAGGGAAGGTCAGAAGGAATCTTATCAAAGTAAAGAAGATGGAGACAGGTTCCTCTCAGTGGTGTCCAGTGAACAGATAAGAAGCAATGGGCAGAAGTTGAAATAAAAGAAACTTCATTTAAACACAAGAAAAAAAAATACTGTGAGGGTGGTCAAAGTAGAATATTGCTCAGAGAGGCTGTGGAGCCTCCATCCTTGGAGGTATTCAAAACTCGAGTGGGAATGGCCCTGAGCAACCTGGTGTAGCTGAGTCTGCTTTGAGCCAAGGGGCTGGGAAGGAGGACCTTCAGAAATCCCTGCAAACCTCAACCACTCTGCAGTTCAGCGATCTTCCTGAGAAACAGCTGACAGAAAACTTAATCTCTGAAGCTTATGTCCAGCTGACAACAGTACCATAGGATGGGAACTTCAGAAAAAGTCCTCATGGGCACAGTCCTGCACCTGAAATGGCCATCACTGACAGGTGAAAGACTTTCTCATCTAGTGGAAGTCTTCTTTCCTCTACAGCTGGAATAATGGCAATGACCATTCCCTTATAAAAACACCCAGAGCTACCATGAAAGGGTCAATATTGATCAACCATAGACCTTGGCTTAAAATTGCAGAGTCCTGCTGTACGTGCGAATGTGCAGCAGATTCTCTTTTTTATTATCTCTGTGTAATTTAGAAATAGCTGAAGATCAGATGTGGACCAGTGCACATTATTATTGCCAATATGAGTTTAAATTGCTCTCCTTGAATTATTTGACTTATCTTCTTCATCCTTGCTTTAATTTTTTGCTGTTTTAGGGTCAGATGCTGCCACATGTGATGAGTGGGTCACTTTTATGACAGTAGGCCCACTCCCATCTGTGGAGTTCATTTAGTTTAAATGTTACAACAATTAGGCTGAAATGACAAACTTAAAGAAAATTCATCTTTGCTTCTCAGTGAAGATCCTTTGCAAGCACATGATGGCCTTTACTGCAGGCATTTTCATGACTGCTAAGGAGAAGAACTGATATGTAAATGAAAAGCTGGATGCAATGCATGCTTAGAAGGGGTTTCACCTTGCCAGTCCTTGGCTGTGTAAAAACATGGTACCCAGGCAAAGCCAATTGTTCCTAAACTGGACATCTACTCTGGTCTTTTCCAGGAGGCTGGTAGCCTCAGAGATATTGCCTCCCATCCTGAAACAGATAATTGCAAAGGGAACTGGCCTTCTGTTCAGTCCTCTGGCCCACACAGCCTGAAGCAGCTAATGAGCTTTCTGTGCTCAGAGAAGTTGGTAATGCAGTTAACTGAAATGCAGTTTTTTGTCATGCCATCTACCGGATGATAATTCCCTGTGAGAAAGAGCAGGGTACATTTGATGTGTGCTTGATAAATCAAGGCAGAGTAGTTAACAGCAGTCACGTCAGAGCTCATTGTACACAGGGGAGTCCGTGCTCGACCATGTCTTCTGACCGATGCCCATGTCCCATCAGTGCCAAAGGATGAGGTCTTTATAGTGAGGGGTGTAGGACCAAATGTCTAAGTTATTACAAAATGTGAAGCTCTGAATATGACTCCCCAGGCTCTGATACTGAAAGTACTTACCTCTTTTTTTTTTTTTTTTTCATGCAAAGTGTCTGAATTTGGACAGTTTTTCAACAGGTAAGTGACTACTTTTCTCCTTTCTAAGAAGCTCTATAATAATTATATACCAACTTTACAGCAGCAGCTGCCTGAGCCAATTTCTAATCTGCACTCCAACTGTGGGACATCGCGCCCTGTACACACAACTTTTTCAAAGCACACAATTTCACTGGGTTGTCTCAGTTTACATTCTAGTTCTTGAAATATTGTTTACTGCTGAGAAGGAATTATTTCTCCCTTCACCTTTAAGTGAAAACTGATGTTTCATTTTTTATTGTTATTCTAGGACATAGACTTTAAGCAAAACACTAAAAGCAATACCTACCTTCCTCGTTTTCTCATCCTTTTATTGCAAAAGCAAGTCAGTGCTCTGTAGGAAGCAGTGTCCTGTAGTGCCTCTAAAACTGCTGCCTGAGTGCCCTTCTCAGATCCATCAATTCTTTTTTTTTGACTTTTATGGATATCCTAGGTTCACACTCAGCAGTGATGGCTGGAGCACAGCTCAGAAGAAGCATCCTCTATTTTGTGCTGTTAAAAGTGATGGCTGAGCTGGAAACATGGGCACTGTTAGCAGACTTCAGGCTGTAATTGCTGCCCACTGCCTCTGCTGAGCTGCCATTGGTGACAAAACTGGATGACGTTTGTCACCTCAGAAAACAGGAGATTGTGAAAATTACCAGAGTGAGTATGTAGCCATGTCTTGCTCATGACGAGAAGAGTATGTCTGGTTATTACCCAACATTTGCTAAGTGTACCAACTAATGGAGCGAGAGACATGAAAGATTTTCATAGGCCATCTGGAATGTAATTCAAATCTAGCCTGACGGAGGTCATGTTAAGTAAGATGAATTTTCATCTCTCCTTTCCTTTAAAATATCAACCTTTGTCTTCTAAAAAGTTACTTAAAAAGTGATAGTTAGGTGGTACCTGTATGTCTTACTAACTGGATGAATTTACTGACTCCTTGAGGGCCAAAGATGTGTCAGGTCTTCCAGGAACCAGTTGGGACAAATACATATTTCTTGGTCCTTCTTTTTGAATAAAGCTCTGGGTTTAGACACTGTGGACATGTGAAAGCATTTTGTGATGGAAACGTAAATCACAGAATCACAGAATCATCTAGGTTGGAAGAGGCTTCCAAGATCACCTAGTCCAACCTCTGACCTAATACTAACAAGTCCTCCACTAGCTATATCACTAAGCGCTACATCTAAACATCTTTTAAAGTCCTCCAGGGATGGTGACTCAACTATCAACCAATACTCCCAGGTCCTTGTCTGCCAGGCAGCTTTCCAGCCACTCATCTCCCAGCCTGTAGCTCTGCTTGGGGTTGTTGCGCCCCAGGTGCAGGACCCGGCACTTGGCCTTGTTGAACTTCATACAGTTGACCTCAGCCCATCGCTCCAGCCTATCCAGATCCTCCTGCAGAGCCTTCCTACCCTCGAGCAGATCGACACACGCACCTAACTTAGTGTCATCTGCAAACTTACTGAGGGTGCACTCGATCCCCTCATCCAGGTCATCGATAAAGATATTAAAGAGGACTGGCCCCAGTACTGAGCCCCGGGGGACTCCACCACTGACTGGCCTCCAACTGGACTTAACTCCATTCACCACAACTCTTTGGACTTGGCTATCCAGGCCCAAATGAACCCAGCGAAGCGTACACACAGTCCAAGCCATGAACAGCCAGTTTCTTGAGGAGAATGCTGTGGGAAACGGTGTCAAAAGCCTTACTGAAGTCAAGGTAGACCACATCCACAGCCCTTCCCTCATCCACTAAGTGCTTCACTTGGTCATAGAAGGAGATCAGGTTCGCCAAGCAGGACCTGCCTTTCATAAACCCATGCTGACTGGGCCAGATCGCCTGCTTGCCCTGCAAGTGCCACATGATGACACTCCAGATAATCTGCTCCATGAGCTTCCCTGGCACTGAGGTCAAACTAACGGACCTATAGTTCCCCGGGTCTACCCTCTGGTCCTTCTTGTAGATGGGCGTCATGTTTGCTAGCCGCCAGTTGACTGGGACCTCCCCTGATAGTCAGGACTGCTGATAAATGATAGAAAGCGGCCTGGTCAGCTCTTCCGCCAGTTCCCTCAGTACCCTTGGGTGGATCCCATCCGGCCCCATCGACTTGCATACATCTAAGTGCTGTAGCAGGTCGCTAACCATTTACTCGTGGACTATAAGGGCCACTTTCTGCTCCCCATCCCCTTCCCCCAGCTCAGGGTACTGGGTATCCAGAGAGCAACTGGTCTTGCTGTTAAAGACTGAGGCAAAGAAGGCATTAAGCACCTCAGCCTTTTCGTCATCTCTTGTCACTAAGTTTCCCCCTGCATCCAGTAAAGGGTGGAGATTCTCCTTAGTCCCCCTTTTCGTGTTGATGTATTTATAAAAACATTTTCTGTTACCTTTAACAGCAGTAGCCAGATTGAGCTCCAGATGAGCTTTGGCCTTTCTAATTTAGTCCCTGCACAGCCTTACAACATCCTTATAGACCTCTTGAGTGGCCCGCCCTCTTTTCCAAAGGTCATAAACCTTCTTTTTTTTCCTAAGCTCTAGCCACAACTCTCTGTTCAGCCAGGCCGGTCTTCTTCTGCACCAGCTTGTCTCTGGGCACGTGGGGACAGACCGCTCCTGAGTCATTAAGATTTCCTTCTTGAAGAATGCCCAGCCTTTCTGGACTCTTCTGCCCTTCAGAACTGCCTCCCAGGGGACTCTGCCAACCAGCGTCCTGAACAGCTCAAAGTCTGCCCTCTGGAAGTCCAAGACAGCGGTTTTACTGATCCCCCTCCTGACCTCACGAAGAATAGAGAACTCTACCATTTCATAGTCACTCTGCCCAAGACAGCTCTCGACCACCACATCTCCCACCAGTCCTTCTCTGTTTGTGAACAGCGGGTCTAGTGGGGCACCTCCCCTGGTAGGTTCACTAACCAGCTGCATCAGGAAACTTCCACGCTCTCCAGAAACCTCCTATACTGCTTCCCCTGAGCTGCATTGTATTTCCAGGATATGATATGTCTGGGAAGTTGAAGTCCCCCATGAGAACAAGGGCTGTCGATTTCGCAACTTCTGCCAGCTGCCTGTAGAACTCCTCATCAGTCTCCTCAGCCTGGTTTGGCGGTCTATAACAGACCCCCACCGGGATGCTTGCCTTGTTGGCCTTCCCTCTGATCCTAACCCACAGGGACTCAACCTTATCATTCCCAGCCTCAAGTTCCACAACACCAAAACACTCTCTAATGTAGAGAGCCACGCCACCACCCCTTCTGTGCTGCCTGTCCCTCCTGAAGAGCCTATAGCCAGGCATTGCAGCACTCCAGTCATGAGAGTGGTCCCACCACGTTTCCGTGATGGCAACCAAGTCATAGCCTGCCTGCTGCACGATGGCTTCCAGCTCCTCTTCTTTGTTGCCCATGCTGCGTGCATTAGTGTAGATGCACTTCAGCTGGGCCATTGCCTTCTCCCCCAGCCCTGACATTGTTCCCCCTGGCACACCTCTAATGAGCCCTACTTCATCCCCATCTCATCCCTTCTCACCTAGTCTAAAGCCCTCTCAATGAGCCCTGCCAGCTCCTGGGCTATTATCTGTTTTCCCCTTAGAGATAGGTGGGACCCATCTGCAGTTATCAGGCCGGGTGCCGAGTAAAGCACCCTGTGGTCAAATACCCGGTTCTAATTACAATAAGGCTATATTATTGCTTCCTTTTTTTTTCCTTTTTTTTTTTTTTTGAAGTCTCCATTTTCAAGTGAGCGTTTTCCTAGCTTTCTACATTGCAGTCTTCACTAACATGCAGACAAAATGACAGAATAGTATATATAGTTGGTTTTTTTTAAGAAATTCCCTGAAAAAGCAGCCAAATCAAACAATTCTTTTTTATTTATTTATTTTTTCCTAATTATTTTTTCCAGCTCAGAGAATTGGTTCTGTGGCTGAGTCTATTAAATCAAAGAGGATATTACTTGAGGAAGGCCTGTGAGATCAAATTTCTAAAGGACCTAGGATTATGTTTCTGTTTTCATTTGTTCTGTTTATTTTTGTTGGTTTTTGTTTCTCTTTTTTGATCTCTTACTTTTCCTTTTGGGGTCTGATGTATCACTTTGTGAAATCTTAAGTAATTGCTGGTATTGCAGCTCCTACCCGAACAGGTCATCTCTCTCTTCATGCCAGCAAATGCTGTGGTCAACATGAATCCCAGACCACAGCAGGTTCCTGTGTGCCTAAATTACTGCATTCAAGGGTAAAGAATCTGTTGCCTAATTCCTAGGTAGCACCTGGGACTGGGGTGTGCTGCCTGAACATTTCAGCCATGTGAAGGTATTTGTTCTGCCCAGAAACTGGGGCTAATGGGAATGTTTTAGCCTACAACTTTCCTAGACATAACTCTCAGAATACTTTAGGGAGATTGATTTTGGCAATGTCCATGAGGGAGGGGAGGAGCACCCACTCTTGGAGACTTGGGATGAGACTCTGAGCTCACAGAAGCTCAAAGCAAACAGCCTGAAGGATGCCATGATTTTCTTCTGTGACTCTGCTCTGATAATCAAAGGACAGAAGATGTTGGCTTTCGACCATGTCTCTTTCTCACAAACCAGTTTATCTCCCTGATGTTCAAATATCCCACTTTGGCCAGTGGGTTTCTCACTTAAAAGGACTGGAAAAATGACATTTCCAGGAAAGCACCAAAATGAGGCAGTCTTGGAGCTGCTTCTCAGCCTGGCACTTCACTTCAGTTTCTCTGCTTCTGAATGAAGCTGAATTATGGGAAATTTTATAGTTCTTGGTTTTGGAAACTGCCTCTGCCTTTATGGGAGGTAGATTTGAATGTTTTCTTCCATCACAGACTTTGGGATTGTCAGAGGATTGGGAGAGTCAACAAAATCTCCAATTCTGCAAATGTTTTGAAACAGAAGGCATTTTGAAGTGTTTTTTGAAGTCTTGCACTGTAAGACTTTAATCTAATTGAGCAATTCTGAAATAATTTTTTGCCAGTAAGATGTAACCATAAATATTCACAGGCAAGAGATCTTTCCAAGTTACAAGTAGCTCATTAATGTCCTTTTAATAGGCTCTGTGAGCACAACCTGAGCACCAGAAAGATATGCATGTTCCCTAATAAGGCACTTCCTGATGACAAATAAGAGCTGTGATCTTTTGTGTTCAATTCCCATGCCTTGGTTGCTTAAGCTAAATGAAGAGCTCTGTTAGCTGGCTGGAAAAATTGTGTGCTCTCTAAACTACAGCCAGTCAACAGATGTCAGTGTGTTCATTCTGACAGAGCTCAATGGTGCTTCCACAAAGGCAACGTCAAAACCCTACTGACTGTGTGGGGGATGAGAGAGAGCACCAAGCTACCCGTGACTACAAAGGTGCTTACTGTTAGCAAGCAAAAATCTCTGTCTTTGCCTTGCATTCCAGAGGAAACGCAACAGCATGGTATATTCAAGAGATAAACGATAAGGGACTATTGTTTTTTTCAAAAAGTTAAAATTTTATTGCCAGACTGAAAAATAAGACTATACGTTTTTTTTGTTGCGATCAGCTAAACAAATCAATATTTTTGGTGATATAATAAGAATTTAACTTTATGCACCCTACTGCAAAATTAACTGAAAACTGCTGAAATAATTTTGAAATATTAAAAGGGGCATGAAAAATGGCATGAATTTATTAAACAACAACGGATGTGAAATATAATTTATTTTTTAAAAATATGTCTATTTACAAAAAAAGAAAAAAACTACATTAAGCAGTTTGTGAAACTTTAATCTCTCAAGTTATTCAGCAGTATTAAGACACAGTGCCGTCCAGAATTAGAGGAGACATCTCTGACAAAGTCTCTGAACACCTGTGAAAGGTAGTTTATAATGGATTATGCTTATAGCAAGATTTAAAGAGGTTTTGAGGGAGACTGGCCCTAGATTTGTTTCAGCTGCAACATCCCAGTGAACACCTTGTTGCCTGGAACCAGAGAGCCCCTCCAACATGTAGTTAGGAAATAAGCGTTCATACAATTAGCAGAAATGCTCTTTCTCTAATTATGACTAGTGATGGTTTCCATCTGGAAAAGTTTCACCCAGTAACCTATCAAGAAAGCTGAAGGTAGCTGATAACTTAATTATTGATCAATGGTGGTAGTATTCACAACCAATAGCTCCAATGGCAAATTTCCCAAGCCTGTACTTGTTCTTGGGAATGCTTATTTCTCTGGCTGTAATTTCTCCTACCCAAAAAATGCTGCTGTGACATCAGACTGCCCTAACTGGCATTTTTTCTCAGTTTTCCATCTTTAGAGTTTCTAAAGATATTAGCACAGTGAAGGTCTGACAAAATGAATTCCGACAAAAGATAATTGCATGAATCTTTTGTAGCCGAGCACTTAAAACGCCTTGACACTGTCAGTTCCTATTTCACTCAAACGCGTGTCAAAGTTGCAATGCTGCCCCAGCTCAGGTAGGGGTGACAAGAATCACTCAGCCAGAGTGGTTGTGAGGATCTGAGTCCATGTGCATTAACGTGTTTTTGTTGTTGTTGTTCTGGTTTGGTTGTTTGTTTTTACAAAACAGAGGTCGGTGTATGGAAATTTGGGAATCAAGTTAACCAAGCTGACATCTCAAACAAGTTAACACTGCACTTGAGGCGCTAACACGTTGACACAACATCGTCAGATTGGGAATGGCAGTTACAATGAGGGATGGATCTATCGGTGTGCCAGAAAAAGGAAGACTCCTTGTGAAGCAGATACTTTTCCTCCCCAAGGATGGGGAAATAAACTGAGCTGGAGGAACTTGCCTGGTCTTGAAGTCAAACCTGGAGGAATTTAAGTTCTAGAGCAGAGTCAGCTGGCCTCCTCAGGCCTCCTGCCTAGGGGATGAGGCTTACTCACTGGTCCAAATAGAAGAGTCTCAGGTCACGTGCAAGTGAAGACCGCAGTGTTGGGGCAGGAAGAGAGAAGAAGCCATGAGACCCTGGCAGAAGACAAAGGGCTCCTGACAGTCTGAGTTAAGGAGACAGAAGGGACAGGTTTCTGCTATTTCAGGTATTTTATTTAGAAGTGCCGAGCCAGGGTGGCTTATCAGTGTTTGAGTCTTTGTTGTGCTCTTAATACTTCTAATTTGTCCCACTGCAGAAGTTTCCCAGTTTTACCCAAGTAAATATTTTTAACAAAAGCTGGTATCCATAGCTTTCTCATGAATGTGACTGGTCATTGCCCTCCGTACTTTAGGGTTACCCCTCAACACAATTAATTGATGGTTCTCCATTCAGGAGCACAGACCTTGATTATCTCTTAGATTTAATGAGAACCTGTTATGTCACTGTACCTCGTTTTTATACACTTGCTCTGTTAGCCATTTGAAGTGGGTAATGAATTTCCATTGAAATTGTTTTTTTCTTCCTCTTTCAGTTCTTTCTCTGGGAGCCAATCTGAAGGAACTTGATCTGCAAAAAGGGCAGACAACTGCAAAAGATTGCTTCCAGAACCTCTTCTTCCTCACAGTGACTACCTCAGTAATTTTCAATCTGCAACTAACATAATCAGTTTTTTCTTGCACTTCAAAGGAAAATGTCACTTTAACAATTAAATTTCTCTGTTTTCTTATGTTGTCTCAACATTTTCTCTTTTAAAAAAACAGTCGTCTAGAATCACTTTTTACTGACGTGAGCCCTGTGTCAAAATACAGAGGGATGATTCACAAGCTTGACTTGCAGCAGGATGGTTCAGGGTGTTTTAGGGATGTTTGTTTCAAATACCTTTGCGGTCCCCTTCATTGGGCTTTCCACTGTTTCTTTGTTACTGCAACTCCGCAGAGAAATCTTTGGCATATGATACTGATCCTGGAGGAAATATTATAACTGTAAATATTGAATTCAGTATTTTATGTAAAGATAGAGGTAAGTATTACCTTTTTCAAAATGAAGTTACAATTTATGATGGAAAACCAGGTGGGAGGAAGGGGGAATCCTTGGACGCCTTGAAAAAGAAAGTAAGTGCATGAAATCTTGTAACTCTGAGACAGGGATTTTTTAATTTAGCTTGCTAATTGTCAGTTAAGCACTTCTCTCTCCTCGTAACAAGCACTAAAGCACAAGGTGCTGGTAAGTGAAAGAAGTGTAGGTTTGGCTTCTGTCTTGCTTATCTCCAGAAAAGGCCAAATTAATTATGCTCAGTAGGCTCACTGAGCAGACTTTATCTATGCTGAGGAAGGCACACCTGGTCTGTGACATGAGAGTCAGCGGTGCTGTGCAGTGTGCAGGAGCACGAGCTAACTGTTGCAGCCCAGTCCCCATAGCAAGAGATGTGTAGTTGAAACGCCCATGTTAAGGACAGCGAGAGAGGAATTTGAGCGGCTCAGAGGTACAAACACAGTAGCAGTAACTCTGCATGCAGAGTATTTTGTTTTCAACCACACCAGCATCTTCGAGATGCAGCAAGGTGGCGATGCTTGCAGATGAAACCCAGGTCTGATGTCCTGAGCAGGCTGCAGGCAGGATGTCAGCCTGTCCCCTGACCCATCGCTCCTGCAGGCCCTGAAGAAAGCACCCCTTTGCAGCGGGCATTTCACACCCACAGCTGGTGCATGGGTTTCAAGCTGCCTGCCACTCCATGGGCAGGGCTGTTTGTGTGGGGAGAGGTGAGACCTGGCAGGAGGACATGGATCTAATGGCAATGTGGGGCTGAGTGGGGCAGGAGAAGTGCTGAGACCCAGCCAGGAATGCGCTGCAGACCTCAGGTATAGGGCTCCAGCTAAGGCAGTGACTTGTGCAGAAAGGAAATTAAAAAAAAAAAAAAAAAAGATAGAGAGAGAGAGACAAAAAAATAAATAAAAGAGACAGCTTTCAATCAGCTGAACTAACTATTGTGCAGCCTGCTATGAGGCTGAAATGAAACATGTCGGTACAATTCTCTCGTGCTTTCCACTTGAAGCCCAAGAGAGCACCTTCAGCTCAGCTGGTGACTGAGATCTGCTGGACACATGAAGTGGAAGAGCAAAGTAAGGCACTGGCAAGCCCATATTTGATCTGTAGTCTTGTTTTCACACTGCATAAACTTCCTTCTCCCCGAATCAGCAGCGTTATTGTAATCCTGACTGGAGGTGTTAAAGCACAGCAGTGAAAAAAGCTGCCATCAGTCTGGACACCTGCTGCCGTGCTTCCTGTTCCAGACCTGTCCAGGCAGGGCAAGTCGTGGCCATTCTGCCCCAGACCACCTTGGGCATTAAGTCAGATGGAGGAAAAGTGCTGCTCCAAAGAGCAGCACAGGTCTGGCTTCCCCAAATAATGCCACCTGTCTTGTGGTGGGGGAGGCAAAACCTCCTCATGCACAACGGGCGCTTTGGCTCATTTGATTTGCAGACACCCCAGGACTGATGTGTAATTGCTGGCTTCTTGCTTCAGCTAAATTTGGAAAAACAGATAGAAGAAACACAGCTCTTTTCTTTCTTCAGCTATCATATTTAGTCAATTCATTAATTTTACTTGCTGCCAAGCCTGCCTCCAGTTAGCCATTAATTTCAGGTGCTAAAATTGTAATTTAGTAACTGCACTGGACCAAAAGGGAGAATATAATTCACTTCTCTGCCTCTTAGGGGACCTGTACATATAGTAAATCAACCCAGAGTTACAGTTATACAAAAGTTGGTTTTAGTTGGAGAAAAAAACAGTATAATAGACAACTGGCAAACTCAACTACCAAAAATTACAAACCCTAATGGAGTCAGTCAAAAATATTATATCTCCATTTGAAAGGCCTAGCAATTTGTCAGCCAGACTTATTTAGAACTTGCTGAAGTGCTGCAGCCCTGCAGCATAATGCAGACAATGATATGGTCTTGATATCAAGTCCTTTCCCTATTCCCACTGAATCCCTTCTGCATCCTCAGATTTATACAGCACCTTGGCCACATGCAAGTGAAAAGAACAGTTAAAAGCTGACAGAAACAAACCCAATGATAACTCTTGGTTTAACCCAAAAAGAAGGAAAATCTATGAATGCCCATTCAAGCTGAAATACTAAGAAATCATTAATAAGCCAAGTTCAATGATGATGACAAAAGAAATTTAGGAACGAAATGGAATTATTGGCATTTGCTTAAATTTGCCAGTTTTGACAGCATGGGGAAAAAAAAATCTGTGCTGGAGAACTCACAAAGGAAAATACAATTTAGGTGGCGCACTCAGTGCAGGCTGACAAGTATTGAAACGCCAGACAAACACAGACCATTCCTCAGCCACTCCCTGCCTGTCCGTGTTTGCTGGGCTGAACTCTCCCGCTCACTGACAGCTCCTGGCCAGGGCTGAGGGCAAAACAGCTGGAGATCTCTTGTGTGTGCACATGGAAGGGAGCGGCCACCTCCAAAGACATGCTGATACCAGACCACCTAGAAGGCTTCCGACGTCCTCTTCTGCAGCAAACCTGAAGCGGGTCCAACTTCAATGCAGCACTGCTGAGGCACATTGTTGATCTCCTATCACGAGATTTCTGTTGTCCCAAATTTTCATCTTACTGTCCTCGAATAAATAAAGATGTTCTTCACTTGTACTGTGTGAATTCCTCACTGTTGGACTAACTGATCTTCGTTACTGCATTAGCTGAAAATTGAAAGTAGAGTAAGCTAAGTACTATATCCAAATTCAGCCAAGGTAAGTACAGGTGGTTGCTTCCTTGTTTCAACACTTTTCATGGTGCTGTGTAAATCCTGGGTTCCCCAGAAAAGCAGGAAAACTGTAATCCAAATCACAAAGAAAATAAGACCATGGAGAGATTAATGGGGGGGGGGGAGCGTCACTGCGACATCAGACTCGGAGACCCTGTTAGAGTAATCAGGCCGCTGGTTAAAATGTCAGGTGCCCTAATGAAGCACGAACAGTACCTTGTTATTTTTCTGTCAGTGACAAGCCTCAACCAACCCATGTCGCTGGGCTCCAGCCTCCACAACCTGCTGATGGGGATTTCTCCTGGGAAAAGCAGGCTACCAGCTCCGTGAATAGGTGCCAGCTTTTCCCCTTGCCTTCTCTGGACTGAGCTGGCAGAACCGAGAGCTCCCAGTCCCTCCCAGCTGCTCTATTACTTCTCCTTCAAGACCAGGAAGCTCTCACCAGCCTGCCCTGTGCCCGTGCTGCAATAACCTCCATCAACACACAGAGCACGCAGCCCTCCTTCCAAAAACTACTTTATCAGTCCACTTGGATCTTGGGGCTGCATTTCTCCTCTTTGTCCCAAGCCTCCAACGGGTGCTCCCTTTAGCCCCTAGGTACTTTCCCACTTCTCTTCTTTTCCATGAAGCTGGCACTCCTTATTAATCCTAGACAGCAGGGGAACACTCTGATCTCTAAGATCGATCCCTCCAATATTTCTGCCTTTTTCCTGCTTTTTTGCCACCTAACCTTACCCATAAAAGTGGCCTAGAAGAAAGCTGGAGAGGGACTCTATCAGGGTGTGTAGCCATGGAACCAGGAATAACGGCTCTGAACAAATGGAGGGGAGATTTAGATTAGATGTGACGTGAAGAAGAAATTCTTCACTCAGAGCACAAAGTGCACAGGGGAATTAGGGCTGAAGATGCACCTTGCTTCTGTTCTTTTCCATAAAGAATAGAATGAAATTACCTAAAAACCAGTGTTAAAAATAACCCCAGGGCACAGGATGGGAGGTGCAGGGCAGTCCCTGTGGCCGAGGGGCAGCCTTTCTCTCTGGCAAGCCAAATGGCCCGGTGGAGCCAGCCCCAGGAAAGGGGCCCTCAGCCCCCCCAACCCTCCTCCTTGTCCACGTGAGGAGTTTTCCATTAGAGAGAAAGCAAACAAGACTTTTGTCTCATTTCTGCCTGCTTTAGATTAAATTTTATTTTTTGAAGAGTTTTTATTGGCTCAGCATCAAATAATAATAACAACAACTTTGAAATGGCAGATTCTTTTGTTTCTGATCATATATGAAACCCTTATTGAGAAAGTATTCTCTATTCTTCTTGCATAAGAATAAATGTTTTCTTTTCATTAGGCATTCTAATATTTAAAAATATGTCTACATGATTGTTAATATTTTTACTTGAATTGCAGATTTGCATCTTTAATTTGACTAAGCTAGATAGTTTTAGAGCTAAGGCTTTTGACTAACCCAGAAAATCTATTCCAGTGTTCAAAAGCCACTTTGCTTTTGATAAGGTACTGGATCAACAGATCAGTAACTTGAACAAGTCCGGCCCATTCTTCCTCCTTCAATTCTATTTCAGGTTTTGTTATCCTAAGTTTTTCCTCCGTTTCTCCAGGAATGATGTGCAAAGACTCCAGTAGAGTTGTGAAAATCAAGCTGATACAAGGCAGCAATGAGCAAGGGCAAATGGTGATTTAACCAGACAGCTTTGCAGAGCTGTGGAGGAGATAACAACTCATCTTTGTGGTGTTTGTTGTTAAACATCACTCCTTCTTCATTACTTCATTCATTTCTTTTTATCTCAATCTTGATTACGAATTTTAGAGGGCATCTGTATTGGGTTTATGTGGCAAGCCTTTGGTCTGTACCTGGGGGGCTGCAGAGGTGGCCTCTGTGAGCAGAGCCCAGCAGCTGCCCCATGTCAGAGAGGAGCCAGCTCCAGCTGCTCCAACAGGGACCCACCGCTGGCCAGAGCTGGGCCATGAGCAACACTGGTTGGGCCTCTGGGAGAGCAGACTGAAAAAAGGAGGAAAAAAACAACTGCTGTGCTGCAGCAGCTGGGAGGAAGGGGTGAGAACTGAGCAAGAAGCAGCCCTGCAGCCCCCGAGGGCAGTGCAGCAGGAGGGCAGGAGGTGCTCCAGGCAGGCAGCAGCAGTTCCCCTGCGGCCTGGGGAGAGGCCCCTGGTGGAGCAGGCTGTCCCCCTGCACCCACGGGTCCCACACGGAGCAGATCTCCACGCTGCAGCCCGTGGAGGAGCCCCCGGTGGAGCAGGTGGATGTGGCCTGGAGGAGGCTGCGGCCCATGGAGAGCCCCCGCAGGAGCAGGCCCCGGGCCGGAGCTGCAGCCCGTGGAGAGGAGCCCACGCAGGAGCAGGGGGTCTGGGGGGAGCTGCCGCCCGTGGGGGACCCGTGCTGGAGCAGTTTGCTCCTGGGGGATGGATGGACCCCGTGGTACGGAGCCGTGTGGGAGCAGTTCCTGAAGAGCTGCTGCCTGTGGGCAGCCCCCGCAGGCTCAGTTCGGGAAGGACGGCATCCCGTGGGAGGGAGCAGAGACTGGCATCCACAGGGAGCAGGGGCAGAGAGGGACCATGAGGGAGAGGTGGAGACAAAGCATCAGGGACAGACCGCAGCCCCCATTCCCCTCTGCCGCTTGGGAGGAGGAACTGGAAGAGTGTGGATGAGGGGAAAGTTGGTTTAGTTTGCTTTTAGTTCTCATTGCTCTACTTTTATTAATTTGCAATATATTACATTAATATTCCCAGATAACTATTTTGCTTGTGATGGTAGTTGGTGAGCAATCTCCCTGTCCGTATCTCAAACCGTGAACTGTTTTATTATATTTTCTCCCCCCATCCTGTTGAGGAGGGGGAGTGAGAGAGCAGCATGGTGGGCAACTGGCATCCAGTCAAAGTTAAACCAACAAGAGCATCTTATTTTGTAAGGACACTTGCACAATAAGCATTGCAAAGAAAATTTCTCAGTCTATTTATTTTGCTTTTCTTTAAAGGCCATCAACAATTAGATCTAACAGCTTGTACTGAGACTGTCCTCTGCTCATGTGCCTCCTCTGCCTTTCCATCACACATTCCTTCTCCGTCGGACAAATGAGACACTAAAGATGTTGGATTGTCCTCCAGATATCATGTAAGCAATTTACAGTATGTTTTAAAGCCTCACTCCAGCAAAGCACTTATCCAGTTTTGGAAGTAAAGATAGGCTCTGAGTCACAGAGTCACAGAGTCACAGAGTCACAGAATCATACAATCGTAGAATGGTTTGGGTTGGAAGGGACCTCAAAGATCATCTCATTCCAACTGCCCTGCCATGGTGGGGGACTCTAAATCAGGTTGCTCAAAGCAACATCCAACCTGGCCTTGAAAACTTCAAGGGGTGGGGCAACCACAACTTCTCTGTGCTACTTGTTCCAGTGCATCACCACACTCAGAGTGAAGAATTTCTCCCTTATCTAATCTAAATCTGCCTTCTTTTAGTTTAAAGCCATTACTCCTTGTCCTATCCCTACACCCCCTAGCAAAGAGTCCCTCCCCAGCTTTCCTGTAGCCCCCTTTAGGTACTGAAAAGTTGTTATAACATCTCCCTGAAGCCTTCTCTTCTCCAGGCTGAACAACCCCAACTATCTCAGTCTATCTTCATAGGAGAATTGCTCCAGCCCTTCATCACCTCTCTGGCCCTCCTCTGGACTCATTCTAATACTTCCATGTCATTTTTGTGCTGGGGGCCCCAGAGCTGACCGCAGGGCTCCAGGTGGGGTCTCACGAGAGCAGAGCAGAGGGAGACAATCCCCTCCCTCGCCCTGCTGGCCACCATGCTGTTGGTGCAGCCCAGGTTACAGGTGGCTTTCTGGGCTGCAAGCACACATTGCTGGCTCATGGTGAGGTTCTCATCAACCAACACCCTCAGGTCCTTCTCCTCAGGGCTGCTCTCAATCCATTCTCTGCCCAGCCTATATTCATGTTTGGGATTGCCCTGACCCAGGTGGTGGACCTTACATTTGGGCTTGTTGAACTTCATGAGGTTCACACAGGCCCACCTCTCAGGCCTGTCCAGGGCCCTTTGTATGGCATCCCTTCCCTCCAGCATGTTAACAGCACCACACAGCTTGGTGTTGTCTGCAAAGTTGCTGAGGGTGTACTCAATCCCACTGCCCAAGTCATCGACAAAGATGTTAAATAGTACCAGTCCCAATACAGCCTCCTGATGAACACCACTACTCACTGTTCTCTACCTGTACCTGTACGTCTAGCTGTTTACTGCAACTCTTTGAGTATGACCACCCAGCCAATTCCTTATCCAACAAGTGGTCCATCCATCAGATCCATGTCTCTCCAATTTAGAGACAAGGATATCATGGGGAACAGTGTCAAATGCTTTGCAGAAGTCCAAGTAGATGACAGTTGCTCTTCCCTGCTCCACCAATGCTCTAGCCCCATTGTAGAAGGCCACCAGATTTGTCAGGCATGATCTGCCCTTACTGAAACCATGTTGGTTGTCACCATGCAACTCCTTATCCTTATTTTCTGTGTGCCTTAATGGAGTTTCCAGGAGGATCTGCACCATGATCTTGTTGGGCGAAGATTTGACACTGACTGGCCTATAGTTCACTGGGTCTTCCTTTTGTCCCTTTTTAAAAATGTGGGTTATGTTTCCTCTCTTCCAGTCAGGGGAAATTCACTGGACTGCCATGATTTCTCAAATATGATGGACAGTGGCTTAGCAACTACATCTGCCAGTTCCCTCAGGACCCGTGGATGTATCTCCTCAGGTCCCATGGACTTGTGCACCTTCAGGTTCCTTAGATGGTCTCAAATCTGATCTTCTACACTGGGCAGTTCATCATTCTTCCAGTCTAGGCCTTTGCCCTCTGGGGCCTGGGCCATGGGGCTGGCAGTCTTGTCGGCAAAGACTGAGCCAAAAAAGTTGCTGAGTACCCCAGCTTTCTCCATATCCCAGGTGACCAGAACTCCCATTTCCTTCCAGAGAGCGCCTACAATTCCCCCAGTCTTCCTTTTTATCACTGATGTACCTATAGAACCCTTTCTTATTGCCCTTTATGTCCCTGGATAAATTTAATTCTAAAAACACATCTCTATAATGCCAGTGCCAAAGCCCTGCAGGCGTGCGTACATCTCTAACTCTTGTTTATTCCCCATGCTACGTATGTTAGCATAGAGACATTTGAGTTGGGCCCCTGATGAAGCTGACTTACTGGTTGCAGTGGCTGGACTTCCTTTGTGTTGCTCTTCAGGTGCTCTCCTGCTGACCTGTGACCCTTCTCCAGGCTCTGTCACTGACACTGGCATCAAGCTGGGAGGAGCAGAATGGATTGAGGTTCCCCTTCCTCGGCAACTCCAGTTCAAAGCCCTCTTCGCCAGCTTGGCGAGCCTATGACTGAGGTTGCTTTTCCCCTTTTCTGGCAGGTGGACCCCCTCAGCCCCCAGCAGACCAGGTTTCTCAAAGCAAATCCCATGCTAAGCAGCCAAAACCCTGGCTGTGGCACCAGCCCTGCAACCATGTGTTGATGTGCCAGATTCAACTGGCCCTTTCAATCCCCTTCTCTTTGACTGCTATGGCATGCTTAGCCCTTGGGACTTGGACGAGATGGCCTTTAAAGGTCCTTTCCAATCCAAACTGTTCTGTGATTCTGATTTTGTGCAAGAGGGATGGGAGCCTAGGAAAGGCAGAGTGGTGCTGGTAAGGTAAGGAGCTGGACATCCCGGTGGCAAGCAGGAGAGTGTGGAGGTTGGTCAGTGTGAGATTAGGCCTCTGGGGTGAGGAAATTTATGGGGCAATCCCAGAGGACATTTGGCCTCAGCAGTCTGTGGGGTGGGTGTATCTGTATAGGTGCATACATACACATAACTCCAGACACATTACCTAACTTCTATATTGCTTCTCATCATATATTTTTCAGCAAACACAGCCTTCTACTCATGCATTTCCACTAATTGTCTTACTTCTACAATAGTCTGTACTGGAGCAAAATCTGAAACATTTAATGAGTAATATAATCAATTTCTTACAAAATTTGTCCTTTTTTTTTTTCCTCCTTAATCAGTAGAGTGACTGGTTGCCCTGTTAGACCCTGTGACTTTAAAATACGCCCTGGTTTAATTCAGCAAAGCAGCTGGAACACAGTTAAGAAATAAAAGGCATCAAAACAGCTCAAGAGCAGTCAGAGCTCAAGAGAGAACCCAGGAGCCCCCTTGCTTGCAAAGACGGTGTCATAAAGCCTGTGTTCTCCCAGGAAGCGGAGCAGCTCTTGTGCTGCCTGCTCCTGAGGGAATAGTGGTCTATAATCAGTTTTCAAGATTTTCAGTCTTGCAAGCATTTCCTCTTCTGGGGGCAATAGGACACTCTATGATAGCGTAAGTGCTGTTGTCTGGGATCCCAACCCCGGACTTGAGGAGAGAATGTCATATATTCAACCCTAAACCAGTAGCAGCAGGAATAGACTCTTGGAAATCTCCAAAACCCACATGCAGACCCAAACACTTCAAACCTGAATGTTTGGTGATGGTAATAATAAGGATTAATATGGTGTTGCTTGTAAACAAATTTGCTTGCTATACTCCTACTGAAGTTGGGGGAAGCTAAGCCCTGCTTTTCTTGAAGGTCTGCATTTCTTATTGGAACACCTTCATTTAGTTCACAGAGAAATTGTTTGCACACTAATAAATAAAAATAAGTTCAGAATTCATTTTAAAAAATCACCCACTTTTTAAATTAAGATAAGCATTACACAAATTTGCTATCATTTCTTCTATGCCTACCTGAGAACATCTTGCCTTGAAAGACTTCTATCAGAACTGACTTTGCAACTAATAATGTGGTCTTTGTCACTTAACTCGAAGGTCCCTATTGGCTTTAGCACAGTGAAGCATTAAGAAAATGAATTATTTTTTTTTAAAATGCATACCCTGAAGTTTGATTTGTTGAAAACATTTCTTGAACTGACAAGACACATGCTGTGTCTGTGAAACCCACTGGGAACTTTCAAAACTTGAGCAGCAGTTTCTAATCACTGACTATCATTAGCATTTTAGTGAATAGATTTTTGATAAGAAAAATCTTTGCCCTATGAAAAAGATTTTTTTTAATTTTTTTTTTTTGTGTGTGTGTGCAAACAGATCTTCTCTTTTAATTATTCCTTCAGCTATCCTCTGAGCTACAGAGAGTTCTGAATGATCATGTTTTTCTGTGGCAAGGGAGTACAGTGCTGTGGCAACAAATACTCCCATTATGATGTAACTTTATGCTGTCGTCTGTGTATTACTAAACCATGGAATATGCCTTCTGCTATGTGTGGCAGCAGGTCAAAGGGTGGCTTCCCATGATGGAAGGCATGCCTGGATTTCTGATGGACCTCACAATGGAAGTGGCTGAACTGTGCCAGTGCCCCTTCACTGTAGCCTGTTAATGTTAACTTCTGTATGTGTGTAGAGCCAAGCAGAGTAAACAGGGTCTCTGCACAAAAAGCGTCAGACTTTTCAAGCTGTAGAGACAACCAAATATGTTACCCATAGGTGAAACAAAGAGGAAATGCAGAGGACATTCAGTGAAAAGTTTCTGAAGGACAGTGAAATCTTGTTGACACAATAGCGGAAAGAATAAAGAGTTGATACTGTTTCTCTATGCTTTCAAGATGTATTTGACAAGATCTCTCAAAGACCATTCTGAAAATTTGGCAGGCAGTAAAATGTGGAACCAGCATTACTCCAGAAACTGAAGTCTGAAGGTGTCTGTGAGGCACTGAGAAATGCTAGATAAATTAAGACTGTGATAACGGGAGCAACTTGTAATTTACCAGTTTGGCTTTGGAAGCTTACATATTTCTTGGTTTTAACTGGAGCCACTCAGAGGAAAATCCTGAAACAAAATGTGCTACAGCAGTCAAAAGGGCAAACAAAGCCACATGCTGTCCTAGACATTTCACAAGAGAAGGAAATGATGGAGTCAAGGTAAAGCTTTGTCCTTCTTGTCTGATCCTGGAAAGAGCATGGCAAGGAAACACAAAAACGAACTAGGTCCTGTAAAGAAGCAGGATAGTCATCCTTCCACCTAAGAAGCCAAGGACTAGTGAGTGCAGATGGGAGACTAATTAAGCTCCATCCTACAGCTCTCTGATACTCACCTGCTAGTGTTTGCAGGATTAAGGAAACAAGACAAACGAATGAACCCAGCTGTATGGAAGGAGTCCCTGGATGGATGTGCAGAGCCAGCAGAGCCAGTCTGTACTATCAAACAAAGCAGAGCTGGGACTTAGCACAGAGGAAGTGATACCTGAATACCCAACAAATTTTCTGTTTTCTGCTAGGGTAACATGGCTCTGCTGGGCTGGAGAACATCTGCATTATTTTTGGTGCTTTAGCTGAATGCCATCCCCCACCCCAATCCCCTATCCCCTCCCCGATAATAATTATTCTGTTGTCTTTAAAAATTATCATAACCATGGGGCCAAAGGAGAGATGAGGCCAAGTGCTGTGTGATGATAATGCAGCTGAGCTGAATAATAGCCTTTGTTTTTCACCTTTAGTAAGAACTACTACAATAACAGGGACTAGGACTGTAGAAAGAGGCCATTTCACCACAAGCAATGCCAGGTTGTTCCTCAAGATGCACCCGGTGACATCTCTGCAGAGGACAGGACAAGGGGAGGAATCCTGGCTTTGGAGAGGACACTGGAAGAACATCAATGATGTCTGTCCCCTTGCAGCATGTGCCTATGCCTGGCAAGGTTGTTACAGCTGTGTCAGCGTTTCTCATGAAATTTCCATGTCTCGAGGCCTAAGTTGACAGAAAGAGAGAGGACACGAAATCTGTCCTGTTTGGTGGTGGTTTATGGGCATACACTAAAAAGTTTTTGGTTCTTTTCTTCATCACTGGGGCCATTTGCAGCTTCCTTTTCACTCTGCTGGTCTCCAGCAACGTCTGGGCTCTCCTGCCTTTGGTTCTCTGACTGCTGCTCCTTCTCTTCTTCCTCCATCAGCAAGCATTTGCCTCCTGGTTGCTGACATTTCAGGACCAGGAAATGCAGTCACAATGCAAACAAGACAAGGAGAGGATCTGTCCTCTCCTCAACAGAGGATCTGTCCTTTCCTCAACAGCAGCTCCCAGTCCAAGTACAGGGGATCCTCATGAAGTACAAGACCGTAAACAAGGGCTGTACGCACCACTGGCTCTCAGGAGTCACTCACTGCTTGAAGTCTCATTGCTGGGAGTCAGCCGGAGACAAGCTGCTCTTGTCCAGCTCAGCTGCTCTGAACTGCCTGTCTTCCCCAACCCGGAGCCTTTCTGCACATGGGCATGCACAGCACAGAAATGCACTTCACTGGGAAGGACCGGTAAGGAGCTGACAAGTGCTAGCGGGAGAAGTGAGAGGGTAGATGTTGTGAGAACTCGGATGACACAAGGTCCCGAATGTAGCAGGAGAAGTACTCATCTAAAGTCATACAAGCAACCTTTGTGCTTCTGCAGAAATAAATAAATAAATAAATAAATAGACATACGGCTTTCAGGGACTGTTTCGTTTCCTGGAAGCAGAGAAACCTGGTGAAGAACGCACACGTACCCGTGTGACTTCTTGCCTCCTGACCTGCCGCTGCTGGCCAGGTTGGCCTGGTGGTGTGACCTGCCTAGTGGTTTGCCACCCAGAGCTGGCTCCAGGTGGTGGTCAGCCAAGGGGCGAAGCTACACAGAGGTGTAGGAGACTGCCCCACACAGCCGAGTAGTGCTGGTGGGAGCCTGGGTCGCAGCCAGCGTGGGACCAGGTGACATCGCTCAGGCCCGGCCTGGGCACCATCTTCCTGCAGGCCTGCCCCTCTGCACTGCAGTGCTCGGTCACGCCTGTTCGTCCCCGCAGCCAGAAGGGAGGCAGGGCTGGCCGGGACACCTGTCCCCGTCTGCAGCAGTGGGAACCTCCCTCCCAGGGCTTTGCTTGCGCTGTGGGGAAGCAATGGCTGATCGGGACTGATGGGACGTGGCCCGGCAGGCTGGAGAGAGGTGCCTACGGCTCGACCGGGTCTCTCCCAGCAGAAGAAGGAAGGCTTTGGGGAAGCAGCAGGAGCTGGGGGGAAAAGAGGATGCCAGGTGCCCAAGGTGAAGAATCGCAAATAGGATTTTTTTTTTTTTTTCGAGAAAGATGGAGAAAAGAAGACACAAAAAAAAACTTCTGACTTTTCCTCCCCACTGTCTCTCCCGTGACGTGCCAAACTTCCCTGCTCATGTGCAGCTGCCCTCTCTGTCTGACAGGGAGGAGGTGAGGAGCTGACAGTGTTCAGGAGAGAAAAAGGGAGAAAAAAGAGTGAGAGCACCAGAGAGAGGCTAGTTGCAATCCCCTGCTTGAAGCTGATAATTAATAAATGAAATGCCCTGGGACTCCACTAAAGCTTCCTCAGATGACTTATCTGTCGTGGGCTCGGTAAAGCATTAAATGGCCATTTTCTGACAGAATGACTTCACTGCGTTGGAGCTTCCTTGACTTTGTGTGGAATATTTCTCCCCTCCTCCCACCCTTTTTTTTCAGTCTTCTCTGTTTCTTTCTCTCTCTCTTGCTCTCTCTCCCTCTCTCTCCCCCTGGTTGATGGCTCTAGTTCATTTCTGCCTATTTAATTGGGCCCCGGATGAATTTACTCGACAGGGCCATTCATCATGTGGCAGCGGCTGGCGGACGAGCCCAGGGGGAGCGGGGCTGACAGCTCCAGCAGCCTTGGATGCTGCCTGACTCTGGAAGTTCACATATTTGGGCATTAGTGCAGCTATTAGTTTAACAAGCTTCGTTTATCCCTGTCACTACCACTTCAGCTTCCCATGTAATCATTTGAAATGTAGATTACTGCTAGACAAATGGGACAGAGCAAGAGTACACAGGAGGGAAAAAAGTGACATGGATTGCTTGCTATGAGCTGTTTTTGTTGTTGTTGTTGTTGTTGTTTTGTTTTGTTTTGTTTTTCTTTCCCTCTTCTAATACATTTCTATGTGAGTGTTCTGATTAACTTAATATTCACATTATTCCTATCACAAGAGGTTTGTCACCTATGTACACCCATTTTTAGAAAATATGTGTTAGCTATTTATTGTCCCAAAGTACATGTTTAAAGCAATCATACAGCCGTCCAGGGGTCCAGAAGTTTGTGCACACCTAGCCCTCTCTCCATATACTTTTTCTGTCTCTGCTTCAAATTCATTGTGGTCTGCCTCTTATCATGGGCACAGCATGGACTTTTGAGAAACCATCAGCCATGCCCTCCACTCTACCACAGAAACACTGGTGCATCTGCTTCCGCACACATCCCCATGACCCTGCAATGTCAGATCACACACGTACTGCTAGGAGACGAGGCAATGCCAGCTCATGGCAGGCAAACGTTATCTCTCCTGGGCTTTCCCCAGGTCCTCCAGTGCTGTGTTAAAAAAAAGGAAGGAAAGTATGAGGCTGAGAGCCTCTTGTGAGCCCTTTCTCTAGGAGCTGGTAGAGGTCATGTTCTTCAAGCCGGAGATGCCACCAGATTCTGAACCCGGACCTTTCCCAACACAGATCCAGTTCCCTTTGCTGGAATCTACGTGAGATATGGCAACAGGATGACATGGCAAATGTAATCACCCCTTCTAGTCTCCTGTTAAATGGGTTATGCCTCGCTACATTATTTTTGCACTAGGGTAGAAGTAAAAGCAGAGCAGTATTTCCAATGTTCAGAGATGTTTTGGCAGTTATGATCCAGGAGTAAAGGTGAGGCTAGTATGCAAGCTATTCCCAAACTTCTCAAGTCATTATGGTTTTGATGAGGGCTAATGTACCCGGACTTGGGGAGGATGGAAGGGAACAGCAACTAATCTGCTCCGGTAGTCTATATGTCATAGACTCATAGTATCAGTCATTCCCAGCAAGTCCAGGAACAACACAATTTATCCTTTGAAAACACATTCAAAGGTGTCGGTGATGGACCCGTTTTATTGCAAAGAAACATCATCCAGTGCTCAGCTATCCCTCCGATTTAAATGTGCATATTATTCTGAATTCATCTGACCCAACTCTTGACTCTTATTTGACTTTCTTTGCTCAACATAGAAGCTCTCCTCTGTCAGACCACATACTTTTGCTCAAAGTTCCCATTATAGACCAGATAGGTCAAGTCAGTCTTTAATAAACCCTTGAATCAACCAAACAGGTTATTCTTATTCATTCTCTTAATACAAGTCATGTTTCCAAGCCTCAAATGATTCTAGCAGACTTAGCCATCTCCAGTTTGCCTGCATCTTTTCTGAATCAGAGGTGCTTTACTCTGCTAATGGTACCACTAGTGCTTCACTCAGGAATACCATTCCTATCTGTCCTGCCATCCATACTCCTCGGTCCTCCAAAGTCTGTTTCCTAATCAGTTAGCCACAGGCAGGCTCTAGGAGCTCTCTGTCGGTTGGTTTGCACCTTGCTCCTCACCATGTCCTTTTCCCTGTCACGGTTTCTCGGAAATGCATGCCTTCTTCCTATAAATCTAAGATCATTCCATGTTAAAACCTGTGTTGCCTTGCATTTTGTTTTGTGAAAAATGTGTTGTTGAAGTAAAAATGTAAAAGCTAACTTTGCAGATCTGAATGTTTTACAATGACACTCCATTAACCTGTGATATCTGCAGGCTTTATCAGTATGGGGCTTGGGATTTTGTTCCTGGCCCTGGACAGAGCTGAATGAAATTTAGAAATTCAATTCTTTGGGAAAATCTGGTCATTCAGCACTTCTCTTCATACCAAAGCAGGATGAGGCATTAAAATTCAGAAAATTCTGTGTTTTAATATTGTGACAGATGTTCTGTGTTTTAATATTTTAGAAGACACAGAAATGTGAAAATATTAAAATGAGAAAATACTAAAACCATCCTAAATGGAAGCTCTCTAAATTTCCTGCAGTAAGGCATGGGTGTGCTGTTTGCCTCTGGAAGGAAAGTAGTGGGTTGCAATTATTGTGGTGTCCCTTTTGAAAAAAAAATAAAAAATAATCATGGCAGTTCTGTTTTTGCATGTGATCACTGGCATTGTCATGGTTCATTCTGCTCATCTCCTGTCTCTCCCCCTATTTGAACAGTAAGATCTCCAAGGTGCAGCTTGTGATATGTTGTTATCCCTTTCCAAGCCACTGCAAAGTGACACAATTCATTTATCCCTCCCTCCTCTGCAGCTCTGGGACTCCCCTGAGGGCCTCAGCAGCTGGTGTCTTCCCCTAATGAAAACAGCTCACAGGTCTGTGTCAAGCCTAGTGGCAGATCAGATCAAAGGCACCTGATTTTCTTTAGTCAGCAACAAGCCTGGGAGTCGTGCAGCGGGTGTAACGCCCAGCCACCTTTCCATTCCCCTGCCAACACAGATAGGACAAATAGGAAAATCCTGGGCTCAACTCCGGTGCAAATCCCAGGCTTGCTCCTCTGGATTCACTCTATAAAATGTCTTAAGGATTACTTTGTCCTAATTCCACCACAACAGAGCTAGGTGGATACATTAGAAGACCAGATTTTCCTGTAGCTTAGTATTCTTCAGGAGATCCAGGTTCAAGGGAATGGAGAATTATTCCGTGAAAGAAAAGCCAGAAGAGGAGAAATGTGGGAGAAGAGAGCAACGGGAGTGGTTAATGGGTGCTACTTTCCCTTTCTGAACTTGGAAAATCACAGCTCTGCAATAGCAGGGACATCCCTGAACATCCTTAGCTGAGCTGGAGCTCAGAGAGTGTCCCTGGCCTTGGTCTTCATTACTAAACACATGCAATACTATAACTGATCTGAAACAGTATTGCCCTGGACAAGGATGCTGTAGCCAGCCATGTATGAACAGCTGAGCTCCCACATTTTTTTACACGTGGCACCACAAGAAGACCATCCTACCAACCTGTTCCCCTGAAAAAAAATAAAAAAAATCTGTCAGGGGCTGAAAGGGAGGGTTGAGAGGAATAGAGGAACCATAGCCCCTCTCCTACTTTCTGCTGTTGCAGTTTGGCAACATGACAGGTAGTCTCCCTCTTCTGGAACCCATCTTCAAAGGAATGCCTGTGACTTTCCAGTAGGGTGAAACAGACCCTCCAAGGTGCTGTCATTGTTGTCTACCTGTTGGTTTCTTCTTTTCTGGCATGCTTTGCAGACAATGGCTCCTCCCTCTTGACTACCAAGTTCCTTGGCGCTGATGAATTCCAGACATCGCTGGGGAAACTTGGTTACAGTGACTACACTCTTGAAAAGTAAGTCAGGTTTGCTGAAGTATATCCAGCCAAAACCTCAGGCTAGCAATTATTTTTCTGGCAGTCATCTTCCTCCCCAACACCTACGCAGACAAGTCTGAAACAATTGGAGCTCCCATCCCCAGTAATTTGCCTGCTGCATTTCCAGGACATGCTTGCAGTCCAGGAGAGGGGTATGTGCAGATCAAGTAGAGAACTGGTGAGTTTGAGGAATCTGAGCGTCGCAATTTGGTGTTGTTTTCGTAGTCACTTGCCTGGTCCAGTCTAGCCCTTCTACATCACAGGAGAACTAGGAATTGTTGTTCTTATTGTAATTAATTATAAGCTATTAGTTAATTATTAATTAGCTAGTAAGTAACCATGAGTAGTATTAGAAGGTCTTACATGCTCGCTAATTTTCGAGGCAGCTCTTTTAAATGAAAGCATTTTCTACTTTAATGAAATGTCTCTCTGAATAAAAGCAGCAATGTGACATATGGCTTGCAAGGCCAGGGAAATAAACCCCAAGATAACATGCTGACTGCCTTCAGTGACTTTTTTCCTTTAATAAAGGTCTACTGAATGTATAATGTATCAATTCCGTATGATCTGCCAACAATTTCAGGGAACTTTGTTAGTCTGTCAAATGAGAATGATTCCTCAAGCTTACATCCCCCAGTTCCTAAGCAGCTTCTTCACTTCTCCCAAAGCTAGCAGGTAACTGGCTGGCAGGGAGTGAGCTCAGCACTG